>NC_045784.1:2158192-2468990 GCF_008692025.1 Phocoena sinus | reverse complement strand
TAATATAAAGCATGCCAATCTATGCGTAACAGGGATTCCAGAAAGAAAAGAAAAGAGAAAAGGGGATCAAAAATGTATTTGTAGAAGCTCTGGCTGAAACCTTCCCAAACCTAAAGAAGGAAACAGATATCCAAGTACAGGAAGAATAGAGGGTCTAAACAAGATGAACCCAAACAGACCTATAACAAGGTGTATTATAGTTAAAATGGCAAATGTTAAAGAGAGGATTCTAAAGGCAGGCAGAGACCAGCAAAGAGTTAATTACAAGAGGACCCCCGTAAGGCTATCAGCTGATTTCTCTAGAGAAACGTTGCAGGCCGGAAGGGAGTGGCAAGATATATTCAAATTCCTAAAAGGGAAAAAATCTGCAGCCTCGTATACTCTACCGAGCAAGATTATCATTTAGAATAGAAGAGAGAAAGAATTTCTCAGATAAGCAAAAACTAAAAGAATACGGCAAAACCAAACCAAACTAAAAGAATACGGCAAAACCAAATATCCTAAAAGAAATATTGAAAGGTCTTCTCTAAATAAAGAAGCAGCAAGAATCTATAGCAAAGAAAAATCACAATTGGAAAGTAAATCACTTAAATAAATAAGCTAGTATACAGATATTTTGAAAAGATTTATGACTGATGATAATCACAATGAACAGCAAAAGGATAAACGTGGAGATGTAAACAAGGACAGCAAAATCCTAAAATGGGGGAGAGTAAGAAAATGTAGATTTTTTTTAAAAGAATATGCTTGAGCCTATATGACTAACCATGTAAAACAAGTGATCACAAATCAAAAATATAAAAGATTCACAAAAACCAAAGATTCACAAACCAAATAGAAAAGAACATAAGCATAATACAAAAGGAAACCATCAAGCCACAACAGGAAAAAGAGGAAATACAAACTCAACTGGAAAATGTTTAAAGTGGCAATAAATACATATCTGTCAATAATTCCCTTAAACATCAACGGACTAAATGCTCCAATGAAAAGACAAGAGTGTACAATATGCCACCTACAGGAGACCCACTGTAGGTCAAAGGACACACATAGACTGAAAGTGAGGCCACCATCACCCTAATACCAAAATCAGACATAGGCCAATATCTACGGTGAACATACATGCAAAAATTCTCAACAAAACAGTAGCAAACCAAATCCAACAACACATGGAAAAGGATCACACATCATGATCAAGTTGGATTCACCCCAGGGTCACAAGGATGGTTCAACATAGGCAAATCAATCAATGTAATGCACCACACAAATAAAAGACAAAAGCCATATGATCATCTCAATAGTTGCAGAAGAAGCATTTGATAAAACTCACCATCCATTCGTGATAAAAACTCTTACCAAAGTGTGTACAGAGAGAACATACTCAAAAGCTGTTTATGACAAACCCATAGCCAATAGAATACTCAACGGTGAAAAGCTGAAAGCTTTCCAACTAAAATCTGGAACAAGACAAGGATACCCATTCTCACCACTTAGGTTCAATATGGTACTGGAAGTCCTAGCCACAGCAGTGAGGCAATAAAAAGAAATAAAATGTATCCAAATTGGAAGGGAAGAGGTAAAATTGTCACCATATGCAGATGACGTGACACTATATACAGAAAACTGTAGAGACTCCACACATATCTACTAGATCTAATAAATGAATTCACCAAAGTAGCAGGATCCAAGATTAACATTCAAAAATTGGTTGCATTTCTTTACACTAGCAATGAAACATAAGAGAGGGAATGTAAAACAAACTGTACCTATTAAAATAGCACCAAAAATGAAATAAAATACCTAAGAATAAACCTGACCAAGGAGCTGAAAGACTTATACACTGAGAACCATAAAGGAAGTTGAAGATGTTTTAAAGAAATGGAGGGCTTCCCTGGTGGCACAGTGGTTGAGAGTCCGCCAGCCGATGCAGGGGACACGGGTTCGTGCCCCGGTCCGGGAAGATCCCACATGCCGTGGAGCGGCTAGGCCCATTAGCCATGGCCACTGAGCCTGTGCTCCGCAACGGGAGAGGCCACAACAGTGAGAGGCCCGCATACTGCAAAAAAAAAAGAAATGGAAAAATATCCCATGCTCTTCATTGGCAGAATTAATGTTGTTAATACTAGCCAAAGCAATCTACAGATTTAATGAGATCCCTAACAAATTATGCATGGCATTTTTCACAGCACTAGAACAAATAATCCTAAAATTTATATGGAACCATAAAAGACCCAGAATGGGCAAAGCAGTTCTGAAGGAAAAGAACAAAGCAGGAGGCAGAACCCTCCCACACTCCAGACTATACTACAAAGCTACAGGAATCAAAACAGCATGGTATTGGCACAGTAACAGACATGGATCAATGGAACAGAATAGAGAGCCCAGAAATAAACCCACACACCTACGGTCAATTAATCTTCAACAAGGGAGGCAAGAATATACAATAGGAAAAAGTCTCTTCAGCAAGTGGTGTTTGGAAAATTGGAAACCTGCACGTAAATCAATGAAGTTAGAACACTCCCTCACAGCATAAAATAAACTCAAAATGGCTTAAAGACTTAAATATAAGACACAACACCATAAAACTCCCAGAAGAGAACATAGGCAAAACATTCTCTGACACAAATCATACCAATGTTTTCTTAGTTCAGTCTCCCAAGGCAATAGAAATAAAAGCAAAAAAAGACAAATAGGACCTAATCAAACGTATAAGCATTTGCACAGTGAAGGAAACCATAAACAAACTGAAAAGATAACCCATGGACTAGGTGAACAATATTTCCAAATGATGTGACTGGCAAGGGCTTAATTTCCAAAATAAACAGCTCATACAACTGAATAACAAAATAACAAACAAACCCAATCAAAAAATGGGCAGAACACCTAAACAGACATTTCTCCAAAGAAGACTTACAGATGGCCAACAGGCACATGAAACGATGTCATAGCTCAACATCAATACTTATTAGAGAAATGAAATTCAAAACTATAATTAGGTACCACCTCACACTGGTTAGTATGGCCATCAAAAAATCTACAGATAATAAACGCTGGAGAGGGTGTGGAGAAAAGGGAACCCTCCTACTCTGTTGATGGGAATGGAAATGGATACAGCCACTAGGGAGAACAGTATGGAGGTTCCTCAAAAAACTAAAAACAGAACTACCATATGATCCAGCAATCCCATTCCTGGGCATATACCCAAAGAAAACTAATTTGAAAAGAAACGTACACCCCTATGTTCATAGCAGCACTATTCACAATAGCAGGACATGGAAGCAACCTAAGTATCCATCCACAGATGAATGGACAAAGAAGATGTGGTACATATATACAGTGGAATATTAGCCATAAAACAGAATGAAATAATGCCATTTGCAGCAACATGGATGGACCTAGAGATGATCATACTAAGTGATGTAAGTCAGACGGAGAAAGACAACTATATGCTATCACCTATATGTGGAATCTGAAATATAACACAAATGAACTTATCTATGAAACAGAAACAGACTAGACCTGTGGTTGCCAAGGCGGGGTGGGGCATTGATCGGGAGTTTGGGATTAGCAGATGCAAAGTATTCCATATAGGATGGATAAACAACAAGGTCCTACTGTAGAGCACAGGGAACCTATTCAATATCCTGTAATTAGCCATCATGGAAAACAATATGAAAAAGAATGTATATATGTATAACTGAGTCACTTTGCTGTACACCAGAAACTAACGAAACATTGTAAATCAACTATATGTCAATAAAAAAAGACTAATGAGAATAAAATGGAAACTAGAAGTTTGCTGAATTGGTTCATAGGGAAATAGAAAAATGTCTTGTGTCAAGCTGTTTAAAATGTTCTCTCTTGAACGTAAGGTCTAGCAGATGAAAAGAACACTTTCTAATATGTCCATTTTCTATGATCTGTCCTTTGATGTTATTAATATTCCCTTGTAATGTCTGTCTGTATGTCCACAGTTGGTTTTGTTTTGTTTTTGTTCTTTTTTTTGGCAGTACGCGGGCCTCTCACTGTTGTGGCCTCTCCCGTTGCGGAGCACAGGCTCCGGACGCATAGGCTCAGCGGCCATGGCTCGCGGGCCCAGCCGCTCCGCAGCATGTGGGATCCTCCCGGAGCGGGGCAGAAACCCGCGTCCCCTGCATCGGCAGGCAGACTCTCAACCACTGCGCCACCAGGGAAGCCCCTCACAGTTGGTTTTTTTGAGGTAGTTCTACTTTATTCTGTTATCTGTGAAATCATTAAAGTTGTCAATTATTGCTAACCACTACCACCTACTTTATTATTTTAATAGATTTATTTACTTTATTTATTTTTGGCTGCGTTGGGTCTTCGTTGCTGAGTGCGGGCTTTCTCTAGTTGCGGCGAGCAGGGGCTACTCTTCGTTTTGGTGCGTGGGCTTCCCATTGCAGGAGCTTCTCGTTGCAGAGCACAGGCTCTAGGCATGCAGGCTTCAGTAGTTGTGGCACGTGGGCTCAGTAGTTGTGGCTCGCAGGCTCTAGAGCGCAGGCTCAGTAGTTGTGGTGCACGGGCTTAGTGGCTCTGCGGCATGTGGGATCCTCCTGGACCAGGGCTTGAACCCATGTCCCCTGCACTGGCAGGCGGATTCTTAACCACTGCACCACTAGAGAAACCCCCCACCTACTTTATATATGTCTTTGTCTGTTCAGGCTGCTGTAACAGAAAACCACAGGCTGGCAGGGGGGTGGGTGCAGGTGTTACAAAACACAGATGCTAATTTCTCACAGTTCTGGAGGCTGGGCGTCCAACATCCAAGAGCTGGCAGATTCAGTGTCTCGTGAGGATCCTCTTTCTGGTTTGTAGACGGCATCTTCTTTCTGTGTCTTCACATGGAGGAAGGTGCAAGGAAGCTCTGTGGCATCTTCTATAAGGGCACTAATGCCATTCATGGGGGCTCCACCATCATGACCTCATCACCTTCCAAAGACCCCACCTCCTAATACCATCACATTGGGTGGCAGGGGGAATGAAAACATCCAATCTCTCTATAGATAAATAGATAACTAGATAGATAGCTAGATATTATTATATATTATTAGGTTAAGAATATTCTTAAAGTAATTTGTTTTGAAACTACTCTTGTGTGTGTTTCTGATTCATTGAACCCCATGCCCTTTTAACATTGTCTTATTTTTTTGTCATATATGTGTGATAATAAATGTTATTAATTATAAACACAGTAAGTTGATTATGCATTATACATTACTATTTACATATAAAATATATCACTTATTAGTATATAATATATACGAGGGAGTGTAGGAGGGAGACGCAAGAGGGAGGGGATATGGGGGTGTGAGTATACATATAGCTGATTCACTTCGTTATACAGCAGAAACTAACACATTGTAAAGAAATTATACTCCAATAAAGATGTTTTATAAAATATATTATATATGGATAACTATATATATGTTTTTCTTTTATCCAACCAACACATATTTATTGTGTACCCACTACTTACCAGGGGTTACCTACTTGAACAGGCAGATACAGAAATCTCTGGACTCATGGTGTTTATATTCTGGGTCAGAGGCAGAGAATAAACAAGAAGAAACACAGAAATGAAACACAGAAATGAGACTATTTGAGCTCACTGTCAACACCATGCAGTTAATAGGAAGCGGAGAGAGAGAAACTTGGGGAGAAAGTATTCCATGTCAGGGTCCTTGGTGAACCCCCCCCCCCTCACCTCACTATAAATACGGGTGTAGACACCAAGCATGTTCAAGGTCAATTGGCATCTCTTTTCAACCTTAAATGCAAGAAGCCAAGAATGCACAGTTCACAAATCACTGTAAAAGAACTAGTCATATAAACGATTCTGTGAGTTTTCATAGAAACTCCCCAATAAGTTAATATTTATTCCCTTGCTGT
Organism: Phocoena sinus; assembly: GCF_008692025.1. Classification (NCBI taxonomy): domain Eukaryota; kingdom Metazoa; phylum Chordata; class Mammalia; order Artiodactyla; family Phocoenidae; genus Phocoena; species Phocoena sinus. The sequence goes on along the minus strand of NC_045784.1, from coordinate 2,463,080 downwards.
ATGGGTATCAGTGAAGCCAGGGATACCACTACATATAGCCCAACTGTTAAACAAAAGATTTTTTTTCACCATGACTTGCAGAGGAAAAAACAGTCATACTCTGGGAAAAGGTATCAAGGGAGATCTAACGCATTCAAGAGACAAATATTCTCATCCGTTTCTGTGGCTGCAGGGAGAGACAAAATGTAGCATTACCTGTTGGCAAGGCAACAAACAGTCAAGAATCAGTTTAGACCCACAGTGCCAGCTCTGAACCTGAAAATGACAGTTATCATCCACATTTCCATTTTAGCCCTGCTACAGCAGAACCCATAAATCACTGGGATTTGGGCTGTTTGGATAATGACTGTGTGAATGGGTGACGTGAGCTCCATTCAGGGAAAAGGTTATGGGGTTTGGAGCACCGTGTGCAGGGAAGAACATTGGCGAATGGTGTTTTTGCCATATGAGAAGGCAGACTTACGACTCGCTCGCTGTGGACTGCAATTGGCATACCTTCAGCAGAGAACAAATCCACTGATCTCTCCAGGGAAGGGCTCAGGTTAGCAAGTGCCAGATCCCAGGTTTATTAAGCAGCATTAGTTATATAATTCCTTGGGAAAAAAAAGAAAAAGAAAAAAAAATGATGTAGACAATCTCCCTGGGTTTATTTTTCTTTTATGATTTTTACTTTAAAAATCATTTTGAAGACATCCCCTTAGGTAAATTATTTTATTACCAGCCAAAGAATCAACTTGAATTCACTTCTCTAGAGGTTTTCCAACTCCTATAAAGATGATAATACAGACAATAAAATTTAACTGACTTCTAAGAAATCTTCTGTCAGGAATTTCATTTGAGATTGTCTCGAACTTTTAATGGCATTTTTTTTCCCAATCAGATTCTGCTCCTTCTTGAGAAGCCTTTAATTTATACTTCTGGCTTGAGACAGTGTCACAAATATTGTAGAATCACCTTTAATTTGGCGTTTCAGGCTTTGATCGTGAAACCAAACCTGACATGAAACACAGGGTTTTATTTTGATTTTTTTAATGCTAAATCATAACGTAACAATGATTTCACTGTAAATTTTAACATAACCATTAATTCTGGTCAAAACTTAAGTTTCCAAAATGTTATTACAATTTCAGAACTGCTTTATGATATTATTGCCACAGGACAATTCTATCAATGGAAATTTCCAGGCTGGGACCAGAGACTATTTATAATAAATATGCTAATATATAAACTACTCACTTAACTATGAATAACAGGTAATTTTAGGGAAAAAATGTCACAATGATAAGCTTTGGGTATATAAATTCATTCCATTGTCTAAAATTATACCCTTTGTATTTTTTTGGTAAAGCATTTATTTGATCTTGTTGTACTTCTTTTTTTTTTTTTTTTTTTTGCCGTACGCGGGCCTCTCACCGTTGTGACCTCTCCCGTTGCGGAGCACAGTCTCCGGACACGCATGGTCAGCGGCCATGGCTCACGGGCCCAGCCGCTCTGCGGCATGTGGGTTCTTCCCGGACCGGGGCACGAACCCGTGTCCCCTGCATCGGCAGGCGGACTCCCAACCACTGCGCCACCAGGGAAGCCCTGTACTTCTCTTCTGAAGAGAGTCTATGAGTAGTTTTTGTTTCATAGAAAAGTTGAGAGGAAGGTACAGAGATTTATCTGGCTGACTTGGTGGGCCCAGCAGGGGTTGACAGGTGAAGGGGTCCTTGCTGAGAGGTGGGATTTGGGATATCACAGGTCACCATTTACCTGTGGACACACCAGGTGTAGGTTTAGAGTTCCCTGGTGTACTTTATAGTCTCCCCATGAACTGGAAGCAGAAAAATCCAAGAAGAGGCCAGGTGTAGGGTAGTAAGGGGGGGTCATCTGTGTCTCCTGGGTCAGTCATTAACTTGAGCTCACATCAGTCACGCAGACCACCAAGCCCACGCCTTTGAGATGAATTCTGGAGTCCATAAGCCTAAAGGCTAGAGCTGCTCCTGATTGGAAATCTCCCATCAGCTGGACAGTCAAATCCACCCTTTCTAAAAATCAGTGACTCTGTTTAGGGACATGGGGAAGAAGAGACTGATAGGTGAGATCTGGCCACTCTTTTCAGGGGATACACGGTATGAAGATGTTCTGAGGCTCGGTAGGCTGAATCACGGCGGGATTGTTTCCAACAAGCTTAATTATGTGACTTAGGAAAAGTGAAACACTTCACCTTCCTGAATGCTTTGTAACTTGCCTGACACTGCTCAGGAAACACCTCCTCTCTTTTCCCTTCCTTCTCTCCCCCTGCTATCTCTTCCTTCTTTCCTTCATGTACTCAATGTGCATTAAGTACCTTCCACTTCTAAGGCTTTCTGCTGAAAATGGAATTAGGGAAAGAAGCGGTCAGGGATCTTTGCCCTTGAGAGGTCCACAGTCTATAGCAAAAGGCTAAAGCTTCATAGAATTTCGATGGGGTTCCATGACTGCTACTCCCCAGCAGCCATGGAAACACGGAAAAGAGAAAACTTCCTCAACGATATGCCCACGTTTTTAAGTAAAAGCTATGACCACAATATAGTTGGTGACGTTTAACACAAAGTGACCAAAAGCAGAGTAGGAATATGAAACGCATTTCAAAATTAGAGCTGACATTGAGGATTATTCCATGCATGGCCCTGTCGGACGTGCTGCACTCATTCGAAATGCGTCAGTGTGTGGTGATCAGCGAGACCAATATCTCAAATAGAATTCCTAAATGTTACATCAAAGGAGGACGAATTAAGAAACACAGAAGAATCCCGTGACTCGATTTGAAAGACATCTGCTGAATGTCAGGAGACTCATGTCTGGCTGGACGTAGGATGCATCAAGAATTAGATGTCAAATCTCAGGAATCCTGCTTCCAGAAGATGTTCGGCACCTTGGTCTCGCACCGCCCACTAAACAGCCACAACAGGGTGTACAAAGTCGTGTGAGAGGAAGCAGTGCCACAGACGGGAAGTTATTCCTCTTATGAAATAAATCGTCCAGCTAGTAAGACCACAGAGCAAGGGAAGGGTCGTGAGTGATACCAGAATCTTGTGAAGATTCACTCTTGTGAAGAAGCACAACTGAATGTAAACTGGTGCAGCCGCTATGGAGAACAGAATGAAGGTTCCTCAAAAAAACTAACAATAGAGCTACCATATGACCCAGCAATCCCACTACTGGGCATGTACCCAGAGAAAACCATAATTCAAAAAGATACATGCACCCCAATGTTCACTGCAGCACTATTTACAATAGACATGGAAACAACCTAAATGTCCATCGATGGATGATTAAAGAAGATGTGGTACATAGATACACAATGGAGCATTACTCAGCCATAAAAAAGAATGAAATAATGCCATTGGCAGCAACATGGATGGACCTAGAGATTATCGTACGGAGTGAAGTAAGTCAGAGAAAGACAAATATCATGTGATATCACTCATACGTGGAATCTAAAAAAATGACACAAATGAACTTATTTACAAAACAGAAACAGACCCACAGACGTAGAAAACAAACTTATGGTTACGGGGGGAGAAAGGTGGATTGGGAGATTGGGACTGACATATACACACTACTATATATAGAATAGATAACTAATAAGGACCTACTGTATAGCAGAGGGAACTCTACTCAATACTCTGTAATGGCCTATATAGGAAAATAATCTTAAAAAAGAGTGGATATATGTATAACTGAGTCACTTTGCTGTACACCTGAAACTAACACAACATCGTAAATCAACTCGACTCCAATAAAAAAATTTTTTTTAATGATTATCAGAGCTGCAATACTGCCTGCCATATTGAAACGGAACAGGACCCTGTGGTCCTTGCCCCCCATGTCTTCCCCCTGCCTTTTGTCTGTAGAAAAACTCTGGCCAAAGAATAAGTTTGATCAGAGAAGTGAGAAAATACAGAAACAATGGAAAACAGTCCAACGAGACTAAATAATAATGGTTTAGTCCTTAGGCAAAGTCAAGGACCTTTAGTTCCTCCTCGAGGGCTATCGATAATATTCTGAGCCATGTCCTGTGAGCTGTCTTGTAGATTCTGAAACCCCACCAGGCGGAAGACGTGAACTCCATGATGACCAGGCTGTAGCCATGACACAGGCCGCCACAATTCTGAGAACTGGCCTCTAGGAAATGGGAACAACCAACCCTGGAACTGAAGGCTAACTGTGTACCTGAAACAATCAAGATGACGCCGGTCAGACGACCGAGGACCAATTTCAAGATGACGGTCAGAGCTGACATCGCTGTTTCTGCACGTAGCCCCCTCCCTCTGTCTATAAGAGCTCTTGCCCCCTGATTGTCGGGTGGGGGGCGGAGTTCCCCCTGGTTGCCAGCACCCAAAATAAAGCAAAATTTCCTTTCCACCAACCTTGCTTCTTTATTGGCTTTGGACCGGCGAGCAGCTGGACCGCACTTTTGGTTACAGCATCAGTAAACAAAGGATGTTGTAGCCGTCAAGCCACTACATCACAGCCACCCTGACGATCAGCCCTGAGGTTGGAAATGCCCACCACTACAGCCAGCTCCAACAAGTGCACAGAGCAGACTCGGGATGCAGAAAACACAGGATGCTGGCCCCAGAGAGCCGAGGTGCAGATCGAAGGAACGATTTCAGTGAGCCCAGACTCTGCGTCTCCCCATACCTAGAGAAGCTATGTAAATTGCCTAACTTGAGATAACTGGTTTTCTCTCATTCACAGTAATCTTTTTGATTTTGACTACCTGATCTTTGTTGCAAAACCTCCTGTATATCCTGGATCCTCCCTCACCTCTTCAGAATACTTTCTTAGCATTATCTGAGATGCTGTGTCCTGGGCTTGAAGTCCTCAGAATGTCCACCAAGTAAAACATAATCCTCAACTTTTAGGTTGTGCTTTTTCTCTTTTTCTTTTTTTTTTCCAGTGCCTAACTTTCCTGCCTTAAACTTTCTTAAAACCTTAAATTTCAAACAGTATTGCAGTTCCCTACAAAAGTTAAACAGAATTTCCTAAGTCCCAGAAATTTCAGTCCTTGGTTAATACCCCCAAAGAACCAAAGGCAGGGCTCTAACAAACACTTGTACACCCATGCGTCCATCAATGGATGAATGGATAAACAAAATGTGGTCCATCCACACGAGGGAATGTGGTACATACCTACGATTCAGCCTTAAAAAGGCAGGACATCCCGCCATGCTACAACATGGATCACCCTTGCGGATTTGATGCTCAGTGAAAACTGCCAATCACAGAAAAGCAAAAAGACAAATACTGTATGACTGTACTTATATAGAACCTAGGGCAGTCATATTCATAGAGACAGAGTAGAATGGTGTTTTGTTGCAAAAAGCTGTACACGTGGGCCTTCCCTGGTGGAGCAGCGGTTAAGAATCCACCTGCCAAGGCAGGGGACACGGGTTCGAGCCCTGGTCCAGGAAGATCCTACATGCCACGGAGCAGCTAAGCCCATGCACCACAACTACTGAGCCTGCGCTCTAGAGCTCGTGAGCCACAACTACTGAGCCCACGCGCCTAGAGCCCATGCTCTGCAACAAGAGAAGCCACCGCAATGAGAAGCCCGCGCACCGCAATGAAGAGTAGCCCCCGCCCGCCGCAGCTAGAGAAAGCCCGCGCACAGCAACGAAGACCCAGCACAGCCAAACTTAAATAAATTAATTTTTTTAAAAAAGCTTTACATGTGTAGGGAGAGCATTGGAAGATGTTCCATTTTCTGTATTTATTTTCTGCATATTAATTTTTTTAATGTTTTAGTTTTTTCATTTAAAATTTGAATAGTTTTTTAAAGGTTTCTGTCCATTTGCAGTTGTTACCAAATATTGCCTTTATTTCTCCATATTGTAAAATACATCCTGAGCCTGTCTTACGCCCACTTATACTTCCCACTGCTGCAGCCCTATCTTGCTCCGCCCCCCTCCCCACTGGGAACCACTAGTTTGTTCGCTATATCTGTGAGTTTCCTTCTCTGTTATATTCACTAGTTTGTTGTATTTTTTAGATTCTACATATAACTGATTATCATATAGTATTTCTTTGTCTGACTTGTTTCATTTTACATAGTACCCTCCAAGTCCATCCAAATTGCTGCAAATGGCAAAATTTTGTTTCTCTTTATGACTTATTTCATTGTATATGTGTATATACCACATCTTCTATATCAGTCATCTGTTGATAGACACTTAGGTTGCTTCCATGTCTTGTAATTAATGCTGCTTTTGTAAATAATGCTGCTGTGAACATTGAGGTAGTATCTTTCCAAGTTGGTGTTTTAAAAGCTTTTGCACAGCAAGGGAAACCATCGACAAAATGAAAAGACAGCCTACAGAATGGGAGAAAATATTTGCAAATGATATGACCTATAAGGGATTAATATCCAACACATATAAACAGCTCATATTGCTACAACTCCACATCAAAAACAAAAGACAACCCAATTGAAAAATGGGCAGAACTGAATATACATTTTTCCAAAGAGGAAATGCAGATGGCCAACAGGCACGTGGAAAGATGCTCACCATCGCTAATCATCAGGGAAATGCAAATCAGAACCACAATGAGACATCACCTCGCGCCTGTCAGAAAGGCTAGCATGAAAAAGAACACAACATGTTGGCGAGGATGTAGAGGAAAGGGAACCCTCGTACCCTGTTGGTGGGAATGTAACTTGCTATAACCACTACGGAGAACAGTATGGCGGTTTCTCAAAAAACTAAAAATACAACTATCATATGACCCAGTAATTCCACTCTGGGGCATATATCTGTATATTTAGATTTTTTAAAACAAATATGTTAATCTTATATATTTTTCCAAGAAGATCCCTTGATGTTTTTATCTGGATTCGTGTTTAAAACGGAAGAGATTTTTGTCCTTTATAGTTCCCTGTCAATTCTCAGCATGGAACATAAACTCCAGTGCCTGCTGTGTTCTCAATAACTATTTGTGGCAGAGGCAATGAATGAAACCATCGCACATATTACTTCATATCCTATAAAACCACATTTATCGTTCAGTGCATTTGTGCTTTCTCACCACTTTGACGCATCGTGAATATGGGCTTATTATATTCAGGAATAAGTAAAATGGTGCTGTTAAAAAAAAAGTTTAGGGGACTAAGATACAAATGACGATGTATAAAATAACTTATGCAGATATAATAATATAATGTTATTTATAATATAAATAACAGCACGGGGAATACAGCCAATATTTTACGCTAACTACGAATGGAGTATAACCTTTAAAAAGTGTGAATCGCTGTATTGTTTACCTGAAACTTACATAATATTGTACACCGACTGTACTTCAATTAAAGATAAAGTATAATTAAAGAGAAATTAAAGCGTTTATAGAGGTAATACATGCAAGAACTCTCCCATAAAGCCAGTTGGCAACTTCAAACAGATAGTAAGTATAAAATGCATGACATAGTGGCAGAAGAAAACGTCAGAATGAAGGAATTCGAGCTCATGGTGTGACAAAGGTCACTGAGCAAATTGTTCCAGCTTTAAGAAGGGGTGGTGACACCCTTTCTTAAATCTTTGCAACACTAAGATTTGATAAATATTGAATACATAAAGCAACTCTGAGATTTTACGATTTTATTTAACTGGTTTTTCGCTTTGGCAAAGCCAAACCACCAGCTAGCTAAGAAAGTCAAATGCCAGACAGCACGAAAGCACCGTGAAAGATGAGGCAGCCAACCTTAGAAAAAATAAATTTTAAGACAACACTTCATAATGCAAATTATCACACATACGGAAACAAGACTGTGTCTGAGCTTGGATTTAGGAGTAGAAGCGGGAACATTTTCAAAGTGATCCCAATATCACTGAAGTGTTTCCCACGGAGAAACCATCAGTTTCAGTATGAAGTAGTCTCGTTAACCAAACGTGACGTACCCCATTTCTTTGATCAAAACTCTTTTTGAATGGAGGAGGGCGAAGATGGAGACTCAGAAATGCTGCAATTTGTCAAATTCACACACACTGAAGACAGAAACCACTAACGTGTCCTAAGCTTATTGTACTCTAAGTTCATGGTTGTACTTTTACAGTCTCTAAATTGGATAATGTGTCTTCAGGCATATACTGGAATTCATTGGGAGTAGCTCCTTTTAATATTTTGCTCGAAATTGTGTCTTCTAAGATGCATATTTCTAACAGTGACCCTGTGGTTACACACGCCATTATATGGAGCACATGGCGTTTTTATAGCGAAGGGGCACTGTGGGCTTCCTAAGACTTATTTTGTCAACTCATCCGGTCATTTTGTCACCCACCTACCCTGCCTGCAACGTGAGTCCAGCTCCGACATACAATTGACAGAACAGTTCTTGGCCTGGGGTCCCAAGACAAAAGCAGTTCTGTTTCCATCAAGGACATTCATTTAGCTCAAACATTAACCTAAAAGACATGTGTTCTGATCAGAAGCAGATAGTCCAACCCAACAATTCCTGGATGACACAGGGTACCTCTCAGGGCTTTCTCTCCACATCCGTGTGAAGATGCAGACCATCCCTCTGAAATTTTGCTAAACTGTAGACTCTGATTCAGGACCTGAGATTCTGCAATGACCCTCCCCTCCGCCCCCCACACAAAATGCTGATGCTGCTTAAAGACCACACTTTGCAGACCCAAAACCAAGAACGTTGGCTTTTGACGGCTTTGCGGTAACATACAGGCACTAGTGTTGGTTTCCGCCTGACGAGATGGAGCCGTGTAAACATGCAGGCACTGTACCGCGGGTTGGTACTAGCTACAAATCCTGTCATGTTTTTAACAGCTTTTTTGAGATGTAATTCACATATCATGAAACGCACTCTTACCATTCACAATAGCCAAGCCATGGAAGCTACCTAAACGTCCAACAACCGAGGAATGGATCAAGAAGATGTGGTGCATACATACAATGGAATATTACTCAGCCGTAAAAAAGAATGAAATAGTGCCATATGCAGCAACGTGGATGGACCTAGAGATGATCATACTGAGTGAAGTAAGACAGACAGAGAAAGACAAATACCGTGTTATCACTTCTGTGTGGAATCTAAAATATGACCAAAATGTACTTACCTATAAAACAGAAACAGACTCACAGATATAGAAAACAGACTTGTGGTTTCCAAGGGGGAAGGGGTCGGGGGAGGGATAGAGTGGGAGTTTGGGATTCGCAGATGCAAACTATTATAAAGAGAATGGATAAACAACAAGGTGCTACTGTAGACCACTGGGAACTCTATTCAATATCCTGTGATAAACCATAATGGAAAAGAATACAAAAAAATGCATATAACAATCAATTTGCTGTACAGCAGAAATTAACACAACATTGTAAATCAACTATAGCTCAATGAAATAAAAATTTTTTTAAATACACTTTTTTTTTTTTTGCGGTACGCGGGCCTCTCACCGCTGCGGCCTTGTGGAGCACAGTCTCCGGACGCGCAGGCTCAGCGGCCATGGCTCACGGGCCCAGCCGCTCCGCGGCACGTGGGATCTTCCCGGACCGGGGCACGAACCCGCGTCCCCTGCATCAGCAGGCGGACTCTCAACCACTGCGCCACCAGGGAAGCCCCCCAAAAATACACTCTTTAAAGTGTATAGTGCAGTGGTTTTTTAGTATATTGAGAACTGTGCAAACATCCCCACCGCCATCCCAGAACATTTTCATTACCCTAGAAGCACATTTTTTACCCATTAGCAATCCCTCCCCACCCTCCGTCCCAGATTATAACCACCAATCTGCTCTCTGTCTCTATAGATTTTCATATGTTTACAAGGCATTCCACATAAACGGAATCACACACGTTGTGTCTTTTATGACGGGCTTCTTTCACTGAGCACAGTGCTTTCTCTGTTTTAAATAACATATGATGAACAGTCACAGTAGAGGTGCTAGAAAAATTATCACTGCTAAACTAAAACATATATACAATTTCCAGACAATGTATACATAATGCACATAGATATTCCTTATGTTGCCCTGATACAGTGAACACAGTCACTCAAACCTAACAGCAGCTAGATGTTCATGTACATTGTAGCAAGCTTGTGTGGTTTTAAACACCTTGGAAGAATATTATGTTGTAGCCTGTATATAGGAGTGAAGCAACAGATACTCAGACAAAAATACATGTTAAAGTTTGTAACCTAATTTTAGATGTCTAATTCTGTCCCTTTGTCCTATTTTCTAACTTCTCTGTACATTCTTCTAAGTGTACTCGTTACCACAAGGGCATTTGGTAACTATTTTCCCCAGAACCGTTTAATCGTCCAACAACAACTAGGAGTATTCTGAATTAGTTTGGTGCCTGGAGTCTGTCCCGCCCTCCCAGTGGTGCTTGAAAAGAGTGAGATCATTTTCACAACTGCAACCGGTCATTTTAATCAGACACGCTGACATACTCTAGAATAAGGTACCCGATGGGTGATGGATTTTCCCACAGTAATCCTGTTGCCTTGTTTGATAACAAGGAATTTTCTTTCAGCATTATCCCAATCATAGAACTACTGTTTTATATAAAAATGACTCGAGAAAAGAAAGAACAGTCTTGACTTCATTAACGCAGAGTGCTGGGAATTTGGCTAAATAATTCTCTCCACAACTAATCTTGACAGCCCGGTGCAAAATGCAAAACCAACAGTTTTCCTTTAAAGGTCAATACTTTATCAAGGTTTATTGCAGTGAGGAAATATTCCTTCTTCAATGCCTTTCAATCCTCTTTCCATCAATAACACCATTCTCCGTTTCTGGTAATGGCTTGCAATGGATCATTAGATAAATGCCTTTTTAATAAAGAGAATCCAGGTGTACTGGTAAAGTACTATGATGGAGTATCTTTAATCTGTCAGCTTCGTTAGTCCCGGACAGGCTCTCATGCTCTTTTCTTACTGATTCTGTTTGATGGGCCAACCCTTTTCTGGCTCTATTAATGATGACAGCTCATTTATTACTTTATGAGAATACAGAAACATTTCCATTGCCAGCCTGCAGACTTCCCCCATCCCCAAAGATTGGCAATTCGGAAAGCCGCTTCCACAGTACAGGAGCTAAGCGCTTCCCTTTGCTTCCCCAGCAGGCATTTCTAAAATTGCCAAACACGTGCAGAATTAATCACCGTGACTTCAATTGTTTCTGATTATTTTTTTTTCCTCTTTACCAGTGTACTGAAGACGCACACGCAGAACCATCGGGGCCTCGATTATGATCCCTAAAACGTTAAATGACACTGACACCAAACATATCTTCTTTTTAAAAGCTAAGGATAATTCTCACTCTTAGAGTGAGATTCCACTATGCTCCAGCAACAGGCTCTTGATATGAACTGAGAAAGTACTCAGGACCAGAATCTCAGTGGACTCCCGATAATAAAACACTCATTTTTAGGATAACTAAAAGCAACCTTTTTTTAAAGAAAAACTGAAGTATATTTGATTTACAATGTTGTGTTAGTTTCCGGTATACAGCAAAGTGATTCAGTTATATATACACATACAAACACACACTTTTTCAAATTATTTCCATTATAGGTTATTACAAGATATTTAATAAGGTTCTGTGTGTTCTACAGCAGGTCCTTGTTGTATGTCTATTTTACATATAGTGGTGTGTATCAGCTAATCCCAAATGCTTAATTTACCTTTCCCCTTTGGTAACCATAAATTTGTTTTCTATGTCTGTGAGTATATTTTTGTCTTGTAAATAAGTTCATTTATATTATTATTTCTGTTTTGTAAGTTCATTTATATCATTATTTTACATTCCACATATAAGCGATATCATATGGTATTTGTCTTTCTCTTTGACTTATTTCACTTAGTATGATAACCTCTAGGTCCTTCCATGTTGCTGCAAATGGCATGATTTCATTCCTTTTTATGGCTGAGTAGTATTCCCAAACAACCCCTTTTAAAACCATTAGCTAGAGCTGAGGTGGAGAGAAGTATCTCATATTTCTATTACTTTCTAACAGTGAAGATTTCTCCTCTTTCAACCACCTAGAGAAGGATGGGCAGTTGGGGAAGGTGATTTTTAGCTATTATTGGGAAGATTGTTATTATTTTTAATCCTATCCTACAACTTAGATTCTTCTGTTTATAACATATGAATATGTTAGGAAAGGACAGAACAATTAGGGGCCTGAAATGTTTCTAGGCAGCCAAGGGAGAAGTGATAAAGTAGACAGAGCAGCAGGGAGGAGATGCATTAAAAGCTTTACCTGCCTTAAAATGGAATTGGCAACCAGGATGCCCTTCAACAGGTGATGGACAAGTGCTCTGTGGTCCATCCAGCCAATGGAACACTGAGTGATACAAAGAAATAAGCTACATCTTCTTTATCCATTCATCTGTCCATGGACATTTAGGTTGCTTCCATGACCTGGCTATTGTAAACAGTGCTGCAATGAATACTGGGGTGCATGTATCTTTTTGAACTATGGTTTTCTCAGGGTATATGCCCAGAAGTGGGATTGCTGGGTCGTATGGTAGTTCTGTTTTTAGTTTTTTAAGGAACCTCCATACTGTTCTCATAGTGGCTGTATCAATTTACATTCCCACCAATAGTGCAAGAGGGTTTCCTTTTCTCCACACCCTCTCCAGCATTTATTGTTTCTAGATTTTACGATAATGGCCATTCCGACCAGTGTGAGGTGATACCTCATTGTAGTTTTGATTTGCATTTCTCTAATAATGGAATACAATGGAATATTACTCAGCCATAAAAAGAAACAAAATTATTTGTAGTGAGGTGGATGGACCTAGAGTCAGTCACACAGAGTGAAGTAAGTCAGAAAGAGAAAAACAAATACCGTATGCTAACACATATACAGGGAATCTACAAAAAAAACGATACTGATGAACTTAGTGACATAGACAGAATGGACTTGAGGACACGGGGAGGGGGAAGGGGAAGCTGGGACAAAGTGAGAGAGAGGCATGGACATATATACACTACCAAACGTAAAATAGATAGCTAGTGGGAAGCAGCTGCATAGCACAGGGAGATCAGCTCGGTGCTTTGTGACCACCTAGAGGGGTGGGATAGGGAGGGTGGGAGGGAGATGCAACAGGGAGGAGATATGGGAACATACGTATATGTATAGCTGATTCACTTTGTTATACAGCAGAAAGTAACACACCATTGGAAAGCAATTATACTCCAATAAAGACGTATTTAAAAAAGAGAGAGAGAGAGAGAAATAAGCTATCAAGCCATGAAAAGACAGGGAGGAAACTTAAATGCATGTTAGTAAGTGAAAGCAGCCCATTTGAAGAGGCTACACACCGTATGATTTCAACTCTGTGACATTGTGGGAAAAGCAAAGAGTAAAAAAACAATCATTGGTTGCCAGAGGTACAGGGTTAGGGAGGAAGGGATAGGTTGGCGGGGCGGGGGATGGGGGCACAGGGGATTTTTACAGGCAGTAAAGCTATTCTGTTTGATGTTTTAATGCTGGATGTCTGACATTAAGCATTTTTCAACACCCCAAACACTGTACAATATGAAGTGTACATCCAACGTAAAGTGGGTATTTTCGTGAGTGTATCAATGTGGGTTCATCAGCTGTATCAAACGCACACCACTAATGCGAGATGCTGCTAAAATGTCCGGAGAAGAGCGTGTGTACAGGGACTATATACTTTCCGCTGAACTTTTCTGTAAACCTAAAATTCCTCTAAAATAAAAAAAAAAGTCATTGGCTTTAAAGAAGAATAGGACAACTCTTGAACCACAGAAGGTCATTCAAGACTCTCTAAAACATTCTGCTGCACAAAGTAAGCCAGAAACAAAAGAGTACATGGTATGTGATCCATTTATATGAAATTCGAGAAAAACATAAATCTGATCTAGAGTGGTAAAATTAGATCAGGGGACTTCCCCGGTGGTCCAGCGGTTAAGACTGCGTGCTCCCAATACAGGGGGCCTGGGTTCTATCCCTGGTCGGGGAACTAGATCCCACATGCATGCCGCAACTAAGAGTCCACAAGCCGCAACTAGAGATCCTACACACAGCAACGAAGATCCTGCATGCCGCAGCAAAGACCCAGAGCAGCCAAATAAGTAAATAAATAAATTTAAAAATATTTTTAAATATTACATAAGCGTTTGTTTGCCTGCTACTGGGTAGGTGGGAGTAGTGACTGAAAAGGGAAACGGAAATATTTGGAGAAATTCAAACATTCTGTAACTTCCCTCTGTGCTGTTTACATGAAAGTATATGTGTGTCAGATTTTTATTTAACCTACTATTAAGACTTAAGAAGAGGAAGTCAAAATGAATTTATAAAATATTAAATATTTCAAATGCTGAGAACTTAGATATCCAATATGGGGGCTACAGCCACAGTCGAATTAAATAATATTTGCTGTTTTCCAAATTAATTTAACGGTCACTTTTCAGTGAGGATGATTAATTTTATGCATTTTCAGATCTAGTTCTTGTCTCTCCTCCAAATTCAGTATAATGACTTTAAGTGTAAAATTTCTAAAACTAAGTACATTGGCAAGGAATTCTGTTTATGGTGATAGGAAAATGGCTTGTATTGGACTCATCTTTCTGCCAATAACAATCAAAATTTTACAAAATATGTATTTCTGGAGGAGGGCAACCAAACAGAAGAATGCGAGGTGTCAACATCCTCATGTAAAGAGAGAGAAAAATAGACGAGATGTGGGCATATATCTGACTGGTCACCTGAGGGCACTCCCTGTGCGACAGCACAAGTAACCGGGGGGAAGATCGCCCGTTCTCCAGGTTTGGCAAGTCAGAGGCTGACCTTCAAGACAGCCCATGACCCCGTAAATCAGGGGTGCCCATCTGCAACGAAGGGGGTCACAGAAGGCTGAGCTCAAAAGTCAGTACAAATTCCCTTAAAAATCTTGGCCTGACTGCTCATTGCATCAATCAGTGTGAGCCTCAAAGGACCCTAACACAGAACGGTCCCAGGAAAGCTAAATTGCTAAGCAGAGATTTCATGAGTTTCCCTGGACTGGAGAAACAGACTAGAGATCTCATCAGTGGATTGGAGTAAAATGTCATTCACAACATTATCAAGAGACGAATTAACTCAGGATAAGGGTGACAAAGATGTGATACCTGTACCTGAAAAATACATATTTTTTTCTTTTGTCTATTCCAGGCATTATATTACAGAAATTAAATAATTTATATACATCAGACATACTCATATTGATACCAATTATAAATATTAAAGTAATATTAGTGTTAATTATATCATGAATACATAATATTATTTACCTACTACTATTAGGTATATTATATAGAAGGATATAATTTCTGTATTACAATGCCTGGAATAAAAGAAGAAAAAGTGGAGAATTCACACTCGACCAAGAATTTCTCTATATCTACTGATATCAAACTGTGATTCCACTCATGAGGACTTTAAAATGTCAAAATCATAGACTCAGAAAGTAAAATATTGGTTTGGAGGAAGAGATGGGCAGTTTTTGTTTTCGTTTTGCGGTACGCGGGCCTCTCACTGTTGTGGCCTCTCCCGCTGCGGAGCACAGGCTCCGGACATGCAGGCTCAGTGGCCGTGGCTCACGGGCCCAGCCGCTCCATGGCTTATGGGATCTTCCGGGACCAGGGCACAAACCCGCATCCCCTGCTTCGGCAAGCGGACTCTCAACCACTGCGCCACCAGGGAAGCCCAGATGGGCAGTTTTACAGCAGGAAAAGGGTTCAGGAGATGGATGCTTGGTGATGGTTGTACAATATTATGAATATACGGTACATTCTATGTTACGTGTATTTTACCACAATTAAAAAATTGGGGGGGAAAAGGGAAAATGTGATAGTAGCCAAAGAAGAGAGAGACAGATTGAAGGGATAAAACAGTCTAGAATTTGACTTGCATATGTGTAGACTTCTCGTAAACAAAAGTGATGAAGAAATGCAATGGGAAAGGAAAATATTTTCAACGAGTGTTGCTGAAATCCATCGATATCCATGCGGCTAAAAATGAACGTCAACCCCCACCTCTGATGATGCATACAAATCAACTCAAAATGATTTAAAATGTAAGCACTAACGATGAGGAAGATGATTCAATTACGTTTTTGCAAAATTAAACATTCTTCTCAGAAAGAGCTAAACAAGCGAATAATAAGCATATTAAAATGCCCTCAATGGCATTAGGATTAGGGAACTACTACAGTATAAAACCAAAATTAGATGTCATTAGTGCACATTAGAATAGCTAAGATTTAAAGGAGATCACCACACCAGATGTTGGTGAGGACGTGTTTAAAATGGTGCAAACACTGTGGAAAACTGTCAGCCTGTGTCTTAAAAAGTTACATAGGGCTTCCCTGGTGGCGCAGTGGTTGGGAGTCCGCCTGCCGATGCAGGGGACACGGGTTCGTGCCCCGGTCCGGGAAGATCCCACGTGCCGCGGAGCTGCTGGGCCCGTGAGCCATGGCCGCTGAGCCTGCGCGTCCGGAGCCTGTGCTCCGCAACGGAAGAGGCCACAGCAGTGAGAGGCCCGCGTACCGCAAAAAAAAAAAAAAAAAAAAAAAAAGTTACATAAATACAACTTCCATAAACCATAAATTCCCGTGGATATGTATGGAACCAAGAAAGATAAAGATGCATGTCTTCAAAAGGTATTACACAAGAATATTGATAGCAGATTTATTCATGATAGGTGCAAAGTAGAAATATGCCAGGTAACTATGTACAGGTCAGTAAACAAAACAAAACAAACAGCAACAACAAAAAACACAGTCAGACTCAATGATAAGAAAGAACCACTGATAGGGCTTCCCTGGTGGCGCAGTGGTTGAGAGTCCGCCTGCCGATGCAGGGGACGCGGGTTCGTGCCCCAGTCCGGGAGGATCCCGCATGCCGCGGAGCGGCTGGGCCCATGAACCATGGCCGCTGAGCCTGCACGTCCGGAGCCTGTGCTCCGCAACGGGAGAGGTCACAGCGGTGAGAGGCCCGCGTACCACAAAAAAAAAAAAAAAAAAAAAATAACCACTGATAAAGAGCAGTATGAAAAATTCTAAAATTAAGACAAATGAGACAAAGGAGTAGATACTGCAGATTCCAGTTTTATGAAGTAGGCAAAACTATAGAATCTGATCGATGATTTCTTCTGGTGAGGGGAATGATGGACCTTTCTGGTCCCTCATATCTTGATGGGTTGTGTGTTACATTGTACACACAGGGTAATACTGATTTTTACAGTGAAAATCTGCATTCTATGACATAAATTATTTCTCAATAAAGCTTTCTGAAAGAGAAGAGAAATATTCAGGTGATTAGTACATCAAAGAAGAACCTGAATGTAATACATCAGAAGTAGAAACAACAACAAAAAATAAGAACTTGGGGGTAAAAATTGAGGAAGAGATTTATAGCAGGCGTTTTCATGAATCCATTCACGTTTGAAAACAGAAGACCAGTTCGATCTCTAGAATATAATCAAGCCTTATTAAATGAGGTTCAAGGTAACACATTTATTCTAGGTGAGAGTGTCTGTAAGGCATGGTACCAGGCAGACACATAGACAACAGGGACCCAAAGAGAACAATGGTAGGTACAGACTGTATTTGGGAACAATGAGAGTGTATCTCCATGTTGGCTTTGGCTTTGCAGAAATGTTGGAGGTAAGGGGGGATGAGATGCTTTGGACTTTATTTTTGATTTCATGTATTTGACAGCAGGAGCAGGAAATCGGAGAAAATAATCATTGTTAGTCCTTTATGGAGTAAAAGTGAGACTCCAGTTACAGAGTGAAAATAAGGCTAAATCTATTCAGCTGAAACTTTCAGAAAGGTCAGAATTCAAGCCAAGACACGGACGCAACCTAAATGTCCATCGACAGAGGAACGGATAAAGGAGATGTGGTACGTGTATGCGGTGGAGTATTACTCAGCCATGAAAAAGAATGAAATAATGCCATTTGCAGCTACATGGATGGACCTAGAGATTGGCATACGGAGTGATTTACGTCAGACAAAGACATATGTGATATCACTTAAATGTGGAATCTTAAAAAAATGATACAAATTAACTTATTTACAATTCAGAAATAGACTCACAGACATAGAAGAGAAACTTACGGTTACCCAAGGGGAAGAGGGGAGGGATAAATTAGGAGTTTGGGATTAACAGATATAGACTTGTATATATAAAATAGATAAACAGCTAGGTCCTACTGTATAGCACAGGGAACTATATTCAACATCTTTTAATAAACCATAATGGAAAAGAATACAAAAAAAGAATATGTGTACGTATAATTAAATCACTGTGCTGTACACCGGAAACTAACACGACGTTGTAAATCAACTCTACTCCAATAAAAAGAATATGTGGTGGTTTATACTGAATATCATATAATATGTGAAAATCTCGAATGTTCTAATCATTATCTTAATACTCAGGAATACCTTAAAGTTCAAAAGAACACAGAATATGGTCTTCACTTCCATGAACTCAACTTTCAGATTTTTTCTGGAATGGGTAATCCCTATTGTACAATGATTTTAAAAATGTAAAACTGGGTGTTGGATGAAGCAGTTTCATTGACATTGTGCAAATAATAATGTAGAAAATAATGTCCACTTTAGCTTAAACCAATAAAACTTTATTCTTTTATCATTTACACAAAAATAAAAGCCATGGAAAAGAACTGAGGAGATTTATTTTGTAGCTGAGAAAACACAGAAATCTAGTATTCAGATTCTAGGTCGACTAAAGACTTAACTTTGCATTAGGAATTATGAAATGACCACCGTCATCATACTAGGAAATGTATGCTATGCTCACAAAGGTTTTCCACATGATAAGGCATTGATTATTATCAATATCAATAAGGAGCGTTTGGTGGTTAAAAAAAAATAAGAAAAGAAAAAACATTATGGCTCAAGAAAGGCAGTTAGACAATTTTTGGAAGAAGGAAATTATAAAACAAAATATGCACGACTGTTTCAAATCCCAGCCCAAGTAGAACCTCTGAAGAAAACTCTACAAGACCAAAACCTGGCTTCATTCAACTGACTCATTTTCAAATATGTTAAGTCAGAAACCACAGTGGAAAGGCAAGGCATTTGATAAATAGTCTAGTAAATCCTATGAAATCCCCCCTTCAGTGCGGCTCATATGGGAAAACAAGACACGGGTGGGAGAAGAATTTAATCTCAGAACTTTTTTCTTTGAGCTCCTAAGATGTTGGTGGGCTTCTTCTCAGAAGTTTTCGCTGTCTAAAAATTCTTTCACCCAGGGTATTTTGTGCACTGTTTTTGTCAGTTACGCAAGGATGATTCCTCAAGCCTTGTTCTGGTCCTTTCTTGGTTTATTCCTTGTTCTTGGTTTATTTCTTGGTTTACTCTTTGTGCCTCAAGGAATGGTTGCCCATATGCTCTCCTTCTGGTCAACCCACAATTCTTGCTGCCCCCTTAAGAAGTCGAATGCAACAAAGCCTTTTGCCATACTGAATCAACGGCAGGCAGAGAAGAGGAAACTTTTTTCTTTGAACTCCTAAGATGTTGGTGGGCTTCTCTGCTCTTTGCACGTTCTTTTTTGTGCAAAGAATTGATTTAGTGCATAGCTCCCTTATGAACCTTAATGCCAGTCACTAGGAGATTCTGTTTGGCCTGAGGATTTGGAGTGTCCAAATGGCAGGAATTACTTTCCAGGTTTCTGGTGATGGGGATGTGTACTTTTTTCTTCACGTCTACCACCTCTGACTTCGAGACTTTTGGGAACGTCTCTGGTTTGCATTGCTGATAGATTTCCCCTGGATTGTGATGATAGCAGTTCCTGTTTCCAACTTCCATCCTGCACTTGGAGATGCGCCGGCATTGCTAGAGGTCTCCTGTTCTTGTTGCCCTCTTTCATAAAACCCGTTGTCTCTGAACTCTGTAAATGATAAAGGCTTCATTCTCTGCCAGTCTATATAAAACTCCACAAGCAGAGTGGGAATTTTCAACTTGCCAGAAATACCATTAAGTGATTTCAATTTCCTGTTCCAGCAATTTGTGGAAATTAAAGTGGCTGACTTAGCACATGTGTGTACACCATTGCCTTGGAATCTTGCACTTGGAATGTTGGCTTGTATCACTCTTTTGTTTTGAACATCTCTTCCTTTTGGCTTTCAAAACATGCGTCATCGTCTCTACAGCTATAAATGCTACTACAACCTGTCAGATAGTTTATGTCATTGATTAAAGGGTAACCGCCCCATACTATTATAACACATGCCAAATGTACTATCTTTTCTCCTCAACAGAAGTTTGTCCTTATATTTCACCTCAAATAGTCCCATCTATGTTAACTACTAACTTGGACCACCTTTTAACTCATGTGTAAATTCTAGAGCACATTGGCTACATTATGTACAGACCGCCCTCCCCTGTATTATGTAATCTGACAGAGTTATTGAAAGGATAGTTCAAGATAATGATTTGAAAGGACTGTCAAAATATTTGAGGGCAGAAAAATCAGGACTATTCCATGAGTACGGTGGTGCCATTCAACAAATGCTACTGTCACAGTAAAGATCAAATTAGTTCCTTATTGTTAAAATTTTATTAAATTTAAATCTGGATCTTCTAAAGGGGTCCCATGATAACTGTGAATTGTTCAGAGGTATAATTCCAAAGTATGTCAGAGGGAAACTATATTTTGACATTGTTAAATCTGAGAAGAGTACATTTATTTTTGGAAGACACATATCAAACGTCATATTAGCTACACATGTAAAGTTTGTAAGTCATCGCTCAATTCCCTAAAAGAAGAAGTGATCTCATACAATATTTGTCTTTCTCTGTCTGACTTATTTCATTTAGTATGATCATCTCTAGGTCCATCCATGTTTGCTGCAAATGGCATTATTTTGTTCTTTTACGGCTGAGTAATATTCCACTTATATATGTACCACATCTTCTCTATCCATTCATCTGTCAATGGACATTGAGGTGCTATGAACATTGGGGTGCATGTATCGCTTTGAATTAGTTTTTATCTTTTCTGGATATATGCCCAGGAGTGGAACAGCTGGATCGTATGATAGCTCTATTTTTAGTTTTTTAAGGAACCTCCATACTGTTCTCCATAGTGGCTGTACCAGTTTAGATTCCCAGCAAAAGTGGGAATTCCCTTTTCTCCACACCCTCTGCAGCACTTATTATTTGTAGACCTTTTGATGATGGCCATTCTGAATGGTGTGAGATGACACCTCTTTGTAGTTCTGATTTGCATTCCTCTAATAATTGGCTACGTTGAGCATCTTTTCATCTACCTGTTGGCCATCTGTATGTCTTCTTGGGAGAAATGTCTGCTTAGGTCTTCTGCCCATTTTTTGATTGGGTTGGATTTTCTTTTAAATCACTCATGGAATTTAATAATAGAAGGATCCAATTGTAAGACCTGACTGATGTATATTTATGTCTTCAAGAAATACTAATATTTAGGCTTCCATGGGTGCCGTGCTACATATGGGGAGAGAGAAATTCAGCAGAGCTATTTAATAGAATGGGGAGAACGGGGCTCGAGTTGGGGTCACTGAGAATGAGTTCTGGACATAAAGCAAGGTGTAGTACGAGGAATACGATGAAGTTACCTCCTTTCCTATTTCACTGTGTTAGGGTGATGTCCCTAAAATGTGGCAGGTCACTGTGTTGTGTGATGTGGAGCCATCACACGGTATGCTTGTGACAGAGGTTGGCTGCATCCCTCTTCCTCTCCCCCGCTGGAATTCCTAGCCCAGCTTCCAGGAGGTTAGTTCCCATCCGTGGGATCTGGGCAAGAGTGACGCATACCACTACACGCTGTGTGCCCTAGTCTCCTCCACCCTCTGCCTTTTCCATTGTATGGAAACATACAGTGGCCCAGGTGACCTCCACCTGCTTTGATCAGCCAAAGCCTTTTCCGGCCCAGTCTTTGAAGGGACCTCTGGAAGGGACACCACCGCCCATGATGGATTGTGATGTTAGCAAGCCATGAACGCTTGCTGGACGAAGCCACTGTGATTCAGACATTGTTCCTCCAACAGGTAGCCTCTCCTGGCAAACACAACGGTCAGACCCAGATTCACACCTCAAGACTTCTGGTGAACCGCTGTCACGTGCAGACTCAGGTTTTTCATGGTTTTAAAACAAGTGAACGACATCTAGCCTCTCAGTGACATAGAGGAAAGCAATGGAAGCCATTTATGAAAGACACAGGAGGACCGTTGTTTGAAACCGTCTTTACATGGCTAAGAAATAATTGGTCCGGTTGTAAACCTAACTGTGGTTTCCTCTAAAACGTGACCTGCATCTTGTCCCATCCACGCCAATGTCAAACTCTACCTGCTAACTGTTTTATGTTAAAATTTAAAACCCTTTTCTTTCTTCCCTGAGCTTTACTTTCCCTTGCGTGCCTAAAAGCAAGAAAACCACAAAAAGGTTACACGGAGTATTAATGGAACCATTTCTTAGGCTACTTAGGCAACTTCATGTAATGAAAATAAAGAACTGAGCTTGGTTTCGTTTGTTTTTTGGGCTTCACAGGTTAGTGTTTATTAAAAGCTCAATTTGATTTTTTTTGTTTGTTTAAATTACTTTTCTTCCTGCCTCTCCAAACACTTGGTGCTTTTGGTTCAATGAAAATAAAAAGGAAACACTCTCGTGACCCTCGACATTACTGTTTTCTCCGCATCGAAACTTCAACGTTTCAGGTGACGATCCCTTCCTAAACAAAGGATTATATCGGCGAAATCATGCCATCCTTGCTGTCGTCAAGAGAAAGAATCTTCTCTGTCCTCTGTGCTTGTATACGAAACACCACCGACTGGTTCATTCCCTCAGCGCAAACGTGACAAGTCCAAACAGAACCCGAGACACGACTGCACAACGGAATCACCTGGTGCGACAACAGGCAGTCCAACCTTCCTTCAGATCCATGACCTTCTGTAGCGAGTCCGTCTTTTCTCAGTCCTTATGATTTAAAATAAACCCAAGGAAGCAGACATCAACCCATGACAGTGATAGTTGAACAGGAAAAAAAAAAAAAAAAGAAAGAAAGAAAGAAAAAGAAAAAAAAAAGAGGCATCTCCTGAGGTGAGAATTGAAAAGTTAGAGCAGGAAGATTGGGTTGTGTCATTTCTTCAACCCGAGATTCAGATATCTAATAATCGTCAGAAATGATGGAAATACAAACGGAGAGCTGAGTTAGGATGTAGGATCAATCATCCCGCTACGTTGTTTCTCTGTTTCCGTCGACAGTGGTCGGAAGCTGTCGTGCATCTGTTTCACCTGGACTATACTGGTAGGCAGTGTAGCTTCCACCCTCGACCTTTTGCAGAATTATCACGTTAAAACAGACACACTGTTCCCTTTAGAGGAAATGTCCAGAATGGGCAAATCCATCGAGAAAGAGAGCAGATGGGTGGTTGCCTAATGGGTAAAGGGTTTCCGTTTGAGCTGATAAAAATACTGTGGAAGTCCAAAGTGATGATGGTTACACACCGTCGTGTGAATGGACCACCTGCCACGGAATTGCACTTCAAACGGTTAATGTTATGTCACGTGAATTTTACTACAATTTTTAAAAATTGTGCCCTCATGTCAGAGGTTCTGAGGCAGCCAGTTCTGCGAGGGGCAGACGCAAAGCCCCTGACTCTAGGATAATAAGGCTTGTGACCTGTATCTACGGAAGCTCTCCGTTTACGGAGTCCATTCCAGGACACATCTGAAGTTCAGATTGATCCATGATTGATGCAAGAGGAAAGGGACGCTTCTCCAGTCCATCAGAAGACGGAGGAAATCAGAGCTGACGGGGGACCCCGGGATGTGTCAACCTCAGCATCGCGTGGAGAGCTACGTCACAGAGCAATGCAGTCAGAAAGTCCCCGATGCAAGTGACACACCAAGTGGCGGGACCATGATCTGGGATAGCCATTGAACCATTTCTGAGGGAGAGAATGTTACAAAAGACTTCCCTGGGAAGGTTACAAATTGAGCAAGTCTTGAAGGACGGGTATGTGCTCGTAGGGGAGAGAAGTGGTAGACGGTGGGAATTTCCGACAAACTCCCCGTTCAGGAATGTACAGGGCAGATGGGGCAGTGGTCTGACACACCTGTCTATGCGTCCATTTTTATCCTCTCGGTGAGCACAGACTTTTGAGTTGTGTGTGTGCGTGCCATCTGCATGAACAGAAAGAAAGGTTTGCTGTTCCACGTTGGCTGTTGTGCTTGGCGGTTCCTCCACTTTGCAGAGCTCAGCCTTCCAGACCCTCTACCCACAGTACACCCTGGCCGTTCTTGAAGAAGAGACATGCAGATGGGCGGGGTGGGACTCGTTACGAAGTGTGTACGTGCACAGCTGTGGCTTCCTCCCCAAATGCCGTTCCAAGCGTGGCTTGGCTTGACGGAGCCCTTTGCTTTCGAAGCTCTGAGCGATCAGCGGCTCCTTCTTTGACACGCACTGAGGTTGGTCGAGGTGCGAGAGCCATTTTTCACTGGCGTTTAGTCGTTTAATGTTGGATGTGCTGCTACCACCCCAGGCGTCTTTTGCATAATGTTGTTGATGGCGGAAAGCCCTAGACTGACAGGTCTCTGCTATTTTAGGGTTCAGTGCGAGGTCCCTCTGTTCCATCAGGCCTCTCTCTAGAGAGATGATCAACGTGACTACGAAACAACTTCCAAAAGCAGTCTCAAGGCGGTGATGGGAAACCTGGCCGCCCTGTCAATTCAGATACGGTATCTTCCCGCTTTGGTCAATGTGCCCGGGGATGATTGCAGCAAATACATTGTTTTGAATACAAAACAGGAAAACTTCTTCAAAGCCATCTGTTTAAAAGGACTGGATGGATCTTTTGTATCGCGTTGAATGTTTTATGAGTTGGGTCTAGACAAAATGTGCTAGACGATCAGAAGCCCTTGTTAATTTTGTCATAACTTCGACTGAAAACCCAGATGGGTCTCTGGCACTAAGGCAACAGTCAGGGTTGTTACATGGTTTCAAAAGACACAAGAATAGCTGTGAAGCCGAAAGCACTGAATCATTCATTGTAGGGTTCTCGTGAGTTAAACTAAATTCTGTGTTTATACATACACCTCTATGAAAGGGCTAATGAAAAATTATAGTATCTGTAGTGATCAGGAGCAAAGAATCCAGTGAATTAGAAACCCAGGGTGGGCAGTCGATGGCAGAAGGGTATATCCTAATGTACTTGAATGACCTGTTCCTGAATATTTCATTTTTCACCTCATAATGAACAAGCTTTCTATTTAAAGCAAAAGTTGGATAGATTCTCTCCGATATTACCCACTTCTTTATAAATGTGTGGAATTTTTTAATATTTTGGGGTTCACATATCACGTAGCCATATAATATTTTAACATCTATATATTAAACATCTAAAATATACCATACAGGGACTTCCCTGGTGGTCCAGAGGGTAAGACTCCGTGCTCCCAACACAGAGGGCCCGAGTTCAATTCCTGGTTGGGGAACTAGATCCCACACGCATGCCACAACTAAGAGTTCGCATGTCGCAACTAAAAGATCCCGCATGCCGCAACTAAGAGTTTGCATGCCACAACTAAGAAGGCTGCATGCCGCAACTAAAGATCACGCATGCCGCAAACTAAGATCTGGCGGAGCCAAAATAAATAAGTAATAAATAAATAAATAAATATTTAAAAAGAAATACGCCATACGTTGTGCTTGGCACTGTGGATATGAAAACAGTTTTAACTGTCTGCCCTCAAAGCTTTTTCTGGTCCTGTCTTTGATTGCCTCCATTTTTTAAAATCCTTTTTCTTTTTTTTTTTTGGCCATGCCATGCAGCATGTGGGATCTTAGTTCCCTGACCAGGGCTTGCACCCATGCCCCCTGCACTGATGCATGGAGTCTTGACCACTGGACCACCAGGGAATTTCCTTCTTCTTGCTTTTTAATTAGAAACATGAGGAGAAAAATTCCCTGTAGGGATTTAGTACAAGACAGGATAAGAAATGACATCAACACAGTGTTTAAGCTGGATATAATGTGTCAGAAACACAGTATATGTTCTGCACAGGGACACTGATAGCAGATTTATGCATCACTGCCAAAAGTTGGAAGCAACCAAGCTGTCCTTCAGTAGGTGGAGAGATCAATGAACTAGGGTGCTTCCAGACAACAGGATATCATTCAGTGCTAAAAAGAAATGAGCTTTCAAGCCATGAAAAGACACGAAGCTGTGCACATTAGCCCGTGGCTAGCTGGCTTCCAGCCTTTGGCACAAACCTTTCCAAACTTATCAGGTGACCTGTGATCACCATCTAGCCATCCCAGTTTTCCTAAGCCACGTTCAGTCTACAGAATCCATCATCCTGTGTACTACCAGCATGGCAAGCTATATTTGGTCGCACCGAAACGCACGGGCAAATTCATCAGTGTCAAAAGGACAGTTAGTAGTGAAGGGCTATGTTCTACTTTGGTAGAAATAGGACTGAATTGATGCCCTGCCATTAGGCCGTAGCGCTGCTAGGATTGCATCGATCTTCCTGTTTGTACTGTTTGTAACTATGGCCCCATCTTAAGTATTCCTAATTGAAAAACAAAGCCTCAGGAAACCGAAACTTAACCAGCCGCTCTCGCTTCTGTAACTATGCTTGCTGAACCCCCTTTTGCAACCATCCAACCAATCAGACGGTGACTAGTGTCTTTGTTTAAAAGTTAACCAATCAGTGCCTAGTGTCTTTGTTTAAAAGTTAGCCAATCAGTACCCCCCACCCCTGAAGGTCGCGAGCTTGTTTGTACCTGTCTATAAAAGAGCTGTACTAAACTCCATCGCGACCTCTTAGCGTCACCGGCAACGAGTGCACGGAGGTCCAGGTTCGAACCTGCAATAAATGACCCTTGCCATTTGGCTTTGACTCTTGTCTCTGGTGGTCTTGTGGAGGGGTCTCGTGACCGTGGGCATTTCAGTAGCGAACAACGTTCTGGAAATCTAATGCATAACATAGAGGTTATAGTCAACGATACTGTAATATAAACTTTAAATTAGATCTTAACCGTTCTCTTCACAAAAAAGAAGTGATTCTGTGACATGACAGAGGTATTAGCCAACGCTGCAGTGGCACTCGTATTGCAACATACAAAATGTACCAACATGTGGTACACCTCAGACTTACACAGTTTATACATCTGCTGTGTCTCTATTTAAAAAAAGAGAGACTGCTTCTCCTGTGCGCCTGGCGTCAAGACGATGCATTCCTGGAATCAGGACTTAAGAGGGAGGTTTCTCCTGCCTTACCGCCCAGCCACAGCTGAACTTGAACTGCAAGCTTCCTGGGCTGTGAGTTTCCAGAACGTTTCTCACAAGACACCTTCACTAATCCCGACCGTCTAATTCCTCAATGATTTTGGAAGACCCATCAAAACCAGTAACATTACTGCAGCTGTGAAAGTGTCCAAAGCACGTACCTATACTTTATCTGCTTTTTACAACCAGGCAAGCTGAACCTTACAGACGTGACACAGTTTGCCAAGGGCAAAGAGCCTAGAGGTTCAGAATAAGGTTCTTTCTTCTTCCCTACACTGCATCTTCATCGCAAGCTGAGCAATGGACGTAAATTTTATTTTCCCTATAGGTAAATGTACCTGAGTTCAAAGAACGTGGCTAGTTAAAACTCCCAAAGCTGTATCTCCTTTAGATACCAAGAACTAGCTCCTTTATTCTCACATAAATCTTGACTATGTTTCTCAACGTACTTCAAGCCATTCATTAGTAAGGTGGATATTGTAAGGAAACAGAGGGAAGGGATTTCTACAGGAAGTTAGATGAATCTTTTTCCCAGCAAATTATCCTTCCCCACTCGGAGGCAAGTAGGTACCTGCCATTTACACCTATGCTAATGGATACCTTTAAGAAAGGAACCACGGAACTGAATTTCCCTTCCTACAGTCAACACAAACAGACCTAATGGTTGGATTCTGGTAACCTGTCAGTTAAAGTCTGAATGCTCTCGGGAGAACACAAACTCCTTTCAGATTGAAATCAACTGATTACCATTTATATTTGAAGCCTTTTGAGCAATTTGGAAACCATTAGGGAAAATGTTTGCCCTCGATTCACAAATCAAAATTTAAATTTGCACAAAGATCCACCTTGATTCAGATTTGAGCCAGAGAGCAACCTGGCAGAAAACCCAAACACATCCCATGCAAATGAGGGCGCGATTACAAAAGCTGCTAAAATATTAGCACATTCCCCACCACGGCCACATCCCACCTCCAGGACTCCGGGTGAAAAACTTTCAATTCTAGTTTTATTTTCCAATCTCCTGGCTGAGATGGAAATGATTTCCCGCTGCAAATTGTCTTCTGGAGCAAAAATGAATGCGTTTTCAGGCAAATACGCCAACATTCCCACCTGAAGATTTGCTTTTAAAAGGTTATATTTTTCCTCTTTGCTTTAAAGATTAAAATATCCAATTGAGCATGGAGAGGGTTTGAATTATGCGATGGCAGGGAGTGTGAAAATAACTGCACTGTAGACAGTCTCTTAGATTTCACACCTTTTGCCACCTTTCCGGGGGATGATGCCAACTTCTTTCTTCACGTGACGGATCAAGGGAGCACCCCTCTCTCCGTTCTGATTAAAGGGAGGCTTGTATGTGTATTAAAACTTAATTGTAATGAAAACTGACAGAGACAGAGAACGGCTTAGGAATCTGACTCCAAGTCTTAATTATCAATTCATCAGCACCTTTTCCCTTTATTTTTTTAAAAGATTTCACTTGCTTTTGGCACATTCTAAAAGCTCTACCAGTTAAAGGGTACGTAAAAATTTACTCTTAAAATTTACCTACGCTCTAATGACATTTTTGTCTAAAATGTGTCATTATGTCTAAAATTCCCCTTTTTTATAAATCATATTGAACTGTCAACTTTAACAACGTCAGCTTAACCTGATTACATCTGCAAAGACCCTATTGCCAAATAAAGTTGCATTCGCAAGTACTAGGGGTTAGGGTGTCAGCGTATCTCTTTTAGGTGTGGGAGACAGTTCAACCTACACCACCACTCCAACATGAGCAACTCTTGTAATGCACCTCCCCGTGTCATGCAGCAGGTGGGATCTTAGTTCCCCGACCAGGGATGGAACCCGTGCCCCCTGCATTGGGAGCTCGGAGTCTCAACCGCTGGACCACAAAGCAAGTCCCTAAATGACTCCTTTAAAGCACAGTATTACACAGACCGTCCAGGCTGAAAACCAACGTGCTGTGAAATTGGACGGCTAGAGATCCGGCTTCCCAACCGGACATGG
This sequence comes from Phocoena sinus, assembly GCF_008692025.1. Classification (NCBI taxonomy): domain Eukaryota; kingdom Metazoa; phylum Chordata; class Mammalia; order Artiodactyla; family Phocoenidae; genus Phocoena; species Phocoena sinus. The sequence goes on along the minus strand of NC_045784.1, from coordinate 2,433,781 downwards.
TAATTGTCTCCTTCTCTCTTGCAAATAGAGAGCATCTTGGATCGATCGTCCAAAAGCAAAGGCGGAAGAGAAAGAACCACTTGCAGCTCGAAAGGTGCCCCTCGAACAAGCAATATTATTTCCCCATGTACTTTCTTCACCGTTCACGCTTTCGTGACCTTACTCTTTACTCTCCCCTCTACTGGCAATTCCTGCATGGCTGGCTGCTGGTCCTGAGAACACAGTCTCCTGTGTTTCCATAAGGGACCTCACGGTGCTGTAGGGTTATAACGACTCTGAGACTTCAGGGTGCCGTAGGGCTAGGCACTGAGCCTCATGAATGGAAGTCGTTTATGTCAGGATAAGGAAACCGCTCTCCGCCAACCTTGCGTCTGAAGGATTCTGTCTCAGCTTCTTTCTACAAAACACCGGGAAAGGAGACCCAACAAAGACTCAGAGCGAGGGTTCAATGGGGTATCAACAAAGACGCAGACAGTGTGTGTCAATACCCATATTCAAACCAACTGTTAATTTAAAAATAATTAACACCCTAAAATGGTCTCAAATCCCAAGGTTCAAAATGGTACTCAGTACTCCTCCCAAACTCCACTCAGAGTTTCCAGGCTCTCGTACTTCTATCCCTGGACATCGTGGAAACAGACGAGAGGGTCGACATTGTAATTTCGTGTGCGTTTGTTTTACACGTATGTTAGTAGACTAGACACAGCATCCTTTCTGCATGTTGCTTTTGTCACACACGTATATCCTGGAGAGGTTTCCACATCAGCACACAGGCAGCGTTACACACTGTCTTCCTGCAGTAAGTGGTTACTTGATGGAAGAGACACGACCATGACCTGGCCTGGATCTCCACGGGCTGTGAGTTCTCCTAAATCCACCCCTCTGGTGCCAAGTCCTTCCTAAATAATTCTCAGGCGCTATAAACGGAGTGGGTTCAACAACTAAGGTGCTGGCGACGTCCTTCACGTCAGGTTAGGTCAAGGTCATCCACACCCAACATGGAGACTCTGGCACCACACAGGATGTTCTGAAATCTCAGTTTTCATGCTGCATTAGTTACCGAGAAGTGTGGATTGTACCTCTACTGTGTTAGGCATGGAACTCTGACTCCCTACCAAATATATCTGTACATATATATAATTAAGATGAGGTCTTACTGGAGTAGGGTGGGTCCTGATCCAATAGGACTGGTGTCCTTATAAGAAGAGGGGATCGGGACACACACACAGAGGGAAGAAACTGCTGGGTGAAGATACAGGCAGAGACTTGGCATGGTGCCGCCACCACCGAGAGATACCTGGGGAAAGGGAAGGAAGAATCCTTCCCCTCCGGGCTTCAAAGCAAGCGTGATCCTGCCGGCACCCTGATTTTGGACTTCTGGCCTCCAGAACTATGAGATAATAGATTCCTGCTGTGTTAAGACACCCCGTTGGTGGTACTTTGTTACAGCAGCCGTACAAAGTTAACACACTCCTAAAGCCCTTTTCAATCAGCTCCTTCCCGTGTCCCAAGTGGTGTCAGAATTCAGAGCTGTGTACTTCTCCCCAGCAGCTACTACACAATCTCTCAGATGCCTGTTCGTGCCACCAAAATGACGCTCCTGAAATACACATAAGTATGTCTTTCCCTGCTTGAATCGCTCACGCCATTCTATGTCTTCTTGGGGGATTAGGTCCTAGTGTCTTACCGATTCTTGCTTTGATGGACAGATTGGTGATTGATTGACTGACTGATTGGTTGGTTGATTCGGAAAACATTTACTGAGCACTTGCTAGCTGCCGGGAATGCCACACGAGACCCTGCCCCCGACCCTGTGATTCATTTCTCTCCCATCTCCGGAGGGATAGCTCCGTAAACCTCACTTGAGAATAAAAAGCCCTACTTTCCCTGCAAATCCATTACTGCACTTGCACTGCTTCACTTGCCCCAAACCCCTCGACAGTCTCAATGTCCAAAATGTACATCGAGTCACATCTCCTCTGTGAAGCCTCCTTTCTTCCCTCAGGGACTGAGAAAAATCTGTTCCCTCATATGAGTTCATTTGCCGCTCAGAGCTCCTGGGAGAGAATCGTATCTCACCTTACATATTATGTTTTGAAACATGAGTGAAAAAATTAGACACAATCCCAGAGCCATGGACAGAGACACAAGAATATTTTAAAATCTGGTTTATGCTTCTAAATCCTTGTACACAATTCAGTCCACACAGCTGGACGGAGAGCTCCCTAACGTGGGGTCCATGCCTTCTAGGGTTTCCTGTATCACAGCACAAGCCAGGGCACGCATGTCCTGTGGGTTCCAGGGCTCGCCTCTGGCGGAGTGAGTGTAACTGCAACCCGGAAATCTGTGCCCCCCACCAGTACCTTTCGTGCCCCCCAAAAGTACTGACGTATGTTCCGGAAATCAAATACCCCAGCGATCTGCGGGTTATAGCCTTGCTGTCTGTAGGAAGGACACTGCTCTGAGGTGTGGGAGGATTTGAGCTACAGAAGTGCTTAGATGAGTGGAAAACAACACGCTAATTTCTCAATCGCTTACTCTTGGACGGAACGCAGAACAAGGGTCCCTGAGCTCTTACTAGAAATGGCTTTTACGTGTGTCCATGGCAACACTGTAAATGGTTATATAAGCACCTACAGAATATCCATCCAACTTTTACCTCCTACCCTGGGAAGCCTAAAATATTTACTATCAGGCTCTTTACAGAAAAAGGTTGCCAACCCCTAATGCAGAAGATGACTGAATAAAAAGTATCATTTCCCAGCACCGCCCAGCACGAACTCACTCCCTTCATTTTCCAACCTGTGGTTCCGGAAATCCTCATAAATTAGCATGGTACTTACCAAAGCCACACACAGCCCCCGAGAAGCATATGACAACATTAAACAATATTTTAAAGTCATATTTTATACATACAGTTCTATAGTTTTATATATATATATCTCATGTACGTGTATCTTATATATAGTATATATGAAACTATATATATTTGATTTTTTAAAACTATTTTAATATACTTTATACAGTATATATTTAATGTATATATTGTATATGGGCACAATATAGAATGTATAGTATATGTTATGTATGTATAATATACATAAATATATAATGCATAGAATATACTGTATATACATATATATGTAGTTACATATATAGATACCTTACACATGTACATACAGAGCTTATACATAGTATGTACAAAACTAGATATATAAAATATGACTTGAATATTTTTTTAAATGATAAATATTTAGCCCTAAATGTATACCTTATATATAGCATGTGTAAAACTATATTTTTATATAGTGTATACTATATATATGCTATACTATTTTTATTGTGTACTATGTATAGTATATGTTTAATATGTGTATACGTTAATTATAGTATATGTAGTATATAATATATAACATGTTACATGTATAGTATATATAGATAATGCATATATTTAATATACCGTATCTACATATACATGTAGTTCTATACCTTACATTGGAATTTTGATTATCATTCCTTATTTTAGCCACAATGTAAATGTCAAGTTGTAAAGCTCATTTTTAAAATTTGTTAACTGGAATTTGTATTATATCTTCTACTTTTAATAAATTTGTACATTTTAGGAGAAAACCAGCTTTTTGAAAATATGAAACGTTTCTTAATAATCTGATATTTTCTAAGTATTTTAATGTTATAACCTTTTTATACAATTACATCTAATTTTTTAATCCATTAGAACGGGGTCAAATGATGAATGTTGAATTGCTGGGAATCAGAATTTAAAGGCCAAAAGTCAGCAGCCACACCGTTCAGATGTCTTTTAATGCACTACGTTCAAAATTTAAACATTTGCATTACTTCTTCATGTAAACTGAAGCAAGATGAGACACATAAAACAGTCTCCAATATAAGAACAAGAAACACATTTACAGTTCTCTCTTAATGAAAACCCGAGCACTAAAGAAAGCCCTTTTCCTGGAAAATGCTGGTTTTCTTAGTGGAATGTCATTTTCAGAATGAACTTGTTGTTTGCCACACCCCCTGCATTTTGCTTGAACAAAACTTACCAGATTTGTCAAGAGACACTTGGGAATTCTCACCTACCAATCAGGTTTCTGGCCCCTCACCATGGGTGATCTTTTGTTTATCTGTGAAGTAATGTCTCAAAACGCTCTTTTGTTCCCCCAAAGATAATATTAATAAGTTACAACCTGGGGAGACTTCCCTGGTGGTCCAGTGGTTGAAAATTCGCTTTCCAATGCAGGGGGTGCGGGTTTGATCTCTGATCAGACAGACAAGATCCCACATGCCTCGTGGCCAAGGGACCAAAACATAAAACAGAAGCAATGTTGTAAAAATTCAATAAAGAGTTTAAAAATGGTCCACGTTAAAAAAAAAAAAAAGTTACAACTTGGGGACGCAAGGCAAGCATGGAATGTTCTCCAATATCCTGCCACCTTTCTCTTGATCCTAAGAAATTATGCAGATGTGACCTCCCTAACTATTTCTGTTGGAGGGTAAATCAAACCCCAGCTCCTGGTGCCCCCAAAAAAGAAAGTTCAAACCTCCTCCCTTTCAATCATCTCAATTTGGGAGTCAGATGACCTCACTCCTAATCAGACCCTGTTCATTGCCCTTGGCCGTTGACGACGCATGGTCATTGGTGACTCACAGAAGTGAGTCTTTGGCCCTTCTCCTTAATTAGGAGCCAGGAGAGTCCAACCTAAGGACTGGCCACCACTGTCCAGACATGTGGAGCAAAAGAAAGAAACCTCACCAACTAAAAAGCTAATGAATGGAAAAAAAAAAAAAAAAAAGCTAACGAACGCAATATCCAAGTATTACTTAATACAATTTCAACTGTTATGTATATACATACAGACACTCAAATATGTACTCAAACACATACTGATATACACACATATATATTTACATACATGTGCGTTCTCCATATATAACGTTATAACAATATGCATGTATAGGGATTGTTGTTGCTTTATAAAATCAGGATCAATGCAGCGTTTGGGGTATTTTTCCTATCTATTCCTTACATTTTACCCCAAAACAGATGGAATCCTTTGGTGTCCCCTGGCATAATGCTACTACCCTGACTGATGTGGTATCCTAATCCCAACAGGGAGCTAGACCATCATTCATTCAACCATTACTTCATAAACTACGCTACACTTCCACGCCACAGCACAACCAACATTCCTGTCTGATTTCCTTTTCACCGATTTTCTCGCCATTTGGAGTTGAATTCCTATGAATTTCCTACTTGGGCTCCTTATCTTTTGGGGTTTCTCATCCCAGTTTGTTTACTCAGGAAAACCTCTGTGTACATCTGTGATATTCATAGCTCTCAGCAAATTATTTCCCCGCAAATCTACTGATGATTCTTACGTGATCTTTTGCTACACAGCTGGTATACTAAGCTCACCCATCTCCTCTTTTAGAACTACTTAAATAGTAATAACCATGTTTCAACTCTCAATTTCCCTGTGTCTAACTGTCACTTCTTTCTTCAATAGCCTTCGTGTTTTAAATTGAAGTCTCTCATGTCACCTGCAAATTAATTCTGTGTATGCCTGAAATGGAGATCCAATTTAAGCTTCTTGCCGTAGAGTCTGTGCTACAAACCCCATGTATTAAATAATCCAGTTTTATGTCACCTTGCTGAACTGCAAGCAGTATCCTGAGATCCATTCTGAAATGTTTTAGAATCTATTTCTTATTGCCTTTCTTTGTTTCACTTTTATCGATCGCTCTGTCTGTCCTTTTGTCAATACTGTATTGATGTTATTATAGTGACCTGACAGTGTATATATTGGCATGGGATATTAAAAGCTTATCCAACTCCAATAAACGATGAAAAGCACAGTGAAGGCGCTGGATGCATAAATTAGAGGGGGCAACAACAGTGAAGTGCACACATTGTAAGGTTCCAATTTCCCAGAATTCCTCTGACCAGGGAACAAAGCCGATCACAGGTTCTAGGGGACAGAGGGAATATCAGACCATCTGTACGGCGTAATGAAAAAGCAGAGGTTACCGTTCTGTATCATTTTACTTATAACTGAAAGAAAGAAATGGCCTCTCATCCTATTCCCTACATGAAAGGACAGAGATGTATTTATGTAGAGAAACAAACAACACGTGATTCAGCCAAAGAACATTTCCATTTGCCCTTGATACTCATCTGCTCCTTTAAAAACATAAACCCATTGGTCTTCCTACACATAATGATACAAACTGATAAACCCAGCCCTTCCTCCCATTTTCCAATCACATCTTATTATGAAAATAAGTGGTGGGGAAGTTTAGCTAATCAAAATGTAAGATGCCTGGGAGAAAATATGCTCCATGGAATCTAAATCACACACACACACACACACACACACACACTCCTTGTAGAAGTGGAATCTTTGGGCAATACACAGATCTGGGTATAAACCGGCAGTTGAAGATCTCAAGTACCCACAGAAAAATGCAAGTTACACATATTTTGCTGGGGTACAAACGGAAAATTAACCACATTTTAAAATTCATAAACTCCTTATCTCTTTCAAGACTCTACTTAATATATTTTAATATGTACAATAATTGTGTGTTATCTCTGAGAAACATACCTTAGTTACCGAAATATTGAGTTGGTTACTTTGTTTCTATTTCTGCTTCCAAATGCAATTGCCTATGAAATTAGTTCATTAAGAATATGCATACCAAAACATTACCGAACAGGGCAATAACCAGGTTCGATTTGTCGTCATTAATTATCAAGAAATTGCTGAATAATCCAAACTGCTTGGCTGTATGAAGCTCTTGGAAAATGATGTAAAGGCACAATTATTTTTTAGAAAATGAACGGATTTATCCTTATGATTAAGCAAATAAAAGGTTTTAAAGTACAAAAAAGAACGAATTAATCTTAGCATTTTTACAATTAATATCTAAAATCTAGTCGTTTTAAACGATAAATCCATAATAATAAAAGAAAGTAGATTCCATGGTAAATGACAAATTATGAAATCGTTGTGACAATGTATTTTCCCTAGAGAATCATGCGTGGCAGGGTAAAGACACAAGGAAAATTATAAGAATCCGAGTGCAAGGTTTTGCTTTTCTAATGGCAAGCATATATGTTATAGACCCATTACGTTGATTAAATTTAGGAGAAATTCTCTGCAAAAACTTTGGGCTATTCCTGTGGAACCAAAGTCTGGGATTCAGTGCCCTATGATACCTTCTGCGTCCCCACAAACCACTGTTTTCTAAATGTCTACCCTAACTTTTATATTTATTTACTAATTTAGCGAAATTTAACTTAGATCAATTTATATGGAAAATTCAGTCTTTATAAGGAAAACTGGCTTTTTAAATGACTTCAATATTCGAATCCAGTTTGTGACTCATGAAACTGTCCACTGACAGCATGTTTATAGCAAAGTTTTCTTCCAAATCCTGTTCAATTCATGATGTTTTAACAGCATTTCACACCAAACCTTCAGGGGGGGTGGAAAACTCTGAACCAGAAAAACCAACTTCACTTGTAAGAATGGTTTTTTCTGTTTGTTTTTTTCTGTTAAGTTCTTTACACAGTCAGAATCACAGGGTGATTTGACTCTCTGCCTCTTGGATTTACCTTTTTCCCAGGTAATCTTGACCTCTGGGAGGATAACTGTAGATTGTGAAATCTCTGTAGAGATGATGACCAGACAAAAGCAAACAGCAACTTTTAATGTATGTTGCACTTCAGAAAATAGAAAATATGATGGCAGAATGAGAGTGCAAATTACTCTGATTCCCAGGTGAAAAAAAAATTAGTGTAAATCTTTTTTTTTTTTTTTTTTTTTTTGGGGTACGCGGGCCTCCCGCTGTTGTGGCCTCTCCCGTTGCGGAGCAGCAGGCTCAGCGGCCATGGCTCACGGGCGCAGCCACTCCGCGGCATGTGGGATCTTCCCGAACCAGGGCACGAACCCTTGTCCCCTGCATCGGCAGGCGGACTCTCAACCACTGCGCCACCAGGGAAGCCCTAGTGTAAATCTTAAATACATTTCAAGGGACTAGCACTTTAAATTCTCAGTAACAGCTTTAATATATAAATAGTAAACTAATCCGCCATGATATTTCATTCGTGACAGAGGGAATGAATGTTGAAATGGTCAGAAAATACATTTAGCAAGTTTTGTTGTCGTTCCGATGAACTGGGTTGAACTGAACATTCATGCAAGGTACCGAAATCAATCGTTTGCTAAGAGGAGATCCATCTCTTTGAACTGTGTTTGTAACATTTAGGGCTCCTGCATCTTCATTTTCTTTTCTGGTTTAGGACCGGGTCACCGATTTTCAGGGCCACATCCCTCTGTGTAAAGATTTCAGACACAGTCAGCGGCACCGAGGCAAAATATATCCCGTGTGAATGCGCTAAGCATTTCCATCTGCTATTTGTACGAGAACTTTGGGAGCAGGCAAGGATCGGCACAGTTGTCATCTGTCAGCGCTTCACTGCATTGACAGGCAGGGCTGTGTTGCTATTGGTTTAATATCGCGGGAGGGCAAATCCCCGGCACTGAATTATCTTCCATCATGAATTTTATTGGAATTCACATCAGAGCCATGGTGATGGTCACATCCATAACACACCACAGTGGGTGTCTGGCTGGCGTGGCAAAAATCAGTGGTTTCCTATACGAGCCCTCCCCGTTGACTCTCAGAAAGCAGGAAGATGAGAATCACGGGTTGAATTCTAATAGCGGTCGGTGCCAGGTCTCTGTGGACGCACCTGTGTCCACAGGTATTTGCTTGTCATGTATCCTGCCATCATGGGCTATTCATCCACGGTTTCAGGATTCTGATTCAAAGCTGACCGGAAAGCCGAAATCTTCTTGGGACGAGGACCAAACTCTTCCTTCTGAGCTTAGACTGAATTTATCCACCAAATATTATTTTTTCTAACTTCTATTGCAGTGATTCCATTCACTTAAAAGTAGCAACTTTAGGGCTTCCCTGGTGGCGCAGTGGTTGAGAGTCCGCCTGCCGATGCAGGGGACACGGGTTCGTGTCCCGGTCCGGGAGGATCCCGCATGCCGCGGAGCGGCTGGGCCCGTGAGCCACAGCTACTGAGCCTGCGCGTCCGGAGCCTGTGCTCCGCAATGGGAGAGGCCACAGCAGTGATAGGCCCGCGTACCGCAAAAAAAAAAAAAAAAAAGTAGCAACTTTATTGTTCACAAGAGTTCTCTGCTGTGTTTCCCCTTTTGTTATTTTTTTTCTGCTATTTGCAGACATTTCAATATTACCTCAGTTCCCTCAACTTCAACTTACACTGTCTGCTCAATGAGAGAGGACTAAAATACTCAATGGCATTTTTTATTACATGTTTTTGAAATGTTCTAATGTTACAAAATGTCAAACATGTTTTATATCCAAAGAAAATGAAAACATTAATTTGAAAAGTCATAAGGACCCCACTGTTCACAGCAGCACTGTTTACAATAGTCAAGACACGGAAGCAACCTAAGTGTCCATCAACAAAGAATGGATAGGGACTTCCCTGGTGGTGCAGTGGTTAAGAATCCGCCTGCCAATGCAGGGGATACGGGCTCGAGCCCGGGTCTGGGAAGATCCCACCTGCCGCAGAGCAACTAAGCCCACGCGCCACAGCTACTGAGCCTGCGCTCTACAGCCCGCGAGCCACAACTACTGAGCCCGTGTGCCACAACCACTGAAGCCCGTGTGCCTAGAGGCCGTGCTCTGCAGCAAGAGAAGCCACCGCAATGAGAAGCCCGTGCACCGCAACTAGAGAAAGCCCGCGCGCAGCGACAAAAACCCAACCTAACCAAAAATAAATTAATTAATTAATTAAAAAAAATAATGGATAAAGAAGCTCTGGCACATATATACACTGGAATACTACTCAGCCATAAAAAGGAAGGGAATCATGCCATTTGCAGCAACGTAGATGGACCTAGGGATTATCATAGTAAGTGAAGTAAGCCAGATAGTAAAAGACAAATATATGATATCACTTTTACGTGGAATCTAAAAAGTAAAACAAACAAGTGAATGTAACAAAAAAGAATCAGACTCACAGATACAGAAAACAAACTAGTGGTTGCCAGTGGGGAGAGGGAAGGGGGAGGGGCAAGATAGGAGGAGGAGAGTTAGAGGTACAAACTAGTAGGTATCGAATAAATAAGCTACAAGGATATACTGTACAGCACAGGGAACAGAGCCGCTGTTTTGTAATAACTATAAATGGAGTAGAATCTTTAAAGAAGGTGAATTATTATGTTGCATACCCGAAAATGAGATAATAGGGTACAGCTATACCTCAATCTAAAAAAGAAAATAATTACTCCCAAACATGTTTTTTTTTTAGTACATTCACAAGGCTGTGTAACCACCATCTCTCTAGTTTTAGAATATCTTCACCCCAAAAGGAAACCCCTTACTCATTACCATCACTCCCCATTCTCCTGTCCCCCTAACTGCTGGCAACCACTAATTAACTTTCTGTCTGTACTGATTTGCCATTCTGGACATTTCATACAGATGGAATCATATCATGTTTGCCTTTTGTGTCTGGCTCCTTTCACCTAGCCTAATCATTTCAAGGTCCATCCATGTTGTAGCCTGTATCAGTGCTTCATTCCTACTTGTGACTAAGTGATATTCCATTCTATGCAAGGACAACATTTTGTTAATTGATTCATCCATGGATGGACATTTGGGTGGTTTCTGCCTTTGGCTGTTGTACATAATGCTTTTGTGCACGTTATACGGTGGAGTACCTGTTTTGTTGGAGCACCTGTATTCAGTTTTCTTTGGCATATATATAGGAGTGGAATTGCTGGGTTATATGTTCATGTTACATGTAAATTTTGAGGAATAAACTCTTCTTCACAGAAGCTGAATTCTTTTATATCTCCACCAACGATGTCCAAGAGTTCCAATTTCTCCACACCTGGAAACATTTGTAACTTTCCATCTTACTGATTATAGCCATCCTAGTGGGTGTGGTTATATTTTAATTGAAATATTTTTCCATTTAATGATTTATAACATATTCAATGTAAAATCTGTTTTATCTTACTATACCAAATTTACCATCTTTACATTGTTCTTGGGTTTTATTTTTTTAATTGCAATAAACAAATAGCCTCAAACGATATACTGTATCTAGATTTAGGAAAGGCCATTCTTTTCCAGAAGATTACCAAAAAAAATTTAGAATAAGAAACATAGGTACTTGTATAATCTAAGAGGATGTGACAAGAAGCAAATGGTAAAGTGATTCAGACATAAAGATTATCCTCACAAAGCCTGGCAGTTAGCTGATTCATCACACAGTAGAGTTGAAGAACTATGACCAGTTGTCTTTTTTTTTGTTGTTCTCCTCCCACGTTTACGATGTTTTCATTGTTTCCTTTACAAGTAAAAAGTAAATGCGTGCATAGGAAAAACACTTTATGGTTAAACTCTCAACTTCCCCTATGCTGGTTAACTAGTTCATCAACATACAAAGAAAAGACAAAGCTTAAACACTGATTTTTGAAGAACCCAAACTTGTAGTATCAAAGGTGATTTAAATTGACTGTATCTTCTGGCCAATCAGGAAACAAGGATTCTTTTTTTTTTAACTTGAACTATAGTTGATTTACATTATTGTGTTAGTTTCAGGTGTACAGCAACGTGATTCAGTTATATATGTATATATATTTTTCAGATTCTTTTCCATTAGAGGTTATTACAGGATATTGAATATAGTTCCCCGTGCTATACAGTAGGACCTTGTTGTTTATCTATTTTTATATATAGTAGTGTGTGTATGTTAATCCCAAACTCCTAATTTGTCCCCTCCCCTCTTTCCCCTTTCGTAACCAAAAGTTTGATTTCTATGTCTGTGAATCTGTTTCTGTTTTGTAAATAAGTTCATTTGTACTTTCTTTTAGATTCCACATATAAGTGATATCATATGGTGTTTGTCTTTCTCTGTCTGACTTATTTCACTGAGCATAATGCCCTCCAAGTCCATCCATGATGCTGCAAATGACAAAATTTCATTCTTTTTTATGGCTCAGTAATATTCCATTTTGTGTATATGTGTCTGTGTGTGTGTGTGTGTGTGTATCACATCTTCTTTATCCATTCATCTGTTGATGGACATTTAGGTTGCTTCCATGTCCTGGCTACTGTAAATAGTGCTGCAATGAACATTAGGGTGCATATATCTTTGCGAATTAGAGTCTTCCTCTTTTCCAGATATATGACCAGGAGGGGGAGTGCTGGGTAATATGGTTACTGTATTTTTAGTTTTTTTTTAAGGAGCCTCCATACTGTTCTCCATAGTGGCTTCACCAACTTACATCACACTAGCAGTGAGAAGGGTGGAAATAAGGATTCTTCTATCTTAATCTGCTTTACTTGACACTAGGTTTGTGTATAGGACGTACACTGCTCTGTATATAGTGCATTTCCCTTCCATGTCCTTACATACTTCACTTTATTAGAAATTAAAATTTATAAACAGCAAAAAATTATTGCTGCTTTTGCTTCTATAAAAAAAATCAAAAAATGTTGATGCTTCTGGTTGCCTAGAAAATTGAGGAAGTGTTGGAACTTGTGGACAGCTGGGAGCTCCAGGGCAGGGACACTGTGAATCAGGAGAAGGAGAAGAAACCTGAGGATCAGAGAGCAGAAGACAGGGTGGGGCTTGGTCTGCACAGGAGAGCGGCCAGCCCACGGCTCCAGGACCCGAAAGCAGGGCAGTAACGCAGATCCGACAGGTCTTACCAGTTATGCAAACATGAGAACAGCTCTTCCAAGACTATTTCCCAAGGGCCATGGCTCACATTTCTGTCACCTGTCTTGAGACATCATGCCCTTTCATAGGACCCCACGAAAAGCCTGGGGAGGATTTTCCAATTGCCATAATCAACAGTCAACATAGGCTGATTTTCTACAATTTATTTTCAACAAAATGCAACTCTTTTATAATTGGAGTAATAATAATTATTATTTTTTTTTGCGGTACGTGGGCCTCTCACTGTTGTGGCCTCTCTCATTGCGGAGCACAGGCTCCGGACGCGCAGGCTCAGCGGCCATGGCTTACGGGCCCAGCCGTTCCGCGGCATGTGGGATCTTCCCGGACGGGGGCACGAACCCGCGTCCCCTGCATCGGCAGGCGGACTCCCAACCACTGCGCCCCCAGGGAAGCCCAGAGTAATATTTTTTATTGGAGTATAGTTGACTTACAATGTTGTGTTAGTTTCAGGTGCACAGCAAAGTGAATCAGTCATACATATACATATATCCACTCTTTTTTAGATTCTCTCCCCATATAGGTCATTACAGAGTATTGAGTAGAGTTCCCTGTGCTATACAGTAGGTGTTTATTAGTTATCTGTGTTATATATAGTAGTGTGTATATGTCAATACCAATCTCCCAATTTATCCCTCAACATCTTTTCTGTAAAAAAACAGAAATGAGCCAAAATGACTAAAATACCATATTACTTAGTTATTTAACTATTAGATATTATTTCATTCTGCTATGCACGTGTAATGATCTTGATCCATTTTTCTTTTTCTTTTTTTCTTTTGGTGACTGCAAATCCTTTTTGGAAGTAGATGGGCACAATGGTCAAATATTGACTGCAAAGTTTTGTTCAGTATGAAACTTTACATGGCTTATTTATGGAACTTATTTCCTGAGATACTATGTCCATGTGATTCCACTGGAAACAAAATTCAAAAAGAGGTCATTTAATTTATATCTTAAAGCAAACTTCAGGCTGGAGATGTGTACTTGCAGCATTGTTAGACACAACGGGGGAAGGAAAATGAACTTCCTCTTGACACCTGAATTGGAGGTTATATAGCCCTTGGCAGGTGATATGTTAAATCTGTTTCCTTCTATTCATTCCCGCAGTAAAAATACAGGACCGCATTCACCAATGCCTCTTTACTTCCCTTTAAATCACGCTCAGCTCTCTTCTCCAGGCTGTACATTTTCCGTTTCTCCCCTCCACTATATTTGACTCATCCCGTGCCATTCAGCTGTGAGGATTTTCAGCCTGAATGGAAATCATCTTCCTCTGGACACCTAATACCCCGAGGACGTCTTTCCAAATGGTAAAAGAGTACCAGCATTAAAGAATATGATTTTTTTAAATCACGATTTAATAAAACGTCACCTTGGCTGACTTGCTATGCATCAGCTACTCTACGTATTCTAGACATGCCTCAATTAATTATAAGCTTGTGAGTTGCTACAATTAGTATGCTCATTTGTTAAGAAAATACAAAGGTCAAAGAGTGTCCACATGGATGATTAGAGAAGCAGCTGGGCTGCAAACACAGAAAACCTACTCCAGACCTGAAGCCTTTAGCGTGGATTCAACTTGCTCCTGATTTCCATCTATATCAACAGAAGAATTGTCACCCTCACTCATGTGGATACAGTGACTGTGGCAGAATGAAAGTACAATTCTATCAGCGTCTCAACGTTTGAGGAATTAGTCTCGGTTTGGGGGAGAAATTAAATCCTTTGGCCAAAGATATGAAGAGCCTTGTGCTCACTTCTATTGTTTGTAAGAAGCCCTCCCGCTATTTTATTTGACTTAGTCTGTCTTACTTGTTCCTAGTTCCCCAAGCGCAAGGCATAATCCCTTGGATTTCATTCCTTCTTGATTCCTAACGAATGCTTTAAGCTGTGGCTAGCTCCTGGAATCCTACATTTACTACATCATAGAGGTTTTGATATGCGCTGTCTTTATGGCTTATATCTCATCGACTGGAATTATAATTACAGTTTTAATTGTTAACCGGAAAATGATTTAGAAGCGTGCTATCCATTTCCCAAGCAGAGGCGGTTTGGGTTTCTATTTTTTTCCCCATGTTGAAAATATTTAATTGTGTTGCATGATCATTGGTGACATTTACTTAACTTTTTTTGGAAGGTGATTATGAATATGTTAAGGTCTTTTTTTTTGGCAAGATGCAGACAAAGAACAAATTATGCGAGCTTGTTGAATGCCTGTCTCTCTCTACTTTTCCTTCAAGACGGAAAAGGTAAAGAGGAAAATGCAGTATTTTCCATTATCACGTTTAACCACTTGATGGCAAGAGGATAATAATAAGACTTCATCCTTTCTTGCTTTGGGGATAACTCCCTATGCATCCATAGCTTAGTCATACACACAGATTCCCCAGTACTTCTGAACCGTGAATTGCCCTCTTCCCCTTTTGCTGTGTCGATTATCAGTTTACACCAGAAGTCTGCATTTTTTTTTTTTTTTTTTTGTGGTACGCGGGTCTCTCACTGTTGTGGCCCCTCCTGTTGCGGAGCACAGGCTCCGGACGCGCAGGCTCAGCGGCCATGGCTCACGGGCCCAGCCGCTCCGCGGCACGTGGGATCCTCCCGGACCAGGGCACGAACCAGCGTCCCCTGCATCGGCAGGCGGACTCTCAACCACTGCGCTACCAGGGAAGCCCTCCATCCCATTTTTAATATATACATGTTTATCAGAGGTTAAAAACCAGGAAGATTTTTGATAGAAACACCCAGGTATACTGACAATTCAATTCAGAAATTTCCACCTCAGCAAGAACACTTCAAGTCTGTCTCCTTGCAAATAGAACATTTCACCCATAATTTTCTGCATAAGACACCCCGTTTAATTCTGTGGCTTCTACAATATAAAACGCTAACATTTAATAGTGTGTTGACAGAAACTCAGAGAAAATGTCTCTTCCACTACTTTAGACTTGGATTCCATGTTTTTCCTGGAAATATTAGTAGGCTCTCCTGCCTCACCTCCGTGAAGTCAGGCTAAATTTCCTCTGAGCCATTCCCTCCACCTTCACCCCACACACACACCAAAAAGCACTGCTGAGGCCCTTTAAGGTTTCCCATTAGCAGCTCTGGGCGCGCCATCCTGGTGGAACACTTCTACAGAAATCTACAAACTTCCAGGTGTGACATGTTCAAAATTAGATTTCCCTGACCGGTCACTTCTTCACTAATCTTCTGTTTCATTCATCAAAAGGAAACCTTTTCATAGAAAATATTTTTCAGATTTTTTTAAACAAATACACTGCCCATACTGTAAAATATATCCTGTTGTGTGCACAGTTCTGTGACAATTGACAAATGCATAGACTCAAGGAATCACCTCCACAACCAACATAGAGAATATTTTCATACCCCACCCCCACCCCCAGAAATTTCCACCTCTACCCTTCGTAGTCAGACCCACCCCTCACCTGCAGTCCTGGAAAGCACTGATCTGAGCACCCTACCTCTACTTTGACCTTCTCAGGATGTCACATCCATAGGTTTAGAGAGTAGGTAGCCTTGCGAGTCTGGTTTCTTTTTTTTTTTTTTTCTTTTCTGTTAACATCTTTATTGGAGTATAATTGCTTTACAATGGTGTGTTAGTATCAGCTATACATATACATATATCCCCATAACTCCTCCCTCTTGCGTCTCCCTCCCACCCTCCCTATCCCACCCCTCTAGGTGGTCACAAAGCACAGAGCTGATCTCCCTGTGCTATGCGGCTGCTTCCCACTAGCTATCTGTTTTACATTTGGTAGTGTATATATGTCCATGTCACTCTCTCACTTCGTCCCAGCTTACCCTTGCCCCTCCCCGTGTCCTCAAGTCCATTCTCTACATCTGCGTCTTTATTCCCGTCCTGCCCCTAGGTTCTTCAGAACCTTTTTTTTTTTTAAGATTCCATACATATGTGTTAGCATATGGTATTTGTTTTTCTTTCTGACTTACTTCACTCTGTATGACAGACTCCAGGTCCATCCACCTCACTACAAATAACTCAATTTCGTTTCTTTTTATGGCCGAGTAATATTCCATTGTATACATGTACCACACCTTCTTTATCCATTCATCTGTCGATGGACATTTAGGTTGCTTCCATATCCTGGCTATTGTAAATAGAGCTGCAATGAACATTGTGGTACGTGACTCTTTTTGAATTATGGTTTTCTCAGGGATA
Organism: Phocoena sinus; assembly: GCF_008692025.1. Taxonomy (NCBI): domain Eukaryota; kingdom Metazoa; phylum Chordata; class Mammalia; order Artiodactyla; family Phocoenidae; genus Phocoena; species Phocoena sinus. The sequence goes on along the minus strand of NC_045784.1, from coordinate 2,416,763 downwards.
TACTGCGCCACCAGGGAAGCCCTGGAAAGTTTTTTATCATAAATGGGTGTTGAAAGCTTTTTCTGCATTTATTGAGATTATCATATGGTTTTTCTCCTTCAATTTGTTAATATGGTGTATCACATTGATTGATTTGCGTATACTGAAGAATCCTTGCATCCCTGGGATAAACCCCACTTGATCATGGTGTATGATCCATTTCACGTGCTGTTGGATTCTGTTTGCTAGTATTTTGAAGAGGATTTTTGCATCTGTGTTCATCAGTGATTTGGGACTATAGTTTTTATGTGGCATCTTTGTCTGGTTTTGGTATCAGGGTGATGGTGGCCTCGTAGAATGAGTTTGGGAGTGTTTCTCCCTCTGCTATATTTTGGAAGAGTTTGAGAAGGATGGGTGTTAGCTGTTCTCTAAATGTTTGATGGAATTTGCCTGTGAAGCCATCTGGTCCTGGGCTTTTGTTTGTTGGAAGATTTTTAATCACAGTCTCAAATAAGCCTGTGCGCTAAAACTACTGAGCCTGTGCTCTAGAACCCAGGAGCCACAACTCCTGAAGCCCACGCACCCTAGAGCCCATGCGCCACAACTACTGAGCCCGAGTGCCACAACGAAGAGTAGCCCCCGCTCGCCGCAACTAGAGAAAAGCCGGTGTGCAGCAACAAAGACACTACACAGCCAAAAATAAAATTAATTAAAAAAAACACACACACACATACATCCATACTCCACCCAGTGACGGATCACGTGACCACCCACAGGACTGGCACTGTCCTTGAGGCTATAGCTCAGGGAACAAGACACAAAGACCCTGCAAGTGGATGCAGGGAAAGCAACTTGGGCAGAGATTTCGAGGGTCCTAGACACCCGGTGCAGTGGGTGCAGGTTCTTTATCTCTTGGACTCCTTGCACGGAGGCACGTGGCTGGAGATGGATCAAAACTGTGTCCTCGAAACCTGGGCTCAGGACAGACGCCCTTCTAGCCTCGGTTTAAGGGTGATACTAATGTTTGCCCTGCCATCCCTGGTTATCTCTGAGGGTTATCACGTAAACAGTTTATCTCACAGCATCCACCCTTGGTTATTCTCTCCCTGACTCCCTTGAGTGTCAATCACCAGTGCCAGGAACATCTTGCAAACAGCCAAGAAGGGAAGACCCACGTCTAATCTGCATGCTCGTCAGTGACTACAAGTGTGGGCTTGAAGTTGGTACCAGGACTAGGTTTGGACAGGTCAACAAAAATTAATCAACAGTCAATCTAGGAAAGAAGTGGAAATGTTTACTTGAGTCAAATTGGAGGACGATAATCTGGGAAGAGAATCTCAGAAAGCTCTGAGAACTGTTCTGCCCATTAGAAGTCCAGAGTTACATAAGTTTTTTGAGAAACAGGGATGTACATTAAATGACATATTACTGACAGTTTTCACCGTCCAGATCTGAGCATCATCGTGGCCCCTTACGAGATCAAGAAGGAGTGTTATCTTTTCAGGAGTGATCTCGCTGATGCTGGGAGAATGTTGTTCTTTATGGTTGAGCAGATGTTCCTGCTGACAGGGCAGGTTTGGTTCATGCCTAATGCAGATATATAATGTGGAGTAGACGAGGGAGGAGACCGAAGGGCAGAAAAATTGGTTTAATGTTTAAATGTTTCTTGTCTGGCCATGAAATATGAACGTTACGTCACAGACACACTGCCTGGGCTGGAGGTATTCTAACTGGCACCAACTTCCTGAATGGCAGGCTCACCTCGGTGCTGGGATTCTACCGCACACACTGGGGCTTGGGCCCCCGGGGAACCGCAGCAAGCCTAGCGCCTGGCTATAGACTGAGGAAATCCCGTCTCATCACTGGGTCCTCTCCTGGGGTGGGGGGGGGGGCACGTCCTCCAGCCATCCTCCTGTTCAGCACAAGCCCCAAAGCACGCCGGGTGGGCAGCTCTTCCTGTAGAGATTAGCCCTGGATTTCAGCAGGATTCACTGAGCCGGACACTTACAATGTGTTCACATCTCTCTAAGTACGTTCTAGTTGACTAGCTCCTTTAGAAAAGGCTTTTTTTTTTTTTGCTTTGAGCCTTTTCCCTTCTCTGTGAAGGGGTGAGTCCATCAGGGGCTGTAGCTCTCTTTTTCCTTCTCCCACTATCTCTCCTCCTCCCATTTCCATTCTGCACATTTTTCTAAAAGGGATTTTTTTATTTTAAATTGGAGTATCGCTGAAGAACCATGTTAGTTTCAGGTGTACAGCAAAGGGATACATGTGGCTACACACAGACATGTATCTATTCTTTTTCAAATGCCTTCCCGTTTAGGTTGTTACAGAATATTGAGCAGAGTTCCCTGTGCTCTACAGGAGGTCCTTGTTGGTTATCCATGTTTAATAGAGCAGTGTGTACATGTCACTCCCAAACTCCCAATCTATCCCTGCCCCCTCCCCCCTCCAACCCCAGGTAACCAGAAGTTGGTTCTCTAAGTCCGTCTCTTTCTGTTTTGTAAATAAGTTCAAGGGATTGTTTATTTGACTTGCCTGTTCCTGTCCTTATAAACAAGCTCCTGGCATTTGCTATCTATGTAGGAGGGAAGAAGGGCTTATCTCTCTTCCTTACAAAAAGCCTCAGGGCACTTTGCTTTTTGTGTGGAAGCTTGTTTTGTTTATCTTTTCTACTGCACACAGGCTGGGTGTCTGAGTCTAACCTTTTATCTTTCAATACTGCCTTGGACTGCGGTGTATTTGCACACTTTTGATGCTTTGCTTTTCAATGCAGGCTTTCATACTAAGCAGTGAGTCTCAGCGGAAACACTTCGGCTTCAAGCAGTTTCCTCCCTGTGCACTTTCCTTGTAGTTTTATTCACCGTGGTCCCTCTGTTTCCAGCACTGAGCGAAACTGCCCACCCTGGCCAGGCACCATAGCAATCACCGGCGTGAGTTCTTTTAGAACAGGAGGTCCTGATAAGGAACACGGAATTGACAAGGTACCACCAACCGGAAGAATTCGGGAAAGGTCAAAAGGAGAGAGGAGTCCACAGGTCCTACCAACCTTCCAGAATCCTTCTCGGGGAATCCACCTTGGCTGACCGATGCGCGCGCCATCAGGAAGGACCCTGAGTCAGAAAGATTGGCCAGAGGCAACCTGGAAACTAACCCCATCACCATAAAACCGGAGACCGCGAGCCACACGGCAGAGCAGTTCTCCTGGGTCCCTTCACCCTCCTGCTCTCCACCCAGGAGCCCCGTCCCGATAGAGTCTCTCGCTTTGTCAGCTGTCAGCACGTGTGTCTCTCCTCGGACGATTCATTTCCTAGTGTTCGACAAGAGCCTGCTCTCGGGCCCTGGAAGTGATCCCCCTTCCTGCAACAGATCTGTTGATACATCTTTACAGATCCAATAACATCAGAGTTACACTCCAATACAACGTATTGGAGAAGCTGCTGGAAATGGATAGATCCATGTTCTGCTTTATCCCATGGTTAACTTAAAAAGAAAAAGATTCTCCCACGGTAATAAGTATCTTTCCGAATATCTAAGAAGGTAGAGGAACCAAGTAGTAAGTTTACATCAAAAGGATTAAGCCAGAGGAAGTACATAACCATCCCTTAGGGTCACTCTCATTAACGTACTTTTGAATACAAGGAAGGACTGTTGCCTCAGGTCTCAAGAAGGAACAAACACCTCAACCCAAGGTCTAAAGGTCCCTTAACCCTCTTGCCTCTCTTCTTTGCCCAAGTTCACCTTCCAAATCCCATGTATGTGCTTCTGCTGGTTGGCACAAGGGACATATGGAGAAACTTATCCTCGGGGGGTTCAGGATGTCCTGACTATAGAAGAAGAAAGTCATCTAGGAAGGGACTGGGTTCACTGACGAATAAACCAGTTGGCAGAAACAGTTTTCCACTACAATATTTAAAAAAAAAAAATCTCATTAGTCGCTGGAAACATCTCTGGATTTTTTCTGTTCCTTCTCTGGTTAAGTCACAACCTCACATTCACATCCCCAGGGAAGTAAATGAGGAGGTTATTTTACCAACCCCCTATGCAAACCCGGTAGCCAACTCTCTTTCTCAGTCAGTAGACCCCAAATGACTTTCTTTCTTTCTTGCAGTCAATGGCACAGTAAGAAACAAGCACCACATTGCTCAACCCTGGTATTCCTTGAGCCTATTACAATGGTTTCTTGTAGCTGTCATATGGATTGCCAATCACTGTCTCCTCTAAATACTGTAGTGCGATGAAAAATTTAAGTGACTATCAACACAGCATCCAAGTATCAGTTCAAATAAAAGTAAACCCCCCGAGAGACAAATACCATAGGACCCCACTTACGTGTGGAATCTAAAATATGACACAAATGAACTTATCTGCAAAACACAAACAGACTCACAGACAGAGAGAACAAAACTGTGGTTGCCAAGGGGGATGGGGGAGGGAAGGAGTGGGAGGCTGGGGTTAGCAGATGCAAACTATTATATATAGGATGGATAAACAACAAGGTCCTATTGTAGAGCACAGGGAACTATATTCGGTATCCTGTAATAAACCATCGTGGAAAAGAACATATAAAAAAGAGAATGTCTATATGCGTGTAACTGAGTCACTTTGCTGTACAGCAGCGATTGACAGAGCATTGGAAATCAACTATACCTCGACAAAAAAAATTAAATTAAAAAAAGAATAAATAAGCCACCCCAAATTCCCTTAACCTTCATAGCCTATTATCTGCAACCATTTCAAGAACCTCTTGGTGAGGGTTCTTCATTGACCATGGAATCCACTGAAACATACTTTACGTAGAAAGGTTTAAATGATGAACAATTTTCTAGCTTCACCGTTTTTCTCAAACAGAGGAACCCAATGTCAAGCCATCCCTTGAAAGAAATACTGGACTGGCCATGTGGGACCATTCCTCTGCTAGCTGTAGACCCTCAGAACAACACAGTAGGATTGATGCCTAGAGCTCAGGGAAGTATCTGGTCTACCTCACAGATGCCTCAAAGGAGGGTTGAGAATGCCTCAAAGCAAAACAAACAAAAACAGAAACAAACACAAGGCCCTAGAACCTGGCCTGAGACCCACACAGCTTCAGGGGTTTCTATGATAACTAATACTTTGGTTACCTATCTGGCAAAGTTTTATCAAGAACACCAAGGACAGAACTTGAAAAGATACTGGAAAATGCAGGAGAGTGTTTCAGATTTGCTGTATCAAATCTGTAGTAGTCAAGATTTAATTATTTAGATCTGCAGAAAGATAGAGGGCATCTGATTAGATGTGTATTTTATATATATTGATATATATCTCACCCTGTGTGTGCCTGTGTGTGTATAACTGTTGAATTAAATTAAGACTACTGAGTTCATATAACACTGTATGGATGTATGCACATATCTATGTATTTATAATATATTTAATACACACATATAATACATGTATTTATCATGTTAAAAAAAAGTGCCACCGGGCTTCCCTGGTGGCGCAGTGGTTGAGAGTCCGCCTGCCGATGCAGGGAACACGGGTTCGTGCCCCGGTCCGGGAGGATCCCACATGCCGCCGAGCGGCTGGGCCCGTGAGCCATGGCCGCTGAGCCTGTGCGTCCGGAGCCTGTGCTCCGCAACGGGAGAGGCTACAACAATGAGAGGCCCGCGTACCGCAAAAAAAAAAAAAAAAAGTGCCATTGAAAGTGACCAAGAAAATCAATATTCAGAATGTTTGCATAAATCTTTGGCCTAAAGATTTTTAACTCTATGGTTCTTTAATGCTCCCTGGCATGATTTCAAGACCTTGAGTCTGTAGTAATTCCACATTTATGGCACATATTCACGAAAGCAATAAAACACAGTCCTAGCAGAAATTCACTACCTAATTTTTAGGAACACACTCCATTTAATCGACTTTCAAAATTATACTTTGATAAATACTGTTTTGACTACTCATCAGGAAATCCATGTAAAAGTCACCTTAAGCTGTTCATCAATCCCTCTTTCATATATTCCACAGTCAGTGAATTTTAGCTGTGACGACCGATTCTAAAATTTTTGCTGTTTTCATCCTTGGTAGTTTATGTTTACTATCCTGTCATTCATAGTGAGCATCTTGGTCTGGAGGTATTTTCTAGGGCTATCTCATGACATTTCACATTATGTCTTTCCCTCATGTTTCAACTAAGGCTCTTTAAAAGTGTTTTAAAGTAAGATGCGTGGGGCTTCCCTGGTGGCGCAGTGGTTGAGAGTCCGCCTGCCGACGCAGGGGACACGGGTTCGTGCCCCGGTCCGGGAAGATCCCACATGCCGCGGAGCGACTGGGCCCGTGAGCCATGGCCGCTGAGCCTGCGCGTCCGGAGCCTGTGCTCCGCAACGGAAGAGGCCACAGCAGTGAGAGGCCCGCGTACCGCAAGAAAAAAAAAAAAAAAAGTAAGATGCGTGAACTGGAAGGGGGAGTGATATTAGCAATTTTTCTGATGGAATGCTTTCGGCTGAGTTTTTAAGGATTGATTAATTCCCTCAAATTCCATAAAAACCCATGTGAAATGTGAAGTTGTCAGGTGCAAACTAGAGCGTGGCTATCTCAGCTCAAATCTTTCTGGCAGGGACGCTTAAGAATCAGGAGGATATAATGCATTGCAAAGGGGTCCTTTGTTAATGGACTACATCTGACGCAGCAGGGCTGGAGAGCGTGCGATCACTTTATATTCTCGGCAGAAAGAAAAGAACATTCTGTATTCAGCAACGCTCTTTGTCCAAAAGTAATTGTGTCTCCAAAACGTAAGTGAGGTTTTCGGGCTTGTAAAATGTGACACGCATTATGACTAGCATTTAGGGGAACGGGCCACGGTGTAGTTTCACTAAAAATACATGAATTCGTCTCAGTTATCCTCCCCAGTCTTTGCAGGCTATGTAGCTTTGTCTTTCTTCTATTTGGCTAACGTTGAACACTGTCTTAGGCAAAATATTTTTTAAAAAATTAAAGAATTTACTTGCATATCTTTACAAGTACATGAGATGCTTTTTTAAACAATTTTTTAAAAATTTTATATTGCAGTAGAGTTAACAGTGTCGTGCTAGTTTCAGCTATACAGCAAAGTGATTCAGTTATACGTAGACATGTATCTATTCTTTTTCAAATTCTTTTCCCACTTAGGTTATTATAGAATACCGAGCAGAGTTCCTTGCCGCTAGAGATGCCCTTTTGCAGCTAGTTATTTCCTTGTTTTTTTACGGGGAAAGTAGATAAATTCCCTGTATCATTCTTACTTCCACAAAAAATATGTATTTTATATAATTCTTCCATTTATTCAAATATACAGCAAGTATATATAGACACAAATATACATCTATGAGTATATGTATGTACATATGTTTACTTCTCAAAGACATATAGTATGCATGCATGTTTCTCTGTCTATATATACAGACATACACACAGATATATGTTATCTGTCCCTGTCTATAATGTGTATGTGCGTATGTCTGAAATCGAAAAGTATATACTAATATTCCAATATACACCAATAACTGTATGGCCTTTGGTTGTCAACATTCCAACCCTCACATTCTACATGTCTAAACACGAGTGGAAAGGTTAACATCCATCTTTCATTAAATATGACAAATAATTTCAAAAATCAGTTAAAAACCACTTTTTTTTTTCCAGGCGGGCATGTTCAAATGAAAGAGGGGTGTGAATGTTTCTGAAGCTTGATAACAATTTATGTTCGGCCATCCATACCAGGTGAACATAGCCTGTAAGACACCTAGTTTCAAAGATTAGAGGGGATATATGTATACGTATAGCTCATTCACTTCTTCGTACAGCAGAAACTAACACAACACTGTAAAGCAACTACATTCCAATAAAAAAAAAAAGAAAGATATTGTTCAGATACTGTAGGCACCTGTCATCATATGCCTGGGATCTCATATTAAATATGCACCATAAATCAGATATATTAAAAATGAGGCAGAACATTCTGCCTTTATTGTGATAAGAGTTGAGGTCCTTGATATTTGCCCCCCAAATATGATAATAACAATAATAGCCATCATCATTGTCTCTCAGCCACTGGCTCCATCTTGTACTGGTCAATTTCGCTCCCCTTTGTTGCTGTTTACTCCCGAAGTAATCTGTATTTCACGTGGTCAAGGCGTAGAAACCACATTTGCTAAGCTTCCTGATTACCTAATTTTCAAACTCAATGAACAGCAAATAATTGCCAATGATGTTCCCCCTTCTTTCCCCATCTTCAGTCATCAACATTCTCGGCGTCTTCAAAGCAAAGCTGAAATGCTGTTATTTCATGAACTGGATGGTTTCTTTTCCTCCTTCCCAGGAGAGGAGTCACGCTTTCCTTGTTTCCTTCACTGTCCTACTCTGTCTGAAGGACTCTATACATAGAAACAATTAGGAAATGCTCCCTTATCACCCATTTCGAGAGGATTATTCATGTCTAATGAAGATGATTTGGGTTTTTTTTTTTTAATTGCAAGTGGGAGTTACGCAAGATGCATTGTACCTGTTGTCTTTGAAGCCTGCGAAATGAACACCATTTATCTCAATATGCCTTATAATAGAGTTGTTTGTGCTCGTGTCCTTCTCCCTACCTGATAATGAATTCTAGGGAACAGCGACTACTTTTATTCATCATTTTACCCGTGACAGCCTCTCGCATAATTCAGCTGTAGGCCCTTCATAAATGTTGCATCGAATTTCTTTCCTCTGCAGATCTCACGCTCCCTTATCCAAGAAGGTATTTAATGCACACAGAAAATATATATTCTTTCTTTTATATCTCCATATTTCTGGCAACCTTCACAATCATACCCTACAGAAGAATAGCGTCTGGGGGTTTGTTTTGCATTTAGAGTTAACTTTTCTTAATGTATTTTGAGTTAGCCCAACCATCCCCAATGAGTCTTTTTTTTTTTTTTTTTATGAGTGTCTTTTAAAATGGCAATGCCTGCTACCACTAGACACAGAAACACAAGTTCCCAAGGGTCGGTAAGGAGGGGCTTCAGACTCTTCCATATTGGGAGGAGAGAGAAGGCAGCTTCAATGGTGGTGAGTCCAGCACCATGACAAACACTTCTCTCTCCGCTACGGCAAACCAGTGCTGGGTGTCGGTCTATTCAATATACCCAGGTTTTGCACAGCATTTGCTTGAAAACATGGTTGCATTGATGAGAATGTATCTGCACCCGCTCTTGCAGACCAGAACGTTACTGAACAGGGGATTGTGGTTCAGCGATATGGCATTCTGCGGACATAAATCAAGACTTGCCAGATAAAACACAGGATGCCCAGTTAAATTTGAATCTTAGAGAACACGTTTTTTTAGGGGGAAAAAAATTCCCCCATATTGCACGGACACGCTTTCTTTTATTATTGTTATTTTTTATTGAAGTATAGTTGATTTACCATGTGGTGTCAGTCTCTGCAGAGTGACTCAGTTAAGCACATCTGTACATTCTTTTTTATATTCTTTTCCATTAGGGTTTATCCCAGGAGAGTGGATATAGTTCCCCGTGCTCTACAGTAGGACCTTGTTGTTTATCCATTCTCTATATAATATTAATAGTTTGCATCTGCTAACCCCAAACTCTCAATCCCTCCCTCCCCCAAGCCCCTCCCCCTTGGCAACCACATGTCTGTTCTCTACGTCCGTGTGGACACTCATATTAAACATATGCTCTGTCGACATAAGCAACATTTCTTAAATTTTAATCCACCTCCCCAATTCTTTTTCTATCCCTCTGGTTCTCTTCCTTCATACTTCATGATGTGAAGTTAAAATGTTTATCCACTGTATTTACTTAAAAAAAAAGTATGCCCTTCTATACTTGACATAAGAAACGTTTAAATGTTCTAAAGTGGGGAAAGAAACACACTGTTGCTCTTTTTTCTATGATTTTTCTCACACAGTACAAAAACAACAAAAAAATTTACATCAAAACATGTCACAGTTTGTGGGAAACCCAAACTGCAAATAACTTGAATCTGTATCTTTTTATGAAATAAAAAATTGATGCTTACTGTTAAAAGAAAAATGCGCTGTGTATCTGAAAAGCAAATTTAACTGGGATCCTTATGGCACTGTTATTTGCTAAAACTGGCAGTGTGACAAAAGGCACTGCTTAAAATGTTTTCGGACTGACTGTGCAAATGAAGAAAATACTGAAGAGACGAAGGCTTTAGAGCCATCTAATGGGAAGATACAATGACCACCACGCAAGCACACCTTAAAAAAGAAACACAGCACACTCTATTAAAATAATTCTAAAATGTACAGCCTTCACCATAAATCTTACCTGGTTTCCAATTTCAGCATCTTTAAAGAATTTGGAAGTGGCTGTTCCTGCATGATCTTTTAAAAGTTCAATCAGTCCTCAGGCTTTCTTTCTTCAGGCTAAATTATCTCAATTCTTTGAGCATTCTCTTCGTGACCTGTTAAATATTTTAAAATAATGGTTTTCATTAATATACAAAATGGACGCTAAAGAAAAATTAGAGAAAGACCTGCTGGCTTAATGACTCCTTGGAAAAGAAAGGCTCTTTCTGTGCTATTTAATAATAATGCCTCTTACCTTCTGATCAGAAGAGCATCTATGAATGATGTTAAGAATTTAGCATATTGATGAACCCAGCCCATATGCTTAAAAGTTATGAAAGTCACTGCTGGAGTTTTATGTAGAATAACGGTCTCTGAAGATAAATAATGTTTGGCAGCCTTTGGATAACACAGCCCTGGGTTTTTATTGATCTCACAACGGTGTCATTCAGATGTTATCAATTTGGATAGGTTTAGACATCTCAAAGAAAATACTACTTCCGTTTCTTTATTGAAAGAAAGTGGAAGTCAGATAAAAGGCAGTGTAGCTACAAAGTCTCAGGAGCTTAGCAGAATTACACAACAGCTGTGGAATGCTAATGCCACATCACAAATAACTCTTGAAGGTAATTCTGCTAAGGGGTCTGGGAGCTTCTAGTAGGAAAAGGTCTAATTAGTCCAGCTAATGTGGATGATTAACTAAAGGCTTCTCTGGAATGAATTCTGAAACTATTAACTTTTTCTGGCAAAAGAAAAAGAAAAGGATAATAGCAGAGGGAAAATATGTGGAATATGATATATGGATAAAAGAATAAACTTGACACCTCTTACATTTCTCTGAGTTGACCAGTATAAAGACTATTTTTTAAAATATTAGTTTTAAAGATTTATGTTACTGAAATATACTTGATTTACAATGTTGTGTTAGTTTCTGGTGCACAGCAAAGTGATTCAGTCATCCATATATATACATTCTTTTTCATATTCTTTTCCATGATGGTTTATCACAGGATGCTAAGTGGAGTTCCCCGTGCTCTACATTGAGACCTTGTTGTTTATCCATTCTATATATGATAGCTTACATCTGCTAATCACAAACTCCCACTCCTTCCCTCCCCCATTTCCCCCCCTCCCCCTCGGCAACCAGAAGTCTTTTCTCTATGTTGTGAGTCTGTTTCTGTCTCGTGGATAATTTCACTTGCATGATATTTTAGATTCCATGTATAAGTGATATCATATGATATCTGTATAAAGAGTATTTTAGACAGTGATGTTCAGGTTGTGTAAGCTGGTAATCATGACTGTACCTACAATCATGGAGGAATTACTCTTTCTGCAACATTACTGGTGATTTCTAACCAAGATTCACTGTGGGATACGGAAAGAAACCGGCACCTAACACGTCTGAATAGAATGCTCACCAAAGGCCAAGGGGCCAGTTCTTTAAAAGTGAGATACTGGATGCAAGAGGAACAGGAACCATCTCCAGATGTCGATTCTGCCTACAGTCATAAATACATGCAATCAAACCTATAAAAATATATACAAACTACAGAGACTTGCCTGGTGGTCCCGTGGTTAAGACTCCGTGCTCCCAACGCAGGGTGCATGGGTTTGATCGCTGGTTGCGGAACAAAGATCCCACATGTTGCACGGCGCGACCTAAAAAAATATGTATCTATCTGTCTGTCTATCTATCTATCTATCTACAAACTACATTTATGGACCTTGGGAAGATGATATTAACATGTATATGGAAAAATGGGTAAAAATAACTAGAAATACACTGAAAAAAATCAGCTTTGAGAGAGGAATAACCTCATCAGACATTTAAAAACTAATACAGTGTCTCTATTGTTAAAAGTGGTTTAAAAAAAAAAAGATAAGTACGTTTTGGGACTTCCCTGATGGTCCAATGGTTAGGACTCCAAGGTTCCACTGCAGGGGGCAGGGTTTCGATCACTGGTCAGGCAAACAAGATCCCGCAAGCAGCACGGTGTCGCCCCAAAAAAATAAATACATAAAAGTGATGTGGCTTTGTTTCTAATAGATAAATAAGTAGAGTCCAAGAGAAACTTCACAACTAGACCCAAATCCATATGGGGATGTACGTTAAAAAGATGTCATCTCTGACACTATACACAGAGAATCCTAAAAATGCCACCAGAAAACTACTAGAGCTAATCCATGAATTTGGTAAAGTTGTAAAATACAAAATTAATGCACAGAAATCTCTTGCGTTCCTATACACTAATGATGAAAAATCTGAAAGAGAAATTAAGGAAACACTCCCATTTACCACTGCAACAAAAAGAATAAAATACCTAGGAATAAACCTACCTAGGGAGACAAAAGACCTGTATGCAAAAAACTATAAGACACTGATGAAAGAAATTAAACATGATACCAACAGATGGAGAGATATACCATGTTTTGGATTGGAAGAATCAATACTGTGAACATGACTATACTACCCAAAGCCATCTACATATCCAATGCAATCCCTATCAAATTACCAACGGCATCTTTTACTGAACTAGAACAAATCACCTTAAAATTTGTATGGAGACACAGAAGACCCCAAATAGCCAAAGCAATCTTGAGAATGAAAAACGGAGCTGGAGGAAATCAGGTTCTCTGACTTCAGACTATACTACAAAGCTACAGTAATGAAGACAATATGGTACTGGCACAAAAACAGAAATATAGGTCAATGGAACAAGATAGAAAGCCCAGAGGTAAACCCATGCACCTATGGTCAACTAATCTATGACAAAGGAGGCAAGGATATACAATGGAGAAAAGACAGTCTCTTCAATAAGTGGTGCTGGGAAAACTGGACAGCTACATGTAAAGGAATGAAATTAGAACACTCCCTAACACCATACACAAAAATAAACTCAAAATGGATTAAAGACCTAAATGTAAGACCGGACACTATAAAACTCTTAGAGAAAAACATAGGAACAACACTCTTTGACATAAATCACAACAAGTTCTTTTTTGATCCACCTCCTAGAGTAATGGAAATAAAAACAAAAATAAACAAATGGGACCTAATGAAACTGCAAAGCTTTTGCACAGCAAAGGAAACCATAAACAAGACAAAAAGACAACCCTCAGATTGGGAGAAAATATTTGCAAATGAATCAACGGACAAAGGATTAATCTCCAAAATATATAAACAGCTCATGCAGCTCAATATTAAAGAAACAAACAACCCAATCCAAAAATGGGCAGATGACCTAAATAGACATTTCTCAAAGAGGACATACAGATGGCCAAGAAGCACATGAAAAGCTGCTCAACATCACTAATTACTAGAGAAATGCAAATCAAAACTACAATGAGGTATCACCTCACACCAGTTAGAATGGGCATCATCAGAAAATCTACAAAGAACAAATGCTGCAGAGGGTGCAGAGAAAAGCGAACCCTCCTGTTGGTGGGAATGTAAATTGATACAGCCACTATGGAGAACAGTATGGAGGTTCCTTAAAAAACTAAAAATAGAATTACCATATGATCCAGCAATCCCACTACTGGGCATACACCCAGACACATGCACCCCAATGTTCACTGCAGCACTATTTACAATAGCCAGGTCATGGAAGCAACCTAAGTGTGCATCAACAGACGAATGGATAAAGAAGTTGTGGTACATATATAGAATGGAATATTACTCAGCCATAAAAAGGAACGAAATTGAGTCATTTGTTGAGATGTGGATGGATCTAGAGACTGTCATACAGAGTGAAGTAAGTCAGAAAGAGAAAAACAAATATCATATATTAACACATGTATGTGGAACCTAGAAAAATGGTACAGATGAACCGGTTTGCAGGGCAGAAGTTGAGACACAGATGTAGAGAACAAACGTGTGGACACCAAGGGGGGAAAACCACGGTGGGGTGGGGATGGTGGTGTGCTGACTTGGGCGATTGGGATTGACATGTATACACTGATGTGTATAAAATTGATGACTAATAAGAGCCTGCAGTATAAAAGAAACAAACAAACAAACAAACAAAATCAACTAATACTAAACTTTCTTTGGCTTATTTGTATGGAAATATGTTAATATAAATGTTTCAGACATTACATGAAATTTCTTAAAATCTTATATGTTCTGGTATAATGTTATAAGTCATAATTCTAGTTATTACTTTAAAATGTATATCTCAGAAATAACTAAATTTCCTTGTCAATTGCATTATTATGAACTTTCATCAAATCTTTAACCGTGGTCATTTTTCAGTCTTTTGTCATTTACAGACAGTTCTGGGTGTACTCTGATGCTTTTGCAAAAGTGTTCCTATAAAAGGGTTTCACCTTCAAGGAATTCATGGAAAAGACTGTGACAAGTACAGGTTTCTGGTAGCTGACTATCCTGCTGAACTGAATGAACCAGCATTTTCAGAACTCTAATGGAAAACTGACGAATTCATAAAAGTGCTAACAAAAGATCAAGATGAAAAATAATTAATTACACGGGACTGAGTGAACTGATGAGGATGATGATAATTTTTGTGACTTTCTGTTTGAATAAAAAAAAAAATCCCACAAGGACTCAGAGGCAAAAAATATACCAATCAATTTTCACTGCAAAGTAAAGGAGCTGTTACAGTGGAGGATTGCTGGGCTGAATGTCAATATTATGAGAGAGTGTGAGTGTGTTTCATGTAATTGCAGTCATTGTTGCTTTTGTTGTGGTCATCCATGTACAATGCTTGGTGTCAGTCTATTTATCTCTTGTAAAAATAAAGTACAGTGTGTGTGTGTGTGAAAAAAAAAAAGATGTCGTCTCAAATTACTGGATACAGGTTTACTTCTTACTAAATAGTGTCAGGGTAACTGCCAGACACTCGCAAAAAAAAAAAAAAAATCACATCAGATATGTACTTCACATCCAAGGGAATAATAAACTCCAAATGGGAAAACTGCATGTTAAATAAAAATACTAGTACTAAAAAATAGCTTGCGTGAATTCCTTTTCACAATTCTGATTCCAAGTCCAGATGCATTACACATATTTTTTAAAAGGCTGACTATATTAAAAACATTTTTTTCAATGGCAGAAAAACACTTTAAGTCAAAGGCAATTGAGAAAAATAGAGAAAATATTTACAACACACATCATACATTCAGGGCTAAATACGCCAATATTTAAAGATGTTTCTTTTTTTTTTTTTTAAGTTTTTTTTTTTTAACACCTTTATTGGGGTATAATTGCTTTACAACGGTGTGTTAGTTTCTGCTTTATAACAAAGTGAATCAGTTATACATATACATATGTTCCCATATGTCTTCCCTCTTGCGTCTCCCTCCCTCCCACTCTCCCTATCCCACCCCTCCAGACTGTCACAAAGCACCGAGCTAATATCCCTGTGCCATGCAGCATTGAGAAGAAAAAACTAAAAACCACCCAGCAAATCCAAACCAAGGGGCATTCTAAAGATAAATACATCAACTAGCATCACAAGAGACAAAACTCAGCAATCATGCCAGATCAAAGGAGATAAAAGACTCATGACAACTAAAAATGAAGTGGGACCCTGGACTGTAATCCTGCAGAAGAAAATATATGATCTTTTGTTTTTGTCCTTCCCAAAGGGGAACTATTAGTGGGGCAGTTGGCAAAATTTGTATAAGGTCTGTAGGTTACATAGTAGTCTTGAAGCACTGTTAATGTCCTGATTTTGATCACTGTACTGATGATATATAAGAGAATGTCCACATTTTAAAAAATACATACAGAAGTATTTAGGAATAAATGAAGATTATGTTTGAAACTTACCGTCTGACACTTATAAAATAAAATTAGACTCACACATGCACTTATAGGAAAAGGTATAATATTAAGAAGACATAACTCCCTTTCCCTCTCCTCAGAGAGAGAGAGAACTGTCCAGATAGAAAACAAGAAAATGTTCTTATAAACAGTAGGAGGGTGAGGGGTGTGTGTGTGTGTGTGTGTGTGTGTGTGTGTGTGTGTGTGTGTTAGTAGCCTAGGACATATACAATAAGTCTAATATATATTTATATAAACATATAAACATGTCCATAAAAGCATATTTATTATGTACATATAGATAAAATAATTTCCCCCAGAATTATAGAAATGTTTGAAATATAAAAATAAATGTTCCAAGAAATGTTGAGTCACGGGAAAACAAAAGTCCCACTCCCTGGATTAAAAGTTGTAAAAACTTCTAGAAAGAAAAGATCTAAGAATTTATGAAAATCAGGTTGACATCATACTTCTCCTCAGCAACACTGGTACCTAGAAGACTAGCTAGAAGCTATGAAACTATGAATCAAAGTCTTCAATCAGGTGGAGAGGGGAAAAAAATATTTTTAACTCAGAAATTTTGTAAGAAGCCAAACGTTCAAGGATGAAGGCAAAATAAATACTTTTTTTAAAATATAAGAATCCAGAATTTTTACCTTACCTCCTCCCATACGTGGTTTTTGAATTGTGAAAGTGATTATTCAGGAAGGCTTCCATTAGCATGAAAACAAACAGAAGAAATACTAGGACAAGTCATCAAGAAATGGCACCAGGCAAACCAAAAGAGATGCCTCAGAAGAAACCAACCCTGACAAAATCTTGATCTAGGACTTCTGGCTTGCAGAACTGGGTGAAATCTGGGTCTCAGTAGGAACATCCATGACCTGTCCCAGAAAAATCAGACAGCTAGAAGTCAGTGAAGCTCAAGAGATTGGTTCAAGACGGCGGAGTAGAAGGACGTGCACTCACGCCCTCTTGCGAGAACACCAGAATCACAACTAACTGCTGAACAATCATCGACAGGAAGACACTGGAAATCACCACAAAAAGACACCCCACATCCAAGGACAAAGGAGAAGCCGCAGTGAGACAGTAGGGGGGCCACAATCACAATAAAGTCAAATCCTATAACTGCTGGGTGGGTGACTCACACACTGGAGAACACTTACACCACAGAAGTCCACCCACTGGCGTGAAGGTCCTGAGCCCCACGTCAGGCTTCCCAACCTGGGGGTCCAGCAACGGGAGGAGGAATTCCTAGAGAATCAGACTTTGAAGGCTAGTGGGAATTGACTGCAGGACTTTGACAGGACTGGGGGGAACACAGACTCCACTCTTGGAGGGCACACACAAGGTAGTGTACGCATCGGCACCCAGGGGAAGGAGCAGTGATCCCATAGGAGTCTGAACCAGACCTACCTGCTAGTGTTGGAGGGTCTTCTGCAGAGGCGGGGATGGAGGCTGTGGCTCACCATGGGGACAAGGACACTGGCAGCAGAAGTTCTGGGAAGTACTCCTTGGCGTGAGCCCTCCCAGAGCCCACCATCAGCCCCACCAAAGAGCCAGTTAGGCTCCAGTGTTGGGTCACCTCAAGCCAAACAACCATCACGGAGGGAACGCAGCCCCACCCACCGGCAGATAAGCTGATTAAAGTTTTACTGAGCTCTGCCCACCAGAGCAATACCCAGCTCTACCCACCATCACCAGTGTCTCCCATCAGGAAGCTTGCCCAAGCCTCTTAGATAGCCTCATCCACCAGAGGGCAGACAGCAGAAGCAAGAAGAACTACAATTCTGCAGCCTGTGGAACAAAAACCACATTCACAGAAAGACAGACAAGATGAAAAGGCAGAGGGCTATGTGCCAGATGAAGGAACAAGATAAAACCCCAGAAAAACAACTAAATGAAGTGGAGATAGGCAACCTTCCAGAAAAAGAATTCAGAATAATGATAGTGAAGGTGATCCGGGACGTCGGAAAAAGAATGGAGGCAAAGATTGAGAAGATGCAAGCAATGTTTAACAAAGGCCTAGAAAAATTAAAGAAGAAACAGAGATGAACAATACAATAACTGAAATGAAAACTACACTAGAAGGAATCAATAGCAGAATAACCGGGGCAGATGAACGAATAAGTGATCTGGAAGACAGAAGGGTGGAATTCACTGCCACAGAACAAAATAAAGAAAAAAAGGGTGAAAATAAATGAAGACAGCCTAAGAGACCTCTGGAACAGCATTAAACACATCAACATTCGCATTATAGGGGTCCCAGAAGGAGAAGAGAGAGAGAAAGGACCCAAGAAAATATTTGAAGAGATTATAGTCAAAAAATTCCTTAACATGGAAAAGAAAATAGCCATCCAAGTCCAGGAAGTGCAGAGAGTCCCAGGCAGGATAAACCCAAGGAGAAACATGCCGAGACATACAGTAATCTAACTGACAAAAATTAAAGACAAAGAAAAATTATTAAAAGCAACAAGGGAAAAACGACAACATACAAGCGAACTCCCATAAGATTAACAGCTGATTTTTCAGCAGAAACTCTACAAGCCAGAAGGGAGTAGCGTGATATATTTAAAGTGATAAAAGGGAAAAACCTACAACCAAGATTACTCTATCCGGCAAGGATCTCATTCAGATTCAACGGAGAAATCAGCTTTACAGACAAGCAAAAGCTAAGAGAATTCAGCATCACCAAACCAGTTCTACAACAAATGCTAATGGAACTTCTCTAAGTGGGAAACACAAGAGAAGAAAAAGACCTAAAAAAACAAATCCACAACAATTAAGAAAATGGTAACAGGAACATACATATAGATAATTACCTTAAATGTGAATGGATTAAATGCTCCAACCAAAAGACATAGACTGGCTGAATGGATAAAAAAACAGGACCCGTATATATGCTGTCTACAAGAGACACACTTCAGACCTAGGGACACATACACACTGAAAGTGAGGGGATGGAAAAAGATATTCCATGCAAATGGAAATCAAAAGAAAGCTGGAGTAGCAACACTCATATCAGATAAAACAGACCTTAAAATAAAGAATGTTACAAGAGACAAGAAAGGACACTACATAATGATCAAGGGGTCAATCCAAGAAGAAGATATAACAATTGTAAATATTCATGTACCCAACACAGGAGCACCTCAATACATAAGGCAAATGCTAACAGCTATAAAAGAGGAAATCGACAGTAACACAATAATAGTCGGGGACTTTAACACCTCACTTACACCAATGGACAGATCATCCAGACAGAAAATTAATAAGGAAACAAAAGCTTTAAATGACACAATAGAGCAGATAGATTTAATTGATATTTATAGGACATTCCATCCGAAAACAGCACTTTACACTTTCTTCTGAAGTGCACACGTAACATTCTCCAAGATAGATCATATCTTGGGTCACAAATCAAGCCTCAGTAAATTAAAGAAAATTGAAATCATATCAAGCATCTTTTCCGACCACAATACTATGAGATTAGAAATAATTTATAGGGTAAAAAGCAGAAACACATGGAGGCTAAACAATACGTTACTGCATAACCAAGAGATCACTCAAGAAATATTAAAGGAAATTTAAAAATACCTACAGATAAATGACAACAAAAACACGATGATCCAAAACCTATGGGATGTAGCAAAAGCAGTTCTAAGTGGGAAGTTTATAGCAATACAATCCTACGTCAAGAAACAAGAAAAATCTCAAATAAAGAATCTAACCTTACACCTAAAGGAACTAGAGAAAGAAAAACAACCAAAACCCAAAGTTAGTAGAAGGAAAGAAATCATAAAGATCAGAGCAGAAATAAATTAAATAGAAACAAAGGAAACAATAGCAAAGATCAATAAAACTAAAAGCGTGTTCTCTGAGAAGATAAACAAAATTGATAAACCTTTAGCCAGACTCATCAAGAAAAAGAGGGAGAGGACTCAAATCAATAAAATGAGAAATGAAAAAGGAGAAGTTACAACAGACACTGCAGAAATACAAAGCATCATAAGACACCGCTACAAGCAACTCTATGCCAATAAAGTGGACAACCTGCAAGAAATGGACAAATTTTTAGAAAGCTATTTCCAAGACTGAACCAGGAAGAAACAGAAAATATGAACAGACCAATTACAAGTAATGAAATTGAAACTGTGATTAAAAATCTTCCAACAAACAAACGCCCAGGACCACACGGCTTCACAGGTGAATTCTATCAAGCATTTAGAGAAGAGCTAACACCCACCCTTCTCAAACTCTTCCAAAATATAGCAGAGGGAGGAACACTCCCAAAGTCATTCTACGAGGCCACCATTACCCTGATACCAAAACCAGACAAAGATACTACAAAAAAAGAAAATTACAGACCAATATCACTAATGAATATAGATGCAAAAATCCTCAACAAAATACTAGCAAACAGAATCCAACAACACATTAAAAGGATCATATACCATGATCAAGTGGGATTTATCCCAGGGATGCAAGGATTCTTCAATATATGCAAATCAATCAGTGTGATACCCCATATTAACAAATTGAAGAATAAAACCCATATGATCACGTCAATAGGTGCAGGAAAAGCTTTTGACAAAATTCAACACCCATTTATGATAAAAACTCTCCAGGAAGTGGGCATAGGGGGAACCTACCTCAACATAATAAAGGCCATATACGACAAACTCACAGCAAACATCATTCTCAGTGGTGAAAAACTGAAAGCATTTCCTCTAAGATCAGGAAAAAGACAAGGATGTCCACTCTCACCACTGTTATTCAACATAGTTTTGGAGGTCCTAGCCACAGCAATCAGAGAAGAAAAAGGAATAGAAATTAAAAAGAAGAAGTAGAACTGTCAGTGTTTGCAGATGACGTGATACTATATATACAGAATCCTAAAGATGCCACCAGAAAACTGCTAGAGCTAATCAATGAATTTGGTAAAGTTGTAGGATGCAAAATTGATGCATAGAAATCTCTTGCATTCCTATACACTAACAACGAAAGATCAGAAGGAGAAATTAATGAGACAATCCCATTCACCACTGCAACAAAAAGAATAAAATACCTAGAAATAAACCTATCTAAGGAGACAAAAGACCTGTATGCAGAAAACTATAAGAGACTGATGAAAGAAATTAAAGATGATACAAACAGATGGAGAGATATACCATGTTCTTGGATTGGAAGAATCAACATTGTGAAAATGAGTATACTACCCTATGCAATCTACAGATTCAATGCAACCTATCCAATTACCAATGGCATTTTTTACAGAACTAGAACAAAAAGTCTTAAAATTCGTATGGAGACATAAAAGACCCCGAATAGCCAAGCAAACTTGAGGGAAAGAAACGGCTCCCAGACTTCAGACTATACTACAAAGCTATAGTAATCAAGACAGTATGGTACTGGCACAAAAACAGAAATATAGATCAATGGAACAGGATAGAAAGCCCAGAGATAAACCCATGCACATATGGTCACCTTATCTTTGATAAAGGAGGCAAGAACATACAATGGAGAAAAGACAGTCTCTTCAATAAGTGGTGCTGGGAAAACTGGCCAGCTACATGTAAAAGAGTAAAATTAGAACGCCCCCTAACACCATACACAAAATAAACTCAAAATGGGTTAAAGACCTAAATGTAAGGCCAGACACTATAAAACTCTTAGAGGAAAACATAGGCAGAAAACTCTGACATAAATCACAGCAAGTTCTTTTTTGATCCAGCTCCTAGAGAAATGGAAATAAAACAAAAATAAACAAATGGGACCTAATGAAACTTAAAAGCTTTTGCACAGCGAAGGAAACTGTAAATAGGACGAAAAGACAACCCTCAGAATGGGAGAAAATATTTGCGAACAAGTCAAGGGAGAAAGGATTAATCTCCAAAATATATAAACAGCTCATGCAGCTCAATATTAAAAAAACAAACAACCCAATCAAAATATGGGCAGAAGACCTAAATAGACATTTCACCAAAGAAGACATACAGATGGCCAAGAGGCACATGAAAAGCTGCTCTACATCACTAATTATTAGAGAAATGCAAATCAAAACTAAAATGAGGTGTCACCTCACACTGGTCAGAATGGGCATCATCAGAAAATCTACAAACAACAAATGCTGGAGAGGGTGTGGAGAAAAGGGAACCCTCTTACACTGTTGGTGGGAATGTAAACTTATACAATCAGTATGGAGAACAGTATGGAGATTCCTTAACAAGCTAAAAATAGAATTATCATATGACCCAGCAATCCCACTACTGGGCATATACCCTGAGAAAAGCATAATTCAAAAAGACACATGCACCCCAATGTTCACTGCAGCAGTGTTTACAATAGCCAGGTTATGGAAGCAACCTAAGTGTCCATCAACAGACGAACGGATAAAGAAGATGTGGTACATATATACAACGGAATATTACTCAGCCATAAAAAGGAACAAAACTGGGTCATTTGTAGAGACGTGGATGGACCTAGAGACTGTCATACAGAGTGAAGTAAGTCAGAAAGAGAAAAACAAATATCTATATTAACGCATATATGTGGAATCTAGAAAAATGGTACAGATGAACCAGTTTGCAAGGTCGAAATAGAGACACAGATGTAAAGGACAAATGGACACCAGGGGGGGAAAGCAGGGGTGGGGTGCTGGTGGTGTGATGAACTGGGAGATTGGGATTGACATATATTCACTAATATGTATAAAATAGATAACTAATAAGAACCTGCCGTGTTTAAAAAAAGTAAAATAAAATCAAAAAAAAAAAAAAGAGAAAGAAATGGCACCAAATCAGAAGAGTTAAGACCTGAAAAAACATTTTTACAGAGAATCCAACAGACTTTGACACTTGGAAATGTGTTTCTTTAGCAACAAAGTTTCAGTGAGGTAGGAATACATTTCCATCTCTATAAATCCAATTAAAATGTTTAAATGAATAATATTTACATACTCTTCAAATACATTTTTATTGAGTTAGAACTTTTTTTGGAATTCAACCAACCATGAAGCCCAAAGACTTAATTACATTATGGAAACTTGAAAATGTAACAGTGTCCTTAGAAAAACAAAAATTGGAAGGAAGATGAAGAGGTGTACTAATTTCCTCCCATCTTAGGGCAAAAAATCATCAGAATCAAGATTCTGATGCATCTACACTACTTAAGATTATTTGTGAAGGGTGAAATGTTAATTACTAAACAAAAATTCGAACTGCTTAATTAAGTTTGCCATTGGAGAACGGGGTATTTTTTGATTTTTGTTTTTAATAAGAGAATTTTAATAAATTTCCATGGAGGCTGGAATAATATTCATATCCCGATTGGAAACAACATGGAATATAAATGAAATATGCATTCACGTGGGTAATCCTCATAACCTAAAAACACCTGTAATTAATTGGAAAACAGAGTGTCTCCTGCTGGGAATGGATACTAGTACAGCATCTAAGAATGCTGAGTGGAGTAGGTAAATCTCTTCTTAGCCAAGTGGCAGTGGGCAGGTTACCTAAACTTGCTATTATATGACAGCAAATAATATAATGATGACTTAGTCGGTACATTTTTCCTTTCCTTTTTTTTTTATTATCGTGAGAACATTTAATATGAGATCTACCCTCAACAAAATTTTAAATGCATAAAATGTCACCTCATGCATGTTAGAATGGCTTCTATGCAAGAGAGGGAGGGAGGGGAGGAGGAAAAAAGAGAGGGGGAGGGGGGGAAGAAGGAAGGAAAAAAGGAAGGAAGGAAGGAAGGAAGGAAGGAAGGAAGGAAGGAAGGAAGGAAGGAAGGAAGGAAGGAAACTTGTTTGTGAGGATGTAGAGAAACTGGAACCTGTGTGCACTCTTAGTGGGAATGTAAAACGGTGCAGCCACTATGGAGAACAGGATGGATATTCCTCAAAAAATTAAAACCATGCGATGCAGTGACACTACCTTTCCCTCTGAGCCTTACTGAGGTATAACTGACAAATACAATTGTATATATTTTAAGTGTACAACATGATTTGATACATGTATACAGTGTGCAATGACCACCATCAAGTGAATCAACACATCCAACAACCATCACCTCCCATCCACTGACACCATCTTGATTTGCTAAGTCACTGTCTTTTGCAGCATCTCTGTAAATGTCCACCCAGTGAAAAGTAATAACAACTTCTGAATAACGTCATGAAATAACTCTGACCTCGCGTTCCCCCCAAATGGGTCTCAGTGACCCCCAGGGCTCTATATACAGATGACACTGTGAGGACCACTGTTCTGCAGGAAAACCTATTTAGGAACAGAATGTGCCTTGAAATCCTACTGCAAAAATTACTATAGGAAACAGGGCACTTTGCTGATGATGGAATGGAAGAATTTTTTCGAGATAGAAAAAGTATATTTTATCTTCTGGATTTGTTGTCGCACTGAGGAACGCATCTCATTTATCCAAAAACTGTGTATTCACTGGCAAACTTGGGCTGGAGACACATCTTCTGGGGTTACTCAGCAGGGAAACAACATGCCTGAGGGAAACTGGGGGTTGCTGATAACAAGAAGGGGCTTCTTTCCTCAAAGGTGGCTCTAGTTTGTAGGAAAACCCCATGACGTGTTTTTGCTGGACAGAAACAGGTTTGTAAATCAATATAAAGTGAGATACCATTTATGTTCTGACACGCAAGCAAAACTGTTTCTGCAGGTAAAGCCATGATCACACATAATCCCCAAAGACATTTTCATGGATCATCTGGGAATTTCTAATCACAGCCCAGATTAGTTACCCAAATTCTCTTCCTTTTGAAAACATCCAAGAAATGTCATGTTTAAACGAGGGGAGTTACATGCATCATCTCTTTCTATTCATGCAAGAGAGCCGCTACCTGGATTGCTCACAGCCCAGTGGAGGTTATTCTCGGTATAGTTGTCATTGCTTTTCGGTTATTTTCATTTGGGGCTGTCCTTAGTTCACGATTCGTATCTAAGCTGAATAATAATTAGACATCTTGGAGTTTCATTTCTACCACTCCCCTTCAAGAAATGCTTCAAATTTGTTCAACATGTTTTCCAGAATCCATACTTTTTGTTTTCTCCCCCATCTCTTTTCTCTTTGCTTTGACTCCCCCAGTGTGAAGTATGTATTCCAATGGCGAGCTGACCTACTGTTGTTTCCTTTCCCGACACCCAGACGTTCTTCCATTACTGCTCAAAGCCTAGCATTTCTAAATTAGATCTTCTATGAAAAAAAAATGTCCCTGTGGCTGTGAGCCAGAGGCAGACCTGTGTGAATGTTCCCAGAACTGATCCTAGGACCCTGCAGTTATCAGAAGACATGCAGGGTTCGGGTGATGTGTCCAGAGAAGCAAGGAGAGAATTCCTTAAATATCCCACCTATATTTCCAGTCAATTTAAAGTGAATTGCAGAATTTGCAAAACAACGTTTTAATGACTCTCCTTTACAAATGAAAATGTTTGACCTGCCTCCGGCTAAACACAAAGTCACTGACTTAAAACACAGCAAGCATCTGTAGTCATTCAGCAGTTTTCTAGACAGGAAGATCCCCCGGGGATGGAACATCTTGGGCCAGGGCCCTCAATGAACCCCAGAGCGCAGATTCTCCCAAATACCAAGGGAAATAGGGCCAGAGTCAGAACCATACAAAACCAACCTTCAGGTGTGAGATTTGCCCTGAAGTAATTATCAGTGAACAAATGCAGAAAATACGAATTATGGAGACTTAACGGTGAGCACATTTACATACAACATGTGCTACATGTTTTCTTCAAGGTGGAATTAATTTGTAGGCAGGCATAAACCCATCCGCATACTAATAACTAAAATGACTCTGTGCCCTCTTAACCAGGAATGAACTTCCTTTGCGTAACCAACATTATAGGTCCCTCATCCACTCTTTTCCTTGGACTGAGGCAATCAGGACCCTCCATCTCGGGCATGCATTGCTTTCCCTGGATTTATGTGATCATGGTCACCCACCTCAGTCATCAGCTCGTTTTCCTAGCTGATGGTGATCATTTCCTAGATGGTGATCACTCCAGACCCCATCTCAGTCAATTGTTTTCCCTGTACTAAAGCAATCATGGAAGGCAATCTCGGTCACTGACTTGTTTCCCTGGACTGAAAGATCCCGGCTCCCATCAGCTGCCTCAGTCATCACCTGAGATCACAGCCCCCCACTGGCCGTCTCTGTCAGTTGTCACTGTCATTTGTCACTTGTTCCCCTGGACTGATGGGATCTCAACCCAACATCTCGGTGTCCCACTGCTTTTCCTGGGTGTAGAAGACCACGGCTGCCCATCGGCCAGCTGGGTCACGGAGGACTCACCTTGGACATGGAAGATGGTGGCCATCCATTTTTTAACAAAAAAATGTGACATATTCATGGAGCAACGGATACACATGGCTAATAGGCTTCCATGACATGGAAATAAGTGGGAATGGTGTCTGGACCAAGTATATATGGTATTTACTCAGCAGGCCAGCTTAGTATATACCCAGTGATGTCTCAAGATGGAGCTGGATTTATTTAAGACTGGTAGCAGGGCATCATTATCAACGTCAGATCTTGAATTCTTTGACTGCGTGCTGCAGCTGTCTCCCAAAGAATTCTCCAGCTCATCTAACAAAGGGCATGGCAACATATGTGCAGCCTCATGCAAATGTCAACTTTCCAACCCTTCCAAGTCACACAAGCCTTTATTCCCCAATCAGTGAAGGAAGAACGAGAAATCAGGATGTCAGCAGCAGTTATGAAGGTTGGATAAAATGGAAAAACTACCCGTCAGCAGCTACACAGGCCAATGAACGGAGTCTAAGTCCTGGATGCACCAGTATTTCTTTCTTCTTTTTTTTTTTGCGGTACGCGGGCCTCTCCCTGTTGTGGCCTCTCCCGTTGCGGAGCACAGGCTCCGGACGCGCAGGCTCAGCGGCCACGGCTTACGGGCCCAGCCGCTCCGCGGCACGTGGGATCTTCCCGGACCGGGGCACGAACCCGCGTCCCCTGCATCGGCAGGCGGACTCTCAACCACTGAGCCACCAGGGAAGCCCGTATTTATTTCTTTAATGCAAGAACTAGAAGATACACATCAAGTGAAAAGTTGGGTGCTGAAAATATTCCTTAGCCCGAATAAAGAATGTTTAATCCAAGCTGCCTCAATTTCATTCTAATTGCAGAGCAAATGTAATCAAATTATGTGGAGACATCAACACACCTTCTCATCTGAAAAGATGATTGCAAAGGAAGTTCCTACAACTATACCTACATTCAAAGTAATGCGGGACTTTCCTGGTGGCACAGTGGTTAAGATTCCGTTGCTCCCAATGCAGGGGGCCCCAGGGTTCGATCCCTGGCCAGGGAACTAGACCCCCCCCCCCAAGCATGCCGCAACTAAGAGTTCACATGCCACAACTAAGGAGGCCTCGAGCCGCCACTAAGGAGCCAACCTGCCACGACTAAGACCCAGCGCAACCAAATAAATAATAGCTTTACAAAAAGGAATCTACACAAAAACAAACAAAAAAAAGACAAAGTAATGTAGAACCAGAAATCTTTGGAGAGCAGAGAGGTTTATCTGTAATTAAAAGCATTTCATATTTTGATAAGGTTTTTATAATACCTTATACAATGGGGTAAAAATCCAGGCGTTCATTTTTGTTTCAAATTTTTGTTCCACCAACGATGTTGACCTATTATTCTGTGCTTCGGTATGCAATCATCCCTTTCTCTTTTTTAAAAAAAATGCACGAATTAAAAGAATCTAGGCGGCGGCAGCCGGGGCTCGGCTTGGGCTCTGCGGGCAGGCGGGTGGACAAGGTGGCGAGCGGGTGGGAGATTACGTCTACTTTGAGAATTCCTCTAGCAATCGGTACCTCATCAGAAGGACAGAAGAACTCAACAAGACTGCAACTGGCAACGTGGACGCAAAAGCAGTGTGCTTTTACAGACGACGAGATATTTCCAACACGCTTATAATGCTTACAGACAAGCACGCTCAACAAATTGAGGAAGAATCTGAAACAACAACTGAGGCGGACTTGACCGATAAAAGCAGAAACATCAGTTGAAACATAGGGAGCTCCTTTTGTCACGCCAGCACGAATTTCTGCCTGCAACACATATCAAGTTAGGATTCCAGAACAGCGCCACCATCATCACCATCATCACCATTACTGCTCCGTAGAAGACGGGCTGCAACCACAGTTTGCCGTGAACGTTTCTTGCTTTCAGTGATGCCATGTTGCTTCTACACTGTCTCCTGCCCTCCAAAATGAGGAGCTTTCTTAATTCAGTTGAAAAAGTAGCTATAGCAGCTGTTAAAAATCTTGGGTTTTATGTATAATTTCATAGGTTCTTCATAAGTGTAATTTTTAGGTTCTTCAAGTCTAGAAGCTCCTTAGGAGGTCCTTTTTTTTCTTTTTCCTGCCTGCTGTGGGACACAGTACTCAATAGCCCGTTAGACTTTGAAGCTTGCATAGTTTCCACTTCATTTTAGTTTTGTTTGTTAAGGAGATAAAAGTGATCACCAGATAGTAGAATAATCTCCTCTCAATTACTCCTGACCTTAAATGAAGTTTTAGATTGTGTGCCTTTTCTCTTTTCATGAAAACTAAAGATTGCTATATGGAATCACAGGTTGCTTAGGACCCTGAGGGAGAGTGACTTAGAGTCAACATCAAGCTTTCACATGGAGGGCTAAGCAGAGGACAGGAAATCTGTTCTGTATACATATTATGTGTCACCAAACAAAATGAATTTATAAGCCATGTACAGCAACCGTGAGAAAGGGAGAAATGGAAAAGTTTCCAGCCAATAAGAGGTATTTGGGGGATGGAATACTGAAGTTCTTGTGTTAACACCCAGTGTTGATGAGGGTTGGGAAATAGATAATTCTTCTATATTCGAATGTTAATATAATCAGAGAAATCAAACTTTAGTGTGTGAATATCCTTTGACCCAGCAATTCCACTTTTTTGATTTTATCTAACAGAGGTTCTCATGCAAGTGTGTAGAAATATATATACTGATATGTTTATCGCAGAACTGTTTTTAGTTCAAGGTTTTTTTGCAAATAAATGAGGTCATTTCCATTCATAAGTATGAATCAGCATCACGAATGTTAAGTAGGAGTTTGATATGTGATAGATTTCAGGATTGCTCTACTACCAGAAGATGCAAGCAACTTTCATAGTTATGCTTTTCTATATTTCTACTTTGTCTGAAATGAAAACGCATTAGATATACAATGGAAAAAGTATTATTTAAAAGTTTGGATATTTGGACATTGGAGAGGGAACACGCGATTCTGCATCCATTTTAATCCCCTGCCTTGCCTGACAACCTGGCTGGTTTTGATGAAGACAGAATAGACGGGAATCTACTAAAAACTAAACTCTTTATTCTCCCTTCCCCAGGAGTAGTAAAGTACAATAGAAACATCAGCTACTGTTACCATTCGATAGCAGACCTGTCTGTAATTTACCGGTACATTTTCCAAACGTTTTTTGTTGCAAAACGCTCTTTCCTTCAAGAATTATTCTGTCAGTTTATATTCCCACCACGGTATAGTATGAATATGCCCATTTTGCTGTTTCCTCAACATCACTGCATCCTAAAATTTTAAAGTAAAAAAGAAAGAAAAAAAAAGAATCTAAAAAAGAGTGGATACATGTATAATACATAACTGAATCACTTTGCTGTACGCCGGAAACTAATACAACACTGTAAATCAACTACATGCCAGTAAAAGACTGTTTTAAAAATGCATGAATTACCAGACATCACGCCAAGTTTAGAGGCTATAAAATGAAGATGACACGGCTCCTCTATGATAAAGGTGATCCCAAATACTGAGGAGACACAGTCATTATTATTATCACTATGATTATTATTTTCTTGGTTACCTGTTTCTGGTATTACTGCTCAGTAGAGCCAGGGAAGCCGTATCAAACTTTCTTTTGTCGTGTCAAATGTATATTTAGTTCCAATATAGTTTTATAAGGCATCTCACAAAGGAAGCAGCTGCTTTTAAAAGTAGGACACGGTAATTGTGGGCACGTGGAGATCAAAACATCCACCTGCTTTCTCTGATCCTGGAGCCAGGGAGGCTTCCGTTTGATAACCCAAAAAGACAGTTGAGGCCCCCCTAGAAGCACGGAGCAGAGGTGCACCAACCCTTATTTTCAAAAGTGATGGATTATTGAAACAGTGTTTTAGATTTGGATATGCCAACTGTTTGAAATTTGAACACTGAAACTGAAATTTAAACACTTGAGAGTGATCTAACAGATGGACCTCCTAAGAACAAACACTATTTTAAAATTCCTACTTGTGGAATTATTTTCCAGAAGCCAGCAACCCAAAAGGGTGGGTAAAGACCTTTGCAGAATCTCTGGGCACAGGCCCGAAATTGGATGGAGGGATCCTGTATCCCTGCACAGGGCACTGCACATAGTAGATGCTCAATGAATGACTCTTTCACATACAGAACACCCTAGACACTGGATGTCCTTGACTTTGAGCCTCGTGCTCTTTACCATAATCAGTATAAAGGTCACCAATGATCTAGGGCTATTTTCATCCTTTCTCCAGGGAAAGAATGCCCCTGAGTCTGAAACGTTTATATGCTGATTTTCAAAAATTAAGCTCCACGCCATTGAAGATAAAGGAGAGGCACGGTGAACAATTAGTTATAATTTGCATTCTGTATGGGAATCTTCCCGTTCATCGATCTTGTCATTTTTAATTTATATATTACAGGGATAATGAGACCAAGTAAATTAAGAAGTGTGGAGAAGTGTGTAATTCCTAGTCTATATAAACAGACACGATGCATGGTTCAAAACTAGAACAGAATGGATAATAAGCCATCAGATTGTATTAGGGGGTCAGTGGTAAACCTGGTACTGAGTGGTAAAGACACAGAAGATGTACAAATATGACCTCACGTAAAAAGCATCATCTCAAAATTCATATGTTTTAGAGACATCCCAATCTGAAGTTTAAAAAAATATGTTACTTGTTCTGTTATTCTTTTTTTTTTCCAATCTGAATTTTTACCTTCCATTATTACCAATGGGCTCCTATGAAGGCTTGATTAATATTGGCTGATAGGATGTATTTAACCTCACGTAAAAGGCAAATATGTAAATGGGATATAAAAGATCCTAAGGACTTGACATTAAATAAACACACTTGAAAGGTGTGTGCCTTAGTGATTTTGATCAAATAAATCCCCTTTTTTAAACGTTAAAAGTGGGAAAATGTGTAAGATGTTTAAGACATAACTGGTACAGAAAGGAAAAGAGCTGGGAAGTATAAATAAGTGGCATTTTCATCATATAACAAGTATGACTTGTGATATTTCTTTGAAATATGTTTGATGTTTGGATCTGTTGGGCACCTAGGACTTTCAAACCCAGGAGCTGTTTGTTCCCCACTATTAAAAATGCACATGTAACAACACCTCAGTACATTTTAGGGATGTCCTGATCACAGCTACTAATACTGAAAGTATTTTACTCTATTAAGTTTTGTTGGTTTCTGTTGGGTCGTCATCCAAATGAATGCAGGGTGACAAATTCAACCTCGATGTTTTTATCTACCTGCGAACTCCGTACTCTCAAAACCTGAATCATAAAAGTGCATAAAGATCCTATTTCTCACTGAACACATGTGTGTTCAGCTCCCCAGCTGGTACATCACTTCACTCTCCTTACATTCCCAGGCTGGCAGATTTTATTTACCAGCCTCCAGAAGTGAACATCAGAATTCACTGGTTGAATCCGTCCTCCCTCTATCCCCAGGGAAGACACCTGACACCAAAGCTCTCACCCTCAAGTCTTCAGTCTTCCTGGCTCTTTTCTAGGCCTATGAGAATTTAATTCTCCCTCCTCATTTGTTTAATTAAATAAATATAGTTTGTACCTCCTGTGATCTTCTAGAGATCCAGGGGTGCTATCCCTGAGTTTATTTAATTTATATGACATGGCGTCAAAGCACACGTTCCGTTTCATCTTACAAATCGAGGCGACACTGGGTAAGGGATAATGCCTTACTAATTATTTTTTAAAGGCACAGCAGTAACAGACATAGATGAAAACAAGAGCTTATTGGGTAAAGGGAGAAAAACAAAGCATAATCAAAGGCAAGAGATAGCATGACCGACCGTAGTTTATCAGACATTCTACTAAGAAAAAACAAAAAACTACTTGTGTGAAAAAAGGTGCTTGGTGCTCCCCAAAATATAAGCAAAGGATTTAAACTTGTAACAGTAATATAATGGATTCCAATCAGGAATTAAAGGCTAATCACTGAAAAACATATATATATATATATATATATATATATATATATGTGCGTATATACATGTCTATATACATATATGTATAGGCACAGGTATACACATACATGTATATACACACATATTTTACATGTATGTATGTGCCTATATATACACATATAGGTACACACATAAATTACATATACAGGTATCTAATCTAATCACATACACACATAATATTATATATATGTGAATATATATGTGTGTCTAAAATCGACATGTATCTAAAATCAATAATTGTATCTATCTATCCATAGATAGATGATACGGAGGATGAAATATAGATGTAGATGTACATATAGATATTGATATACATATATAATTAATGATTAAACCTTGATGGAAAGTTATCAAAAATTCATCAAAGGCAGAACCAGTAGCCAAAGGGAATACAAAGTTTTAAGGAACCATCGTTCCGAAAATGTCAATGTTTGCCCAGCTTCCATGTATTTATATAAATGAACATCTTAAATACACTGGCATTTTCCACATCTGCGGCTCACTGAAAATTCTTCCACCTTTTACCCTCCCAAGTCCCTCCCCTGATAACATCTGGTGCTTCGATTTCTCTTCCCGAGAGAGCCTCGCCATGATTAAAGAGCTGGCATCGCTTCAAAGGTGCCCCTGTACTCTGCAGGGTACCACGGCAGTGGGTGTGATGACCGGAATGCAAGTGCAAAGAGATAATACATCATAAGAACAGAGTGGGCGGGGCTTGGCGCTGATCCAACGTCCACAGGGAACCAGCTGCCGACCCACGAAAAAGAGACAGCATGTCAGATAAAGTCACAGAAAGAGCCCAGCTAATGAGACAGCTCGGGGCAGTTCCGGGAAAGGTTCAGAAAGTTAATAGGGCTGCTGTGAAGTGTCTTGTTATTTAATGTAAACCCCACCGGGGCTCTCTCTGAATACCTGCCGGATGGAGCTGGAGCTTTTACAGGGGCAAGTGTGAAACACCTTTACACATCAAGAGAAAATCTCGGAAACAGGCATAAAGTGGGGCATTGAGAAAGCTCTGCGTTGTGGGAGGTGTGAAAATAGACAATTCAATTCTAGGCGGCCTCGGTGCATGAGGAATGTCAGTTAGGGCGAACGCTCGCTGTGTCCTCATCGAGGGCCTTTCTGCAAGTAAGATTATTCATTTACACTCAATAGCATGGCAACGCTTTTCTATCATGCCTCAAAACGATGGGGATGCACACATTCTGCCTGAGCGCCCATACGATGATACCGGTAATCAATGACACGTGCACCGTCATTAACCATCATCAAAGCACTTTCATATTTACATAATTTGATGTTGATATCCACTTTGACAGGTAGGGTAGTGGGGCGGATACCAATTCCATTTTAGAATCCGTGTTCAGATATTCAAGTTCCCAGGCAGCAACTAAGTGGTGCTTTCAGGACTAAAGCACAGATCACTTTTGTGGTTATAGAGCTAGGATTCACATTTCCAAGACAGAAATGGATGCAGAAAAAGTTTCAGTGGGGCTTCCCCGGTGGCGCAGTGGTTGAGAATCCGCCTGCCAATGCAGGGGACACGGGTTCGAGCCCCAGTCCGGGAAGATCCCACAAGCCGCGGAGCAACTAAGCCCGTGCGCCACAACTACTGAGCCCACGTGCCACAACTACTGAAGCCTGCGTGCCTAGAGCCCGTGCTCCGCAAGAGAGCCACCGCAATGAGAAGCCCGCGCACCGCAACCAAGAGTAGCCCCCGCTCGCCGCAACTAGAGAAAGCCCGCGCGCAGCAACGAAGACCCAGCACAGCCAAAATTAAGTAAATAAATAAATTTATTAGAACAAAGAAAAAAAAAGCTTCAGTGTACCCCATCTTTGCTGGAGTTCGAAGAGTCGTGTCCTAAAGGCTTTCAGGGCTGAACTTAAAGCCACAAAGCTAGTTACAGACACTGAGAAATAAAACTTACATTTTATGGCAAGACAAGAAAAATTTAAACACAAATTTTCTGGGCCCTTGGGCCTCCTCTCTCCCTGCAGTGTGCATCGTGTATCCGCATTAGGCAAGAACCAGACCTCCCCCATCAGCAGGAATATCTACTCAACCATGAAGAGAGCATTCTCCCAGCATCAACAAGACGACTCCTAAAATGATGACATTCCTTATTGATCATGGGAGGGGCCACGATGACGCTTAGATCTGGGTTGTGTAAATTGTCACTAACACGTCATTTGTGGTACAGCCCCGTGCCTCAAAACACTTATATAACTGGGCCTTGACTTCTAATGGATGGAACAGTTCTCGGAGCTTTCTGAGATGCTCTTCCTGGGTTATAATCCTTAAATTTGGCTCGAATAAAATTTTCCACTTCTTCCTTAGATCAACAGATTAGTTTTTCATCAACAACACCAGGACTTTTAGGACAGCCCTTTTGTTATTTGGGAGAATCATGGTGGGATGGAAAAGACTCTGAAGTGATACCTTGATCAAGTCACACAATCGGAATTCAGCCCTTCACCAATTCCCCCTCTGTGCGAGATCCCCAAGGAAAGCGGTAACACCGCGTGATGACCTACGGAACAAAGTGAATCAAAGCGATTACTGAAACGGGGCAGGACCCTATGGTCCTTGCCCCCCATGTCCTCCCCCTGCCTTTTTTCTGTGGAAAAACTTTAGCCAAAGAATAAGTTTAATCAGAGAAGTGAGAAAATGCGGAAACAAAGGAAAACAGTCCAACAAGAATAAATAATAACAGTTTAGTCATTAAGCAAAGTCAAGGACCTCTAGTTCCTCCTGAAGGGCTATAGATCGTATTCTGAGCCACAGCCTGTGAGCTGTCTTGTAGATACTGAAACCACACCAGGTGGAAGTCGTGAACTACATGACGACCAGACTGTAGCCACGACATAAGCTGCCACAATTCTGAGAAATGGCCTCAAGAAAATGCAAACTGGGCTTCCCTGGTGGCGCAGTGGTTGAGAGTCCGCCTGCCGATGCAGGGGACGCGGGTTCGTGCCCCGGTCCGGGAAGATCCCACATGCCGCGGAGCAGCTGGGCCCGTGAGCCATGGCCGCTGAGCCTGCGCGTCCGGAGCCTGTGCTCTGCAACGGGAGAGGCCACAGCAGTGAGGGGCCCGCGTACCGCAAAAAACAAACAAACAAAAAGAAAATGCGAACAAACCGACCCTGGAACTGAAGACTAATTGTACTTAAAACGATCGAGATGATGCTGGTCACAGCTCGGTGCTTTGTGACCACCTGGAGGGGTGGCATAGGGAGGGTGGGAGGGAGGGAGACGCAAGAGGGAAGAGATATGGGGACATATGTATACGTATAGCTGATTTACTTTGTTATAAAGCAGAAACTAACGCACCATTGTAAAGCAATTATACTCCAAAAAAGATGTTAAAAAAAAAAAAAAAGATGACACAGATCAGACCACCACAGGACCAATTTCAAAATGACCGTCAGAGCTGACTCTGCTGTTTCTGCCTGGGGCCCCCTCCCTCTATCTATAAAAGCTCTTGCCCCCTGATTTTCAGGGCGAGGGGAGTCGGCCCTTGGACAGGTGTCCGCAGCTCCCCACCCCTGCCGGTTGCCAGCCTCTGAAATAAAGCAAACTTTCCTTTCCACCAACCTTGCCTCTTTATTGGCTTTTGAGGGGTGAGCAGCCGGACCCCACTTTCAGTAACCTTATCACCTGCGGGTTTCATTCCAGTCCTAACAAAGACGAGAACCACCACGTGGGAGACTTCATTTTTCAATGCCAGAGAGATTGAACGAATGTCAACCCGCAACAAGCCAAGAGCCTGCTCCTTTGGTGTCACAGCTGAAAAAAACCACAAAACCTACGTTTAGCTCTCACTACCTTTTTTGCATAAAGGAACGTCCAACACCACCAGTGATAACAGACCCAAGGAACCCAGTACTGACCTGGACACACCGATGCCTTTTCAACCTCACACAATGGGGCCCAGCATGTCCAGAAATCCATTCAACCATTGCTGGGTTGGAAAAGATGAAAAAACTTTGAACACACTTGAACACACACCTTTAACACACACCAAGGACCCAGATAACAGGTCCTTTCTGTGCAGAGATGCAAACAGAGGTACAAGAAGACCTGGGTCAATTGTCACCACATCTGAAAGGGATGTTCTTGACAAGCTGATGTAAAATATAGCCTAGGTGGCATGTAAATTCAGGTCACCAGGGAGTATCCCGAAGAGGGTTAATCCATCTTTTTTAGCTGTTTCTACTTCTTAGTATTAGTTTCCCATGGGTCTTACTGGTTTATACTGGGATGAACCTTTTTCCTGAACGCACCTGCATATGAATTCTCACTTCTCACTGAAACCTAAAGGATTGGCTGCTACAAAACTATAGCACACATTGCGCCTGTTGAGAGGAGATGCATACCGAAAATATACATCTTACATGTCCACTTCTGGGTTTGGATGTATTACTCCCATGACAATACCAAGGAAAACCGAGAATAAGGGGAGGTTCCACAGATTTATGGGGCTATGGAAGGGAAATGGACACGATGAAGTTTTTAATAAATGACGTACAGAGGGGGAAGTCCTTCATAGCTGAGGAGTGACTTTCAAGAGCTTGCAGGAGAAAAAGAAAAAAAAGGAACATGGAATTCTATATGCAGTGAATATAGCCATTCAAACATGAAGCTGGTATTTTCTGAGTAGCTAAAGCTTAGAGACTCTCACTGTGACTTGAGGGACACTGGTCTCTGATCTGGAAATTACTGAATGATTAGTTGCTGCAGTTTTGGTCAGACTGAACGCATGACTTTGCGAAGGGATTAGGAATTATCCCAATTATTAAAAAGCATCCTCCACATGGGCTAGTGCCTGTTGATTGCCTGTATAATCTAAGTTTAAAACAAGGTAACTCAGCCATGTCTGAACGGCAGCACTGTGCTTTACTTTATAGGGAAGTTCCAAAAAGAAATGATGGATTTGCTGTTGGAAAAGGCAAACTCCCTCTGTGAACACAAACTTTCAATCCTCAATTCGGTAGCCCTGTCAACATATATCATTTTGCGCAAAAATAAAGGATGAAAATGCAAATTTCAGGCTATTTTTTAAATAACGTCTTTGCATGCATTTTATAAACGCCATCAAGTTATTCATGTTTCTTGCATTTTATGTATGTAACACTTCACATACATAATGTATTTCATAGATGCTGCGGCCATCATTCGTGTTGCTAGCATGACGTGCATCTCTCAAAATACCTACTGTGTTCTAACCTTGCACACGATGAGACCCTGCACAATGCTGCCTGTTTTTATTACTGTTCAGGGGTTTTAATACATGTGTGGTTTCTGGGAGTCGAGTGTCTTTTTTAGGTATATCTGACAGAACAGCGAAGTTAGAGCTCCTACCTGGTGTTCCATGACACTGTATTTTATTTTATTATTATTATTTTTGTGTGTGTGGTACGCGGGCCTCTCACTGTTGCGGCCCCTTCCGTTGCGGAGCACAGGCTCCGGACACGCAGGCTCAGCGGCCATGGCTCACGGGCGCAGCCGCTCCGCGGCACGTGGGATCTTCCCGGACCGGGGCACGAACCCGCGTCCCCTGCATCGGCAGGCGGACTCCCAACCACTGCGCCACCAGGGAAGCCCGACACTGTACTTTATAAGGAAATTTTATACATGGGAGTTAGCTACTACGTTTTCTGCTACAGGTTCTATACTCACCAACCGGTTTTCCCGGTGAGGCTAAATACAGTGGCAAGGACAGTCAAGGTCAACTGGAATAAGTTGGCCAACGCCACATACCCTCATTTTCATGATGCATTTCATACTGTACAGCTGCTACTTCTCTTCCTGGATCTCAGTTCAAAGAGGACAAATGATCTGGCCAGCGGGGGTGTGAAATGAATACACACTTCTATTTACATATGTAAATCCAGTTGATATTTTAAAAAATAAGGATGGAAAAATAAATTTCTGTTTCTCTTGGTCCAGGTGATTTTTTTCATTTGTTTTTTTTTTAATTGAAGCAGAGTTGATTTATAATATTGTATTAGTTTCAAGTGTACAGCAAAGTGACTCAGTTACATATATATTACTTTCTTCAGATTATTTTCCCTTATAGGTTATTACAAGATATTGAATATAGTTCCCGGTGCTATACAATAGGTCCTTGCTGATTACCTGTTTTACGTATAGTCGTTTTTCTATGTTAATCCCATGCTCCTAATTTATCCCTCCCCTCTGTTTCCCCTTTGGTAACCATAAGTTGGTTTTTTACGTCTGTGAGTCTGTTTCTGTTTTGTATACACATTCATTTGTATTATTTTTCAGATTACACATATAAGTGACATCATATAATGTTTGTGTTTCTCTGACTTAATTCACTCAGTATGATAATCTCTAGGTCCATCCATGTTGCTGCAGATGGCATTATGTCATCCTTTTTCATGGCTGAGTAATATTCCATTGTGTATATGTACCACATCTTCTTTATCCTTTCATCTGCAAATGGACACTTAGGTGCCTTCCATGTCTTGGCTATTGTAAATAGTGCTGCTATGAACGTAGGGGTGTGTGTATCATTTTGAATTAGAGTTTGCATTTTGTATACCCAGGGGTGGGACTGCTGCATTGTATGGTACTTCTATTTTTAGTTTTCTGATAAACCTCCATACTGCTTTCTGTAGTGGCTGTACCAGTTTATATTCCCCCAGGTGATATTTTAAAAATAAGAATGTAAAAAGCAATCTCTGTTTCTCTTGGATTTCCAGGAACATGTTTCTATTCAATCTTCAGTTTTCTAGAGTAAAATGTGGAAATGGTCCTTCACCCACACGTGCAGTAATAACAGCTGAAATCCTGTGGCCACATCCCTTTCCTTTTTCTTAGAAAAGTGCCTGTGATTTGCATGGGAACACCTTATTCCACAGGTCACACTGTACTTAGTGTCTTAGGTCTCCAAATACTTAAACAGCAAACTCTCCCTGTTCATTAGGAGATGAGAACATAAGACACTTGTTACTTATCTGAAAGCTGGACCGGGACTTCCCTGGTGGCACAGTGGTTAAGAATCTGCCTGGCAATGCAGGGGACACGGGTTCGAGCCCTGGTCTGGGAAGATCCCACAGGCCGCAGAGCAACTAAGCCCGTGTGCCGCAACTACTGAGCCTGCGCTCTAGAGCCCGCGAGCCACAACTACTGAAGCCCATGCGCCAGAGCCCGTGCTCCACAACAAGAGAAGCCACCGCAATGAGAAGCCCGCGCACCGCGATGAAGAGCAGCCCCTGCTCGCCGCAACTAGAGAAAGCCCACGTGTAGCAGTGAAGACCAAACACAGCCAAAAATAAATAAAATACATTTTTTAAAAAATTTAAAAAGCTGGACCTTGTGTGTAGACAGAGTGCATCCAAATATTAACTGCAGCATTAAGGGTCACATGACTGTTCCTGGCATCTCTTTGTGCATCATTTGGAATGTGGAGACTAGCATCCAGGTGTACTCTGTGCTCTCTTTCCTTTTCTGGCCAGTAAAACAAAACCAGATTTTACATTGGAAACCTTTCCCCAGATACTGGATAGTGGAGAACGCATAAAATATGGCTCAGTGACCTAAGTACAATCCTGTCCTTTTTGTTTTCTTTTTTCTTTTCATATGTCAGAATCAAGTTAATTGGTTTGTAGAGGGCAGGTTGGGGTCATTGCTTCAGGGAAATGGATTTTTAGTTCCCAGAGGCTCTTTAAACAACTTCATTTGAGTTTATGATTTCCTTCCATCCACATTTGCTGACTCTTTTTTTTTTTTTTTTAATCAGGCACGAGTCCATAACGCAGAGACAGTGTTACAGAGAGAAATGGAGTTCTCCATGCACAACCTCCACGTGAGCCGCAGTGGTCCATACTATGAGGGGCAGATCCCAGGCAGATATCAAGGCATCGCAAGGGTTCTGGCATTCCTAGAGATGTTTTGTTTAACGTGATTCCAGTGAACAATGAGAAAGGAAGAAATGAAAGAGGGGAGGAAAGAAGGTTGATTAGTAGATGCCTTATGGATTTCCTTCTTTTTTAAAGCAGAATAATATTCCAGTGTATTCCACTGTGCGTGTGTATGATGTGTGTACGTACGTATGTATATATGTGTGTGTGTGTGTATATATATCACATTTATTTATCCATTCATCCATCAGTGGATACTTGGGTTGTTTCCATGTCTTGCCTATTATGAATGATCTTGCAATGAATCTGGGGATGTAGAACAAGATGCTGAGTTCCATGTTTGAGGTCACATACCCCAAAATGGGATTGCTGGACCATACGGCAGTTCTATTTTTAGTTTCTTAAGGAGCCTCCGTACTGTTTTCCATAACGGTTGTACCAATTTACATTCCCACCAACAGTGCAGGAGCGTTCCCTTTTCTCCACGGCCTTGCCAACATTTGTTATTTCTGTTCTCTTTGAGGATGGCCATTCTGACAATTGTGAGGTGATATCTCATTGCGGGTTTGATTGGCGTTTCCCTGATGATTAGCGACTTTGATCACCTTTTCATGTACCTATTGGCTATTGGTATATATTCTTTGGAGAAATGTCTATTCAGGTCATCTGCCCACTTTTAAATCAGGTTATTTGTTTTTATGCTATTGAACTGTATAAGTTTCTCATACATTTTGGATCGTAACACCTTATCCTACAAAGTTTTCATTATGCAAGATGGTTAAGTTCTGTATAACGTGGTACCTATACTTAACAATATGCTATCGTACACTTTAAAATATGTTAGGAAAAGTCTCGTGTTAAATGTTCTCGACACACACAAGAGAAAGAAAACAAGGAGATTTTTGGAAGTGATGTATAGGTTTAGTACTTTGATTGCGGTGATGGTTTCGTGGCTGTATACATATGACCAAACTCATCTAGATGTATACAAATTAAATGTGTACCAATTTTGTGCATGTCAATGATACCTCAATAAAGCTGAAAAAACAAGAAAATTCCGTACCAAAAAAAACCAA
Organism: Phocoena sinus; assembly: GCF_008692025.1. Lineage (NCBI taxonomy): Eukaryota > Metazoa > Chordata > Mammalia > Artiodactyla > Phocoenidae > Phocoena > Phocoena sinus. The sequence goes on along the minus strand of NC_045784.1, from coordinate 2,375,351 downwards.
AAAAAAAAAAACCAAACAAAAATAAATATGCCTTACAGGGTTCACCACTCAATGGGCAACCAGTGCTGGATTCCCCAAGACCTTTTGGGCCGGAATTCTCTACTCTTTGGGCAAATGGGGGAATCATGTATCCATTTATTCAATGGACTCTGCCTCTCCTTCATCAGGCATGGTCTCTGGGAGGCATCTCTCTTTCGAAAAAAAGAAACCATACAAGGAAGCAAGAAATATAACGTCAAGTATTGCAAGGACATTCGCGCAGAAAGCTGGTGACAACCTACATGGATGAGCCATCACCAAACAAGCTGTAGAGAAAGATGTAGAAAAAAAGTATAGGAAGAGACCCCATAAAGTGTCTGTGTTTGCACTGACACTCTCACTTCCTCTTCCTTAATTCACTTAGGTGCAGCAAATATTTACGGAATGCCTGCTATGGGGAAAGGTCCATCTCTTAATTTAAAAAAAAAAAAAATCTCAAGCAACTTTATCAACCTAATAAAAAACACAGGACCAAGGCAAGAAACATGAAGTTTTGCTCTTAATCTTTGAAAGTTTATTTGAGCCCCTGGAACGTCATCTAGCTCACAAATGAACACCCATCTACAGAGAATGAGTAAAACCTGAATTCTGCCATTAAGAGTGTCTGGATGGGTGCAGTCGACAGGCAGGCATCCAATGATATTGTAAGCAAAGCTGAAGTAAGAGCCACACTAGAACTGTAGATACATGTCTAGGAAAACCACAGAAGGGAGTGTGGGATTCCTTCTAACAGGGAATGACCTCTTCTTGGGGTAGAGGTTGCCCATTTGGGGTCTTAAAAAGCTCTTGGCACAGAAGAGAAGACAGAGGCTGCCACTCTGTACCTATCGAATAATAACCCAGGTACGGTTTCTACCTTCCTGCTGTTCACCAAACATTATCTACACAACACAAATAAGTCATTTCAGGTTCCCAGTCTCTGACACGGAAGAGGAGAGAACAACTGCAATTTCTTTGCCCAAGGGAACAAAATAACATCTCAAAAAGTATCGGTGGGAACGTAAATTGCTACAGCCACTATGGAGAACAGTATGGAGGGTCCTTAAAAACTAAAAGTAGAGCTGCCATATGATCCAGCAATCCCACTCCTGGGCATATATCCAGAAAGGATGAAAACTAATTGGAAAAGATACATGCACCCCTGTGTTCACAGCAGCAGTATTTCCAATAGCCAAGACGTGGAAGTACCCTAAGTGTCCATCAACAGATGAATGGATAAAGAAGATGTGGTACATGTATACAATGGAATATTACTCAGCCATCAAAAGGATGAAATAATGCCATTTGCAGCAACCTGGGTGGACCTAGAGATGATTATACTAGGTGAAGTAAGTCAGATAGAGAAAGACCAATATCACAAGATATCACTCATATGTGGAATCTAATTTTTAAAAAAGACACAAATGAACTTATTTACAAAACAAAAACGGACTCAGAGACATAGAAAACAAACTATGGTTACCAAAGGGGGAAGGGAGGGGGACGGATAAATTAGGGGTTTGGGATTAACATAGACACACTACTATATGCAAAATACATAACTAATAAGGACCTACTTTAGAGCACAGAGAACTCTGCTTAATATTCTGTGACAACCTGTATGAGAAGAGAATCTGAAAAAGGATAGATACATGTATATGTAGAGCTGAATCACTTTGCTGCACACCTGAAAATAACAGAACATTGTACATCAACTCTACTTCAATAACAGTTTTTTAAGAGTCCTGGAAATCAATACAGAACTAAGGTATGCTTTTAGGAGAAGGCAGCAGGAAGGAGGTTTGGGGAAAACAAAAGTCATTAAGAGGAAACTGGTCGTGAAACTGGAATTTAGGAGAATCCAGAACTCCATACATGATTCTACTGTACAGCTCACCACTTTAAAGAGGTGCTGAGAGAGGTAGGTAGGGGCTGGCTTTGGCTCCAATGACAGATAAAGCATCACACGGGTGTAAATAAGAGAATGTCTCCTTCACCCCAGGGGTTCATCCTGGTATAAGCAGTCCAGATTGATGATGGTGCCAAGGGGGGAAAGATGTGGGCTACTTTGACCTTGTTGTGTTTCTATTCCTAGACGTTACGCATGTCTGCAGATCCAAAGGGGTGTTACCGTGATGTCCACTGTCCGCCTAGGTTGCATTTCCCTTGTTCTAAGCCATCTAGTTTGTGGTCTGTCTTGTTGTTCTCGTTGCTGCTGCACGGCATGCGGGATCTCAGTTTCCCAACCAGGGATTGAACCTGCGACCCCTGCAGTGGAAGCGTGGAGCCTTAACCACTGGACCGCCAAGGAAATCCCTGCGGTCATTTCTTAGAGCAGGTCCAGAAAATGATATGCAGTGATTCAGTAATCCAGGACATACCCCTTTTTCTCCTCCACCATTCTTAGCAAATACCATTTTGTCCCCACAGTCTCAAGGAAGCTGCTGTACTTCCAGACAAAGCACCTACATTCCAGGCAGGAAGAAGAAGGAAGAGGCCAGTGGCAAAGAGTGTGTGCAAACTGAGATGGTCCTTTTTCACAAGCCAGACACGTGCTTTAAAAGAATGCTTTTAAATGATTTAAAAGTGGACACACCGTAATGGAAAAGAATATTAAAGAAACAAAAAAGCATGTATATATATGTGTACAACTGAATCACTCTGCCGTTTGGCAGAAATTAACACAACATTGTAAATCAACTATACATCAACTAAAAAAAAATAATAAAATAAAAAAGTTGACAGCTGCATGAACCACTTGTCCGTTTTTATTTCATTGGCCAGAATATGCCCCATGGCTTCTCCTCATTGAAAGGGAAGCTGGGAAATTGTGGGTTTGGTGTCTCTCTGTACATCTTTGGCGCAGTACAATGTCCCTGGGACAGAATTTCAGTTCCGTGGGTGAGGCAGGACGGGCAAATAAGGCAGGCGGTATCATATCATATGATAATGCATTCAAATCCAGATGTCCTCGTCAATGCCAATCATGCTAGTAATGCATGGTTAGGTTTCTCGGCTTTTTATATTTAAAAAAGAAAGAAAGATCTACGTGGAGCTTCACCATTCTCTGGATTGTGCTACAGTACCCCCAGCCCACCGGACTGAAAGAATGTCGTTTCTGGAACATGAATACAAATAACTACCGATAACCATTGATCTGTTGGGATAGAATTTTTGTGCCCTGAAATATAAACATATATAATAAAATATATATATTTAAGTGTGTGTGTGTATATACATATACATAAAATATACATACGTGTACGAGAATTCTATCCCAACAGATCTGACCTTGTACATATATCTAAACGTATACATATACATAAAATATATAATACATATACTTAAGTATACAAGAATTCTATCCTAACAGATCCATTATTACATTTCAGTTATTTTAAGCAAACGTTTACCTTTCCCAAGAGTTCCTTCTGTGTCCTGGGTGAAAATGGACAAAGGAGAGACAGAAAGACAGCGAAACTGTATATACCATGAGGTGCACCCTGGTGATTCTAGGTTGATGTGATTATAAATAAGTTGTGTTTTTTTATAGAATCTTGGTTTTCTCTGCACATGTTTCCTCAAGAAGTTTATTTCTTTTGAAATAGGAAGGTTATTCATTAAAAACTGACAAGTAAATAAATGTCAATATTTCAGATGGAAAAAAAAGACGTATGCATTCCTAAATGCATCTTTATCTAGCCCTCATTAGGTACCCCGAATCTCTTGGGGATGAATGATCTTCGCTCCCTTGCTTTCCCACCTAGGAAGTAAGAGAGAAACTATATTTTCTGAAAGCCCGTGGAATGAAGGGAACATGCCAAAACGATGTATCTGCCTCCATGACATTCTTAGCAAGAGACATTGGCCCTGAAGTCCTTACAAGTTGGAGGGTAGAATAATACAAGTTGAGAGCCTTTATACATCAATGTAATGTGAGACTCAAGAATAACAAACAGGGACCTCCCCGGAGGGCCAGTGGTTGAGGCTCTGCACTTCCAATGCAGGGGGCATGGGTTCAATCCCTGGTCTGGGAGCTAAGATCCCACAAGCTGCGTGGTGCAGCCAGAAATAAATAAATAGAAATTTTTTTAGAAAGGAAAAAAAGAATAAGAGACAGCTCTTCGTGGAATGCTTGCTACTTTGAGCCTATCGATCTAAGAAAAGTTTTGAAACTCACGGAGGTGGCTTCCTTACTCAAGTGTACTTCTCATAAGTGGAGTAGGAAGCTTGTAAAAGACACGAGCTCAGAACTCCAGGGCCTTAGAAGGCCTTGTTTTCCCAAGAAGTTCATGAGACTCTTGTTAGATGCAAGAGGTGTGAGGCGTTCCTTAAGGAGTGCAGTGGAGGGACGGTTTGAAAATACAAATAACCTTGAGTCCGTTTCTGATTTAAGACCTTTGTTGAGTGTATGTTCAATGAATCTACACCAGGGCTTTCCTCACGGGTGATGCAGAGATGTGGCCCTCGAGTATCTCAGTGTCCTACACCTTGCTGATACCCTATACACCACCCTCCTCCCTTTCTCCTTGAAAACACAACCCCAATTTCATACAGGAATAAATGCTTCATGGAACTGGAACCCATCCCCATCCCCAAGGGGGAATAAAAGGGGGAGAGGGTAGATTCAGTTCCATCTAAGCCAATCAGGCTGCTACACCCATCGTTTGGTTTCGGAACTAAATGGAGAGTAACAAGACCCAAATTCTAACCAAAAAGACAAGACAGGAAGGCTGCTGGGATGATTCTATGACAGATTTCCACAATCCTAAGAAGACCCTAAGGATTGTAACAGAGAAAGTTTGTACCGTGTCCAGTTGTGCCCGCCATCTTGGCAAGAGCCAGATGTGGAAACCAACACCTAGGACGGCAGGGGGGAAGCATGGAAGGTATTGCCAACATCAAAGACATCATTCAGCCTGAGCTACTTCCGGTTATGCGGGATCGCTCAGGTTTTAAATTGCTGATGGCAGTGGATCTGGGGTTTCTGAGCATTGCAGCTGAAAGAGACCCAAGACTTTCTCATGGTCACCAGTTGCTAATTTTAGTCCTTGTCCAACGTGGCGGGCCAAGAAGAGTGAACGCAAGATGGTGAGATGGCAGTACAGTGTCTGGAATACATGCTCACTTGCGAGAGCGTTAAAGTAATACGCCTGAGGTTACCATCTTCACAAGGACCTGCTTGGGCGACCAGCTCTTGACGGGCACCTGAGAACCTGACATTCACAATAAACCCCACGTTACCAAGCGCTAAGGTTTTCATGGGCACGTGTGTGGAATCATAGAATTCTACTGTACCAGGCTACCTAGGCAGTTTCTCCACACAATGGCTTACCTCCAGGGAATCCACAAGTTGGATGATGGTAACCAATGACTCAGGAAGAGAGAACCTTTGTGAGCCATCTTCATGGGGCTTCCTTTGGGCCAAACTCTGTGTGTGTGTGCGCTAAAGGAAAGAGCAAAAAGCCATGGCCTGGGTGAAAGTGGGGTGTCTAGACGTCTGTGCTTGCCAAACTGTAGCTCCCCAGCGGTGATTCCACTGGGGGATCACGTGGGGAGCCTGGAATCCCACCGGTACCCAGCAGTTAATGGGGTATCCTGTTCCATTCGCACTGGGGTGGCGTCAAAAGAGGTTCAGTGGGGATCAGGAACTTCACCACCAGCCAGAATGAATGAGGTTCCCCACCACCACTGGTGTGAGCAGAGGCCATTCGGGAAGCAGCAAGGATGTACTCCTACCCCTGCCACCCGGGGGGGCACTGGGGAGGCTTAATGGGGATGTGGGGACTCCACTTCCAAGGACCAGTACCAAGTAGCATCTCTACCTTGTGTGTCAGTGGGGGCTGAGTAGGGGACCCGGACTTCTACACCCACCTGGCTGTAACTAGACATCGCCCCGCACCTCCCAGGTCGTAATGCTGTCACAGGAAGCCACCTAAAACAGCAGGTTTACTAAGTTCCAGACTCTCTCATCACAGTGTCCAGAATGCCCAGCAGGCGATAAAAAAAAAAAAAAATCACTCATCAAACCGGGAAGCAGGAAGATCTCAAACTGAACAAAAATAAGACAATCAGTGCCAACAACAAGATGCCTGAGGTGTTAGCAAGTGGGTCAAGGGCACACAGGAATCTCTCAGCGTTATTTCTTCGTTTCATTCTGTATTAGGCCGCGCCGTGCGGCTTGTGGGATCTTAGTTGCCTGACCGGGGATCGAACCCGTGCCCCCTGCAGGGGAAGCGTGGAGCCTTAACCACTGGACCGCCAGGGAAGTCCCTTGGCATTATTTCTTATAACTGCATGCGATTCTACAATCATCTCAAAATAAAAAAGATTAGAGATGTAAAGTTTCCTAAAGTTAAATTACTGAGTTACTTTTAAATTGTAGGACATCGTTTTTAAAAAGAAAATTATGTGTGTCAGCCCAGGATTATATACAAATATATATAGATATTTGTGTGTGTGGTATATTAGACATACATATGTATATAAATATATACATGTCGTGCATTTATATATCTCTATAAAAATACATATGTGTGTTGTGATATATATATAGAGAGAGAGCAACTACAAAATTTTTTCCGCAACAACCTGGACCTGGAAAGATGGGCTTCTCGTGGGAGCATCAGCTCCGGCTACGGATGGGCTTGGCCCCGGCACACTCTTATTTACATGAATGGGTTTACGATAAAAATCAGAACCTGGCAAGTCAGCCCAAGCCTGGGCTGGCCACCGGCAGGTTCCAGAGCGGACCTGTGCACCGGTGGGACAGGCACCCTATGGGAAGGGCGAGTTTGCTCCCCGGCATGGGGCCACGGACCTGGGCAGGTTTCAGGAGGCCAGAGGGAGGGGGTAGGGGTGCATGGTGAGAGAAAAAGAGTGTTATTTTTTATAGCAGAGTCCAGGGCGGCTCTAACAACCACAGACTGAGGGCCTAAAACCACAGGCATCCAATCTCCCCCCAGTCCTGGAGACCAGACGTCTGAGGTCAAGGTGTCTCAGGGCCTTGCTCCCTCCGGAGGCTCCAGGGGAGGGTCCTTCCCGCCTCTTCCAGCTTCTGGAGGCTCCAGGCGTCCCTGGGCTTGTGGCTGCATCCCTCCCATCTCTGCCTCTGTCTCCTGTGGCTGTTTTCTTCCCATACCTACCTTTTCCCTATTTTACTCTTCTCATAAGGACACCAATCATATTGCCTTAAGGTCCACTCTAGTGACTTCACCTTAACTTGATTCCATCTCTTAAGACTCGATTTCCAAAAAGTTCACATTCACAGGTGCCAGGGATTACGACTTGAACATGTCTTTCTTGGGGAGGGGGGAGGGACACCATTCCGCCCATCACACACACAAGTTTTAGAAATGAGGGCTCTGGGAAAGGGGTATGGACAAGTTGTATGAAGGAAAAGTCAGCTTTGCGAAACAATCAGCAGTGTTAATTCCTTTAAATTTTGGAACTAACATCCGTATACGTTCCCATAAACAAGCAGTTAAGGGTCCTGTGCTGGCACCAGAAAGCTTTTGACGGTGGAGTCGCTCCTCCTTTCCTGCCACTGCTTTCTCTCTTCTGTACTCCAGGCTCAGTAAGGATAGATGTGAATAAGTAAACCCTTTGGATGACAGCACACTCCATCAAATACACTTGAAGCACCCTGTTCTTTTTAGAAACTAATGTGTTTGACCAGGATGCCAATTTTGCTGACAATTTCTAAAACGTATTTGTTTGAAGATGCACTCTTTTTTTTGAATATGAAAAGAATGGCCAATCCAAAGAAGTATAAAAGAAGACTCATAAAAGTAGAAACTCACGGGACCTCCCTGGTGGCACAGTGGCGAAGGATCCACCTGCCAATGCAGGGGACATGGGTTTGATCCCTGGTCCGGCAAGATCCCACATGCCATGGAGCAGCTAAGCCCGTGCGCCACAACTGCTGAGCCTGCGCTCTGGAGCCCACGAGCCACAACTACTGAGCTCACGCGCCACAACTACTGAGCCCACGTGCCACAACTGCTGAACCCGCGCACCTACAGCCCATGCTCCGCAACAAGAGAAGCCACTGCAATGAGAAGCCCGTGCACCGCAACGAAGAGTAGCCCCCGCTCGCCGCAACTAGAGAAAGCCCACGCGCAGCAACGAAGACCCAACGTAGCAAAAAAAAAAAAAGGGTAGAAACTCAAGGGTGTACATTTTCAACAGCAGAAATGGAGCAGTCTTACACCCTCAGGAGTGATTCCAGCTGTCAAAAGCCCGGCGGTCTAGGCTGCAGGTCTTCATATTAACATAATAATTACCTGCTGACTTTGATGAAGAAAGAGAAAGAATCTTCCCAAGGAGATGAGGGCCCCAGGTAAACAGACGAGGAAAGCAAAACTGAGTAACAAGACAGGCCTCTTGCATCTGTGCCCACCCGTTATTCCAGCTCCATCACTTTTCGCTTAACCCTGAGCAAAATCTGAACTTTGCAAGACTTCAGTGTGCAGGGAACTTCCCGAATGCCACATGCATCCAAATAGGGTTAGGGTTTACCGTCGCACACACCCTCACCAAGGAGCTGTGTGCTCTACGGAGCCACGAGTGGAAAGGAAGGCAATCAAATGAATACAATCGCCATAGCTGGGCAGACAGGAAGCTGCTCTACCACTCAGTCGAGACAGTGGAAGGAACTCCGAAGCACAGACACCAAAAATGGGGAAACTGGTGGTTTCCTCATTCAAGGAAAAATACATATCTGGGAACTTCCCTGGCGGTCCAGTAGGTAAGACTCCGCACTTCCACTGCAGGGGCCACGGGTTCGATCCCTGGTGGGGGAACTAAGATCCTGCATGCTGCGTGGCATGGCCAAAAATATATATATATATATATATCCGTATGGACATTTTCCCAAACCATGCATTTGAAAATACATTTATAAACCCGGCAGAAGTTCAAACACACCCTGGTCTTTGTGCATTCCTCGACATCCTGGACACGCTTCTGTTTAACATTGAGCTGCAGACCTCCCTTAGCTGCTCTACTTAGTGTAATAGCTCTTTTTTTTTTTTTTTTTCTTTATGGATATTTCAGAGCCTGGGTGGACAGCAAGTACGTTTTTGAGAAAAGGAAGAGCAGAGAAGCTTGTGTCTTACCCCTTTCATATCACCTCTCTCATCCTGGCCATGGAAATGAGGGACCAGTGGATTCCCAGTCCGTGATAGGCAAGGAGATTTGGAAAGACCCATCCAGCTCATCATCCTGGCTCCAGAGCATGAGCAAAGGGCAGCCACTGACTCATAGACAGACTCCAGCACAAGGACACCATCAACGGGCACCGATCATTCCAGCTGTGAGCACCCCGATGCCGCTCATAATCTAACGGTTCTCCCAAAATACATCGCAAAGACCAAACCCACAGTACCTGTGAATCTGACCTTACTTGGAAGTAGAGTCTTTGCAGATCTAAGTTGTTAGGTTAAGATAAGAGTAGGGTGGCCCCTAATGCAATAGGACTGGTGTCCTTATAAGATAGAAAACTTGGACACAGACACACTGGCAGAACACCACGTGAAGATGAAGTTGGAGACTGGGGTGATGCTTCTATAAGCCAAGGAGGACCAAGGACTGACAGCAAACCACCAGAATCTGGGAGAGAGACATGGGCTGGAATCCGCCTCAGAGGGTCTGAGATGAGGTCCCCCTGGACGAGGGTGGCCCTACATCCAATGACAGGGTCCTTCTAAGACACAGAAGAGGAGAGACACAGACACAGAGGAGAAGCCCCGGGAAGATGGAGGCAGAGACGGGAGGGACGCGGTCACGAGCCCAGGGACGCCTGGGGCCCCCGGAAGCTGGAAGGGGCGGGAAGGACCCGCCCCTGGAGCCTCAGGAGGAAGCTCAGCCCTGCCCACACCTGGATCTCAGATTTCTGGCCTCCAGCACTGTGAGAGTATACATTTCTGTTGTCTATGGCACCCAGCTTGTGATAGTTTGTTACAGCAGCCCTAGCAGACTGTCACACAAAGTTACGGTCAACCCTGAACTGCCTGCATCAGGAATTAATTTGAACAGCCTCAGCTGGTGTCTCTTTATCTCCTTGGGTCCATGTACACCATAGGGGACCTCCCAGAAACACCTCTGCAGCCTTGCTTGCCCCATAGATTTAATTTCCTCTTCATTCTGAGAGACAATAGCAAAAGCAAAGCACAACTTCTTAACTTGAGCAGGGTGGTATTGAAAAGGAAATTCCCAGATTCACACGCTCTAACAGAACAGAAGCAAATATGAAAATAAACGGCTTTTGTAGTCAGCACCCTCTGGAGAAGTGTGCATTCTGATAGACGATCACCCTGCTTCTCTCTAATATTTGTTAGGTCCTTTAAAGATATGGGTCGTGATTTGGGGAGCACCTCTGTGTTCGTGAAAGGCCAGCCATGTTTATCTCTGCTCACACACAAGCAATTTGAATGCAGAGGACTCACAAAAGAGAGCTCTTTCGGTCTGGATTTGTTTTCACAGACGATTATTTTCCCTCTTAAATGGGTGTTACTGCTATCTGATCAGCTGGATGACTTCTCTTGAACCTATTATTAAAATGCAGCAATGACCTTCAAGTCAATTACGCTATGTCAAATTCTCCACACCAGCATTGAAATGAGCACTTCAGAAATACAGAAAGGAGCCTCTCAACACAAATTTTTTAGCGTGGAAAGCACTGTCAGTTCTCTCTCTCTCTCCCCCCGCCCCTGTAAACATATTTGTGGGTATACAGGGATGGATAAACGTGTGTGTGACTATGTTTCACATCTTGAGATGCTAAATCAACCAGTGTAAAAGGAGAAACAGTATAACTAAGAGCCAGAAGCATCTATTAACAGCTGTGATGAAATACTTCAGTTAAAAATCAGAGCCTGGGGCTTCCCTGGTGGCGCAGTGGTTGGGAATCCGCCTGCCAGTGCAGGGGACACGGGTTTGAGCCCTGGTCCGGGAGGATCCCACATGCCGCGGAGCAACTAAGCCCACGTGCCACAACTACTGAGCCTGTGCTCCGGAGTCCGCAAGCCACAACTCCTGAAGCCTGGGTGCCACAACTACTGAGCCTGAGCTCTAGAGCCCATGAGCCACAACTACAGAGCCCGCGTGCCACAACTACTGAAGCCCACACGCCTAGAGCCCATGCTCTGCAACAAGAGAAGCCACCGCAACGAAGAGCAGCCCCCGCTCACCACAACTAGAGAAAGCCCGCACGCAGCAACGAAGACCCAATGCAGCCAAAAATAAATAAATAAATTTATTTAAAAAAAATCAGAGCCTGTTGAACAAACGTTAGGATATTTATATCTCCAAGTACAGGAGTGACCAAGGAATACAGAGTCACTGTTTCTGCTTTGAACATAGTCAGAAAATGTCAACCTTAAGAAAAAGCAGAGGCAGCGTCATGTCACACATTAGCAGGGCAGGCCAGTGGACTTGATGTGGACAGAGGTCAAACGTTGAGGGGGGTCACAAGGTTTAGTAACAGGCCGCCCTACTTTACCTCCGGAACTGAACTGTCCTCTACAGTGCGATTTTACTACACCTCACCACAAGGTGGAGTTTAAGTCCTTTCCCCTGGAATCCAGACGGGGGCATGGTGGCTTCAGCTAAGGGAAAGTTGCAGAAGTGACCACCTTGAGTAGAACTGTGGCCCTCAAAAAGGATATATCCATGTCTTAATCCTCAGAATCTGTAAAAGTGATATTTGGAAATAGGGTCTTTGCAGACGTGATGAAGTGATGGATGTGAGATGACGTCCTCCTGGAGGAGGGTGGACCTAAACCCAATGACAGGGTCCTTCTAAGAGACAGAAGAGGAGAGACCCAGACACAGAGGAGAAGCCCCGTGAAGACGGCGGCAGAGACGGGAGGGACGCGGCCACAAGCCCAGGGACGCCTGGAGCCCCAGAAGCTGGAAGAGGTGGGAAGGAGCCTCCCCTGGAGCCTCTGGAGGGAGCGCGGCCCTGGGACACCTTGAGCTCAGCCATCTGGTCCCCAGAAGTAAGACAGGATGAATTCCTGTTGTTTTAACCTACATGGTGTGTGGTCATTCATTATCCTGAGAAAGGGTGAATTTCTGTGGCTGTCAGGCACCCACCCTGCATTACTTTGCTACAGCAACCCTACGATTTCCTGGTATTTTCATCTGAAACCGTGAGCCACCATGGAGAACCTTCTACCACCCTGAGTCCATACTACAATGAAGCGACTGTCCCACCAGGAGAGTCTTTATGTGGGCTCCATCATCCATTTTCCTAATCCCAAGTTATCATACCCCAAGGGTCAGAAATGGGAGTAGATGAGACAGCCTGCAATCTCACCCCCAAATGCCATTTGTGAAATTGACCCCAGGCTTTCAGTTTTCCCAGTTGAGGACCAAGTGCTCCAGATACCCTGAAGCAGAGACACACCAACCTCTCCACATCCAGTCCAGATTTTGGGCTCAAAGAATCTGTGGACACAACCACATGGTTCTTTTAAATCACTGAGGTAGGGGGATATTTGTTACATAGGGGGATATTTGTTACACAGCAATACTAACTCCAGCAAGATGACGTTGATCTAATCTCCAAGGACAGGCATCAGAGCAGAGGTTACTCGGACCAGGCTGGGAGCTGCTGGTTGACCAGGAAGGGGAGGCTATGAGGGAACCTTCTCAGGTACTTTAAATGCCTGTATCTTCACATGAATGCTGGTTACATGGGCATACTCTATCCCCCTTAAATTCTGTGCACTTTATCCCATGTTGGTCATACGTACTTGGATTTAGCAAACACAAGCGCGATGTGCTCCAAGGGGGACATTTCTTTGGAAGACCCTTCAATCCTACCTGGTGTCTCCTTTCCCCAAATATGGAGAGATATAACTGCGTATGTCAAGTTCATTAAAATGGAAGGGAACCAAAATGAAAGGACAATCTGCCGAATGCGAGAAGATATTTGCAAACAATGCAACTGACAAGGGATTAATCTCCAAAATATACAAACAGCTCGTGCGGCTCAATATCAAACAACCCAATCAAAAAATGGGCAGAAGACCCAAGTAGACATTTCTCCAAAGAAGACATACAGATGGCCAAAAAGCACATGAAAAGTTGCTCAACATCGAAAACTATTAGAGAAATGCAAATCAAAACTACAGTGAGGTATCAGCTCACACCAGTCAGAATGGGCATCATTAAAATATCTACAAACAATAAATGCTGGAGAGGGTGTGGAGAAAAGGGAACCCTCCTGCACTGTGGGTGAGAATGTAAATTGGTGCAGCCACTATGGAGAACAGGCTGGAGGTTCCTTAAAAAACTAAAAATAGAGCTACCATATGATCCAGCAATCCCACTCCTGGGCATGTATCCGGAGAAAACTATAATTTGAAAAGATACATGCACCCCAATGTTTATAGCAGCACTATTTGCAATAGCCAAGACATGGAAGTAACCTAAGTGTCCACCAACAGAGGAATGCATGAAGATGATGTGGTACGTATACACAATGGAATACTACTCAGCCATGAAAAAGAATGAAATCATGCCATTTGGGGCAACATGGATGGACCTGGAGATGATCATACTAAGTGAAGTAAGCCAGACAGAGAAAGACAAATACCATATGATGGCACTTATATGTGGAATCTTTAAAAAATAATACAAATGAACTTATTTACAAAACAGAAACACTCACAGACTTAGAGAACGAACTTATGGTTACCAGGGGGAAAAGGTAAGGGGGAAGGGATTGTTAGGGAGTTTGGGACTAACATATACACACTACTATATTTAAAATAGATAATCAACAAGGACCTACTGTATAGCACAGGGAACTCTACTTAATATTCGGTAGTAACCTATATGGGAAAAGAGTCTGAAAAGGAATAGATACTTGTCTATGTATAACCGAATCACTTTGCTGTACCCCGACACTAACACAGCATTGTAAATCAACTCGACTCCAATATAACAACAATGGAGGGAAAGCAGCGTGGTATTTACATAGTAGAAGGCAGGAGTGGGAAGAAGCACAGGGAGTTTCCAGCTGGGGTCCCACGTCTCTCAAAAAGGGCCCTCCTAACCTCCCCCACTTGCTGTGGAACACGGAGTCCTCCGTGCCATGAGTACCCTTTGAATTTCCCCCCCACACCTGCACAAACTCTTCACCTGGGGTGGCCTCAAAAACAGGTATGGCCAGGATACCATCTCTATACTGAACTCCAGAAGACACCCAAACAGTGTTTAGAGTAACGGTTGGCATTAATGTATCCAAATTACAATGTCTCTCTACCTGGACTCCTAAGACTTCAAGATAGGCTTGTATACTTTTTAAATGCAAAACAGATGCCTGACCACCAGTCCAAATATTTTTAACGGATGCCATAATTATCACCGTAATCAGTGCAGATTCCAAACTCCTGTCGTCTCTCACCTGTGTCAAGTCGGTGAAAAATTCATTTCAGGTTTTATTTTAGTAACCTCAGTGTTTGCTGTCAGACACAATGGCCGTCAGCCACAGATGGCTATTAAAATTTAAATTAAAATGAAACGTTCAGCTCCTTGTGGGACTGTGAAATGGTGCAGCTGCTGCAGAAAACAGTTTGGTGGTTTCTCCAAAGATTAAACATAGGATCACTATGATACAGTAATTCTACCTTTGGGTATACGCTCAAAGGAACTGAAAGCAGGGACTTGGACAACATTTGTTCATTTATATCCATAGCAGCATTATTCACAACAGCCAAGCCTATGAGCCTTGAAAAGGAATATTATTCAGCCTTAAAAAGGAAGGACATTCTGACACAGGCTACAACTTGGATGAAACTTGAGGACCCTTTGCAAAGTGAAAAAAGCCAGACATGAAAGGACAAATACTGTAAAGCCGCACTTTCATAAGCCACCTAGAGTTGTCAAATTCATAGAGACGGAAAGTAGGATGGTGGGTGTCAGGGGCTGGGGAAGGGGATGGGGTATTAGGGTTTAAAGGGGACACACCTTCAGTTTGGGAAGATGAAACAGTTCTGGTGATGGATGGTGGGAACGGTTATAGAACAAGGTGAATGCATTTAATGCCAGTGAATTGTAAGCTCTGAAATGGCAAAAATGGTAAATTTGAGGCTGTATTTTACCCCGATAATAAAAAATAAAAGTTTAACTCCCCAGTTGCACTGGCCACATGTCCAACGCTCACGAGCCACAGGTAGCTAGAGGGACCACATCAGACAGCCCAGATGTAGAATATTCACACCATCACAGAAAGTTCAATCACACACAATTGCTGTAGTGGGTAATGGGTCAAAAAGAGAAAAAAATAATAAAGAAGACCATTTCCTAAGGACAAACTTACTGGCCGCAACACAGCCCACTTGGTGGGAGAAAATTAGCACCTTTAAAGTTGGTTTCAAAGAAGTTCTTCGATTTCTAGCATTTAGTGCTTAAAAAAAACAAAAAGGTCCCTGTGACTTCTCAAAACAAGAAGCTGAGATATGAGAACAGCAAAAATATTAGCAGAAACAGCACGATTTCCAACACAATGACAGCTGAACTGTGTTTTCTTGACTCAAGTTGGTTGAATCAGCATCTAGAGTCCAAATATGTTCCAAGATATATATATATAAAAAAAAGTATCAATTCTTGGTACAAACTATTATGGATAAAATAAGCTACGAGGATGTACTGTACAACAGGGGGAATAGAGCCCACGGTTTATAGTAACTATAAATGGAGTGTAACCTTTGAAAATTGTGAATCACTGTGTTGTACACCTGTAACATGTAACCTTGCACAGCAACTATATCTCAATTTGTTTAAAAAGGTTCAAAAAAATGGTAACAATTCTCATTTCAGTCAAGAAGCTAGAGATACATGTTAGAGACTGGTCTTGCCCGGGGGAAGAAAACCTTCCTCCAAAATGGGATTCGTATATATCCATGATCCATATTATTACATGAAAAATGAAATGGTTGAGAAACACTAATCTCTTTCTCATAGACTGTGTTGAAGTTGACAGAAAACAACTGCCCAGAATATCACTAAAGAAAGAAGTATCAATATCCATTAAATAAGAGAAAAAAGGCGTTAAGAAAAAACAACCGTGTTTTTCTTTTTGTATATAATGGGAAGAGATGTAATGAGAGAAGGAGAAATTGTTTCCAAGCAAGAACCTCAGGCCAAGCAGAAAAGAAAGGAAGAAGATGTAGTAATGTTAAAAAATGTCAGATTATAGCTACAATCTATCCTTGCTGAACAGATGACTCACAGATAGATGACAGAAGATGGATAGACGATAGGTAGATAGCTTAGGGATAGATCTTGATAGGTAACAGATAGATTAGATAGAGATCATGATAGGTGACAGAAGATAGATAGATAGATCAGATAATATAATAGAGATAGATCATGATAGCTAGATGATAGGTAGTTGATAGTAGATAGACAGATGAAAGATAAGTAGATAGTATACAGAATGCATATAATAGATACATTTCCATTTCTCATAAATTATGATATATACATATATGTGTGAATGTATAATACATATAAAACATATATATTCTCCTAATATATTGTGATACATGTATGAATGTATGTGTGTATATCATTATCGTGTGTGTGTGTATATATATATAATATATATATAATATACATATTAATATCACATAATCAATATGTGAGAGTCAGATTGGGAAGTGCTACAGTTAAGCAAGGATTGAAAGAAACCTTCCGTGGACCATCTGGTCTGGAGATGAGAATCCTCCAGTATAAAATGAGGGGGGTCCAGCAAAGATTCTCATTATTCCAAGAGTGGCCTTTGGACGGGCAGCATCAACCTCTCAAAGAGCTTTTTTGCTAAAACAAAAAATAAAAAAAAAAATCACCATCTCTAGCTCCTACACGTGCTGAATGGAAACCTGTATTTGAACAAAATTACCATGTGATTTTGGTGCACATGAAAATTTAAGAGTCTCTGGACCAGATGGTGCCTTACTTTTTTAAACAGTACACTCATATGACTCTCTATAAACTCCACAAAGTTAAGTGGAGACTCCCAGCTTGGAGGTGACAATGACTCTGCCATCTCGGTTTTGCTTTGGTGCTTGGCGATAAGAAGAGGATGCCCCCGGGGGATGGTGGTCCCGACAGCCGGGGATGCTACCAGCCCTTCTAAGTGCAGCCCCACGGATGAAAAACTATTGTATTTTGATCTCACTTGATATTAGAAATCTCCTTTTGCCTAATTAATTTGTGATCTGTACACAATAGCAGAAAGAAGGTCTTTGATTAACTAAGCTCTTTTTAATTAGAGCTTTACAGATAGAGGAGAGAAAACAAAGAACAGACAACATTTCTAAGGAGAATCCTTCAGCCTGAGAAGAGAAACTGCCTATAATCCAAAATAAAACCAACACCAACAACAAAATCACAAGGAATTCCTTTGCTCGAATCAGTTACTAATACCCTCTGTGATGTGGTGAAAATACACCCTGGTTATGGATCTCTACATCGCCATTCAGTATTTCCTAAAATTTAGGCGGGTCAAATAAACTTTAAATGCCTCCATTTTCTTGAACTTATTTACAAAACAGAAACAGACTTACAGACACAGAAAACAAACTTACCGTTACCAAAGGGGAAAGGTTGTGGGGGGAGGGTTAAATTAGGAGTTTGGGCTGAACAGATCCACACTACTATAGATAAAACAGATAACCAACAAGGACCTACTGTAGAGCACAGGGAGCTCTACTCAGTATCTTGTAATAACCTATTGTATAGTGGAAAAGAATCTGAAAAAGAATATATATATATATCAATCACTTTGCTGTACACGAGAAACTAACACAACATTGTAAATCAACTATTCTTCAATAAAAAAAAAGAAGGCCTCCATTTTCTTATCTCAAATTCTCACAGTATTTCACTGCTTATCTCAGAAAACTATCATGATAAAATAAAATCATACCTATATATGTATACATATATATGCGAAGATATTTCTAAAGTGCTATGTGTATGTGTAAATTCTTATTATTTTTTTTTGGTGGTGGCACCTTTAACATATTCATCCCCCCCCAGCTTTATTGAGACAAACAAAAATGATACATATTTAAGGGCTACAAAATGATGTTTTGATATATGTATACACTGTGAAATGATTACCACAAAGTAACTAATATACCCATCTCCTCACACAGTTACCATTTTGGGGGAGTGAGGACACTTAAGACCTACTCTCCTAGCAAATTTCAGATAGTATACAATATACTTTTATTAATATTAGTCACCATGCTGTACATTAGGTCTTTTTTTTTTTCTGTACTGAGAACTTTCATTATACGCTGAGAAAAGTTCTTATTATTTTTTAAGAGAAACAAGTTTATCAATACCTTACATTCTATGCCAAGATTTTTAAATTCCACGCAGGTGCAGGGAGTGAGACACATTCGGGGCTGCATTTGTCAAAGGTGCAGGGTAAACAATCCATCACGTATTAATACACGGCAGGGGATGTGTGTCCTGATGCCTCCATTTCACGCCACTAAAGACATACCCTGAAATATTAATGCGCGTAAATTGAAACTTCTGGGAATCCCTGAGTTTGGATCTCATTTCTTTCACTTTGAAGCAGCTGTGTTGGTAATGGAATTTAGCACCAAGGGACTTCCAACCTTTCCACTTTTCACTGTGCACTTTCTAGATTTACTTGAATTCCCTTTCACCCTTATCTTCTGCCAAAAAGAAAAAAGAAAAAAGGAAAGTAAGTGGACGGAGGAGGGAAGGAAAGAAGGAAGAGAGGGAGGGAGGGAGGGAGGGAGGGAGGAAGGAAGGAAAGAAACAGCACATTTCCAGATAGAATTTCCTTCCATAAAATTGCAGGATTTACTTGCTTCAACATGGAAATACTTTACTCTGAAATAAGAACGCTACGATTGGGGGTTTATAAATCAGAGTCAATTGTAATAACACTGTATTTCCTTCTGTGGTGAATATGGTCCCAAGGTTTTCTTGGGACTGAGGAAAGAAACAGACACAACTTTGTCTTGCTGATCCTGAAGCAGTGTCTTGATAGAGTCACTTCCCAGCCTCCAAAGCCCTGGGTGCTTCCTTCATAACCTATCTGCTGTTTCCTACCCTTCCACAGCTCTTGACCACATAACTACCTCCCTTCACCTCCAGACCTCAACCCATGTTCTCACTCTTACGCCCCCCAGTGACCTAAGTGGAGAATTTAAAGGGTGCATCCCTGCTTCAGCCAGAACTTTAAATGTCCCATCACAATTAGAGATCTAAGTAAAGATAACACTCAAATGAACTTATTTACAAAACGGAAGTAGAGTCACGGATGTAGAAAACAAACTTATGGTTAGCAGGGATAAGGGCGGAGAGGGATAGATTGGGAGACTGGGATTGAGACATACACACTACTATATATAAAATAGATAACTAATAAGAACCTACTGTATAGCACAGGGAACTCTACTCAATACTCTGTAATGACATATACGGGAAAAGAGTCTTAAAAAAAAAGAGTGCATATATGTATAACGGACTCACTTCGCTGTACACCTGAAATTAACACAACATCGTAAATCAACTAGACTCTAATAAAAATTAAAAATAAATAACTAAAGACAACACTGGTATTGCCTGGATTATATAAGAGAGGACTGAATGATTTCAAGGAGAGATTCTAAGAGCGTACTGCGGTTCAAATATAAATTGTGACAGACGAAAATTTCTAACCTAGTTGGAGGAAAATGAGAATGAGACATAGAGCCATAGGAAAAACCATATGAAAGTTATGGCTTTCTCTTTATATATTTCTTCAGGCAGCTACTCTGGGAAAACATCACAGATGTCCATTTCCGTCAAGACTGCTCCAGAAATAAGATGTGTCTTCCGCGGTCAATATTTTTTGGAGCTTTCTCTGCCCAAAGACATTGTCTTCCTTCATTCCCTCTGTGAACAGGAATCAGAAATTTTCTGAACCTAAAGGTCCATCCATGTTGCTGCAAATGACAAAATGTCATTCTTTTTTTCTGGGTAACATCCCACTGTATACAGACCACGTCTTCTTTATCCATTCATCCCCTGTCTGGCACTCAGACTTAATCAAAAGACCTGAAACCATAAAAATTCTAGAAGGAAACACAGGGGAAAATCTCCTTGACATTGGTGCTGGCAACAATTTTTTGGATATGACACCAAAAGCGCAAGCAACAACAGCAAAAAATTAATACACATTTAAGGACTATATCGGCATTAAAATTCTAAGGAAATAGAATGAGCTATGAAATGTAGCTGAATGCTTTTTTGTCTGAAGATGCTGATTTTAAATCTTCTCCTAAAGATCATGGTGATATTGCCCTAACCTGATTTAGAAAAGAAAATGTTCGGCTTTCTGTCCATGGATTTACCTATTCTGCACATTTCCTGTAAATGGAATCAAACAACGTGTGGCCTCTTATGCCTGGTTTCTCCCATTGAGCATCAAGTGTTTGAAGTTCCTTGCATTTCTTTTTGGTTGACTTGAGGCAGCTTTCCCAGGGTTGGAGAACTCTCCTCACCCCAGCCATTGGTTTCACCCAAGAACCCTGACTTTCTTCCCCATTGGTCATGAAGGACATGTAGACCTTGTTACTACAACAAAGTCAAACCAGCGGTCCCCTCTATCTGTCTTCTAAATGGCAATCAAGACAAGCCCAGAACACCGGGTCTGCTCTCTGATGTGTATTTCTGTACCACAGAGATGCTTCACCCTTTTTCTTTTTTAAAAAAAAATTTGAGGCTGGCTACATCTTGTTAATATGTTTCGTGCCCTGTGAGGTGACAGGGAATAAGTAAATGTTTCAGTTTCCTACACCGTCCTATCCAGATCACCCTCTTGTGTATCACTGTTAGCTGAAAACAGAGCAGGATGTGTGCTTACAGAAATGCTCAAGTACATGGTGAGGTCGTAAAAGTACATGGTGAGTCCCTAAAAGTACACGGCGAGTCCATAAAAGTACACGCTGCGTCCATAAAAGCCAAACATACGGAGGTCTATTCATCTCTGCAACCCTTGCACTCAACACAGAATCCAGCATCTACCAAATTCAACAAGAACTGCTCGTAGACAAACACATTTCAAGGAAATGATCCCAAGTGCTTCCTAGGAACACAAAACAATCATAGATAATCCTATCTCACATTGCAATACCCTGTGCTCCCCAGCGCTTCCAAATCTCTTCATCCCTCGCTGCTTTTCTTCTTTATGCAACACCCATCAACTTCTAGGATACTCTATAAGTAAATCATTTAATTTATCTATTGCTTCTTGGGTCTTATCTCACTAAGAAGTTAATGCTGAGTGTTGGGACTTTTTTTTCTTTTCAATTTATTATTTTATCTCCAGTACCTCGATAACTGCCTAGCAAAAGTAGGCATTTAACAATACAGTTGAATTTAATATGTTATACTGTGTTACATTATGTTATTACGTTATATTATTATGTTGTATTATAGATTGTACTATGTATCTATATATATACTACACGACGGTATGTTTTATTCAAACCTACCCATTTGTCATCACTCTGTTCTTACCTTCTACATTTAAAGCACAGATACATTCTTGTATCACCTCACACTTTTACCCATTTTCTTTTCCATAAAGGTTTTCTCAAACCTCTTTGCTTTTTAACTTGCAAAGTTGTGTCCAGCAAGTCTATTGCTTCATTTTATTATAATGTTTTCCATTCAAAGATTCATTAATTAAGTTGCTGGCCATGCACCAGAAAGTAAGAGTATCTTAAGCAGTATTTTCATTTATTTATTTTTATTTTTTGGCTGCATTGGGTCTTTTTTTAAAAAATAAATTTATTTATTTATTTGGCTGCGTTGGGTCTTCGTGGCTGTGCGTGGGCTTCCTCTAGTTGCGGCGAGCGGGCGCTACTCTTCATTGTGGTGTGTGGGCTTCTCATCGCGGTGGCTTCTCTTGTTGCGGAGCACGGGCTCTAGGCGCACGGGCTTCTGTAGTTGTGGCTGCAGGCTCTAGAGCGCAGGCTCAGTAGTTGCGGCGCACGGGCTTAGTTGCTCCGCAGCATGTGGGATCCTTCCGGACCAGGGCTCGAACCCGTGTCCCCTGCATTAGCAGGCGGATTCTTAACCACTGTGCCACGAGGGAGGCCCCTTAAGTGGTATCTTAAGCAGTGATGCTGATTCTTGTGTAACTTCTCTATCACCTTCTGAAGTGCCCGGGGCATAATATCAAAGTAAGATCCAAAATTCCAAGCAGAGGCATGAGCCCCGTTAATCAGACTACAGTATCCCTGACATGTGTCCAGGTTCAGCAGGTCAGTGAGCTCATAGTTTACAAGTCATTCTCACTCTCCATAAAATGCTCTCCTCTCACCCCTGAAATGACCACTGGCTCCCACCATGACAAGTCTACAAGCTCAGGAAGGTTCATATACACAACCAAATTACCGCAATGACCTTATACTGTAAGGTTTACAGTCTCAGCCCATGCATCATACATGGTCTTCAATTCTGTTCACCCTTCCTCAACTCTGGGTTCATACTTAATCAGGACAGCACGGGCAGACCTGCCTTCTCAGACAGATAAGTGACAACCATGCTTCCAGCCATGAGCAAAAGCACAGAGACCTGAGTTGCCAGATGCTGTAGTGATGGAGACATTGCTTGTGTGTGGAATATTTAGGTTCAGAACCATTCCTCCCACACCACACCCCTGGCCCTTGGTTCATTATGGCATTTGTTTTCTTCTCTTAATCATGGCCTGATAAACAGCCCTCTGATGCGTTTCTACCAAAGAAGCATATGAATGGATACCTGAATCAGCACATAATGCCTGGATCACTCTTGGCCACGTCCATTGTCTCTATGGTCAAAAGACTCATCCCACTCATGTGTGTAATATCTGTTAACATCTTAACATTTCAATTTAAAACAACGTTTTCTTGCCTTTAGTTTCCAATATAATTCTGCTTCTATTCTTACTGCTGTTACTGAACTGAGGTTTGAGGCTTGTCACTCAAGAATCCAATATTGAGAGACAAGTGTCAGGTAAAAGGAAAGAGAACTTTACGGAGGAAGCCAGCAGTCCTGGGGAGAAGGTGGACTCATGTCCCAAAGAACCTACTCTCCCCTGCTGGTCAGTGGGATGAGCTTTTAAAGGGGAGTTTCAGGGGTACACAGATGGGGAGGGGGCCCCATGCAGAAATAGCACAGTCAGCTCTGACCTTCATCTTGAAATTGGTCATGCAGTGGTCTGACCACCGTCATCTTGATTGTTTTAAGTACAGTTAACAACCTTCAGTTCCAAGGTCGGTTTGTTCCCATTTCCTTCATGCCAATTCTCGGAATTGTGGCAGCTTATGTCATGACTACAGTCTGGTCATCATGTAGTTCACTTCTTCCACCCAATGGGGTTTCAGTATCTACAAGTCAGCTCACAGGATGTGGCTCAGAATAAGATCTATAGCCCTTGAGGAGGAACTAAAGGTCCTTGACTCTGTTTAATGGCTAAACTATTATTATTTGGTCTTGCTTGACTGTTTTCCTTTGTTTATGGATTTTCTCATTTCTCTGAATAAATTTATTCTTTGGAATTCAGGGAAGGCCTAGGAGGCTAAGGCTTTTCTACAAACAAGAGGCAGGCAGACAACTTGGTCAGGGGGTCTGTTTTCAGGAGGCCCCATCGGGTCCTGCTCGGTTATACTACCTCACTGAAACTCCCACTGCTTTTCTATGGGTCACATATGATGGAGCTTACTCAGACATATGTTCCTGGAATGGTAGATAATTATATTTCATAAATCACAAAGCCAGAAGGAACATGCAAGTGTGAGGCAGAGAAAGGCTCGCTGCACAGGGGCTGGCTGTATCGGCCCCTTGTTGACCCCCACTGCTGTCCCCATCTCGTTTCACTTCACCAGAACCCGTGAACTAAATAACAAACTCACAGGCCAGCAGTCTTTACTCTGAAATAGAGGAGGGAGGACCCCAAGGTCACCTCTGAGCTTCGTCTTCTGATAAACGGCCCTTTTCGAAACAAGGCCTTATCTTGTTGACACAGGCCAGACAACACCCAGAAATAAACAGAAGGCATTGGTGACCGAGCTACCAGGCAAATCTATTCTCACTCCTGGCTCACGCCAGATGAGTGGAAAACTCCCGTCGGAAACTGGGCTGAAATTTCCAAACCCACATATAAAACCACGGCCAGATGAACAGCCAGTCTTGAGTTGTTCTTTCTAATGCATCACATCCAAACAGATATTCTTTTCTGAAAATGCAGATTGTGACACCAGAAGCCTGTGGCCACCCCCAATCAGCAAAGGTGGACCATTTGGTAGATACCCAAATCCCTATTCTCTGCTGCAGGTGTGTGCACCCTTCATTATAGTCAACGGTAGACCAGTTGGTTCTTACTGGCCTCACCATTCATGGGTTCCTTTGTCAACTCTTAAAACATTTCACTCGACAGCCATCAGAATTATGATCCACATACAGAAGTATGGACGGTTCGATGATTAATACCAGCATCTAGATCTGAACAGAGTCTCTTTTATTTTTTATTTTTGGCCTTGCTGCATGGCTCGTGGGATCTTAGTTCCCCAACGAGGGATCAAACCTGCACCCTTGGTAGTGAAAGCTCGGAGTCCTAACCACTGGACCGCCACGGTATTCCGTGAGTCTTCTGACTTATAATATGCTATGTGTTCCGCCGTCCTTCCCTCGCAAGACGCCAACTCCTTAATAAGCTGGATCATAGCATCGTGTCTGTATTCTTCACTGTGGTTATCCCAGTGCTAGATATTTCACACAATAAATAACTGTCAAACTAGAAATGAGGAAAACCGTTGACTTGGGAAACTCAGCAGAGAGGCAAGGTATCAGCTTTCCCTCTGGGCGCACCAAGGGCGGCCAGAAATCTTGTTTTCCCATGGAACGATGACTAGACTCTTTAAGTGTGAACTAGAGGCAAGTAGATGTCTCATCAACACCATTGCCGAAGAAGCCAGTTTGAGCGTGGAGACTTTGCAGAGCAGAACAGCAGCAAGAAGCAATATTAGCATTGCCCTGATTTGAGAATTGTCCCATGAAGCGTTCACACTGGCTTTAAGAAAAACAGCAGGTTGTTTAACAGGTAAAACTGTACATGAGTTACAAGACAATCTACCTCGTCATCTCACAAGGGGGACCATTAGTGAACAATCAAAGGATGTCACATTACATTTTCCGTAGCATCCAGCAGACTATCTTATACTCGTCGTTTTTCACCCCACATTTCTTTAAAAAATATGCTTTTTCTTTGCCTGTTGGCTTATTTGTTTGTTTAGGACTTCGGGGAGTAGAAAGCTCCCATTAGAATATATTTCCTTCTCTTGAAGAAGTTAGCATTCTCTATCAAAGAATAAAACAAACATCAGGAAAAGATTAGACATTAACTGGATGTTAAGTTGTATGGGTATTTCTGAAAAACAGAGTTGTGAATATGGGCTTGAGTATTTGGGGAAGGCAGTGTAGGGATACTGTTCGCCAAAGTTGCAAAAGTTGGATTTTATTGGGTTGTTTTCTATGTCATCATTTGAATGGTGTCCCCATCCCCGAAAAAAAAGATATGTTAACGTCTTCACCCCCAGCATCTCAGAACATGACCTTATTTGGAAATGGGGTCTTTGCAGACATGATGAGTTCAGTTAGGATGGGTCCATAATCCAATATGACTGGTGTCTTAATAAGAGGAGGGCCATATGAAGAGAGACACACAGCCCTATGAACACAGGGGCAGAGATGGGGGTGATGCACTTACGACCCAAGGGATGCCAAGGATTAACGGACATTAGCAAAAGCCAGACAGAGGCAAGGAAGGATTCTACCCCGAGTTTCAGCCCCACTGACGTCAGTTATTCCTATCAAGTTTCATACCAAATATCCAGAAGGATGTTACTGAATCTAAAACCAAATCTTGATGGACCTAGAGACTGTCATACTGAGCGAAGTAACTCAGACAAAGACAAATATCTTATGACATCGCTTATATGTGGAATCTAAAAAAAAAAAAAAAGGTACAAATGAACTTATTTACAAAATAGAGTCACAGATGTAGAAAACAAACTTACGGTTACCGGGGGTGGGGGGAGGGATAAATTGGGAGATTGGGGTTGACATATACACACTACTATATATAAAATAGATAACTAAGAAGGACCTACCGTAGAGCACAGGGAACTCTACTCAGTACTCTGTAATGACCTATATGGGAAAAGAATCTAAAAAAGAGTGGATCTATATGTATAACTGATTCACTTTGCTGTACAGCAGAAACTAACAGAACACTGTAAATCAACTCTACTCCAATAAAAATTAATTAAAAAACTAAAACCAAATCTTAGTATTAAATTCACGGAAAGGCAAATATATTCCAACATAATTATTATATATCGTAAATGATCACATCTCAATTTATTTTAACGTAAGTATCTTTATGTTACTGTTCTGAGCCAAATTCTAAAGAAAAAATAAATATATTTCCTTGTGGAAATCCTGGATAAAAAGATTCCAGACCTGTCAGCTCCAGAACTGTGAGATGATACTTTTTTTTTTTTACATCTTTATTAGAGTATAATTGCTTTACAATGGTGTGTTAGTTTCTGCTTTATAACAAAGTGAATCAGTTATACATATGTTCCCATATCTCTTCCCTCTTGCATCTCCCTCCCTCCCACCCTCCCTATCCCACCCCTCCAGGCGGTCACAAAGCACTGAGCTGATCTCCCTGTGCTATGCGGCTGCTTGTAAGCCACCCAGTGGGCAGTCCTTTGTTACAGCAGCCCTAGAAAACTAAAACAGAGGGTGACCATAAAAAGGAAATTAAGTCAACAGACCTAGTTGAGTGTGAATTTGAACTTTAGAATCCTAAAAATCAGACTTCCTGAATCCTACCTTTAAGAGATCTCACTTCTCTTCTTGATCGAGTCTGGATTTGCTTCACCAAATCAAACTCAGATGTCCTCTGAGGAACCAGGTCCTTACCACACTTAGAACCCCACAAATAAATCAGGGATTCCGATCAAGAACCCTGTATCCCATAGCGTTTTGTGGATGTCCGTCAAACTGCCAATTCTCAAAGGCATTTCTCTTCAGCATCTCAGTCAGACTCCCGCGCCCACAGCGAGCTGTAAAAGTTATTCTCAGGGCCTCTTCCTCACAATTCAGTGTGACATTCTTGATTAAAGCATCCCTTCCCCATGAAGGCTAACAAATGGTACTTCAGAGCAGGCTGTTTTGACTGAAGCCAGCCTCTGTAAAATTGTAATCAGGCATAGGCTTGGGGGGAAAAGCCATTCAATGCCCACGATTACCTTGCAGAATGGGGACACCAATAACACTTGCATCTCGGGAGGACACGGATGGATATTTCTTTAGGGACCTGAGAGTAGGCATCAAATGCTTCTAGCCTTCTGTTTCTGCACTGTTCTCATTCTTTAGATTCTACAACCGTTACACATTATATACTCCCTCTCTAATTGAAAATAAACCCTTCCTGTGTTCTAAGCAATAAGTTTTGCACTCATTTCCTGGGGTGAAATCGGGGGCAAAAGATCAAAAGTATTTTCCAGGAGTGACAGTGGAAAGAAAAGCTGAGGAATATTGTTATGGATTGAATTGTATCCCCAAAAAGGATACAGTGAAGCCCTAAACCCAAGTGCCTCTGAATAAGACGTTATCTGGAAATAGGTCTTTGCAGATGTAATCAAGATGAGGTAGTGCTGGATGAGGGGGACCCTAATCAAAGGACTGTTTTCCCTATCGTAAGAGGGAAATTTGGCTGCAAAGAAGGGAAGAAAGTCAGGAATGGCTTGGGGAGAGGCATGGAATGTATCCTCCCTCAGAACCTCCAGGAACCAACCTGCTGCTTTCTGGCCTCCAGAACTGTGAGCTGATAAACTTCAGGGTATCTTTAAGACCCACAGGTTGAGATGTGATCCATCAATCCCTCTCCTGGGCATACACCTGGACAAAACCATAATTCAACAACATCCATGCACCCCTATGTTCATAGCAGCACTATTCACAATGGCCAAGACATGGAAACCACCTAAATGTCCACTGACAGATGAATGGATAAAGAAGATGAGGTACATATATACAGTGGAATATTACTCAGCCATGAAAATGAATGAAATAATGCCATTTGCAGCAGTATGGATGCAACTAGAGATTATCATACTAAGTGAAGTAAGTCAGACAGAGAAAGACAAATACCATATGATATCACGTACATGTGGAATCTAAAATAGGACACATATGAACCTATCTATGAAACAGAAACAGAATCACAGACATAGAGAACAGACTGGTGGTTGCCAAGGGGGAGGGGGGTGGTGGAGGGATGGATTGGGAGTTTGGGATTAGCAGATGCAAACTATTATGTACAGGATGGATACACAACAAGGTCTTACTGTAGAGCACGGCAAACTATATTCAATATCCCGTGATAAACAATAATGGAAAAGAATATGAAAAAGAATGTATACATATGTATAACTGAATCACTTTGCTGTACAGCAGAAATTAGCACAACATTGTAAATCAGCTATACTTCGATTAAAAAAAAGACCCACAGGTTGAGATAATTTGTTACAGAAGGCTCAAGAAACTCATACAGGTGGGGTTAACAGAGGCAGACAATTGGAAAACAAGTTGATTTTAAAAGATTTTACAGTGTTGCAAGGTGCATGCCATCCACCTGTTGCCTTTAGAAAGAACAGACATTTTGCCTGGTTCCCTGCTTTGATTTCTAGCAAATCTATTCCAGAGACAAAAATCTACAACTATGTTGCATATGGACACAGAACACTGAGAAAGCTAGCTCAGAGATCACACGTCATGTCATACTCTGTTCTGCAGAAAACTGGACCTTTGGGACACCTAGTAGAGATTTTAAAACTTTTTAAAAGCTGTTTGGCTGCTCAATTCTGCCCAAAAAAAGTCCATGCCTTGAACAACGCTGGCCGGTAAAACTTTCCGCAGTGATAGAAATGTTCTATAATCTGGGCTTTTAAAAGCGTAGCCATTGGTCACGTGTGTCCATTAAACATGGGAAACATGGCTAAAGTGACCGAGGAAGTGGGTTTTGCATTTGATTTCATGGTAAGGAGTCACACGTGACTGTTGGCTACCACACTGGACAGAGCAGATGTGTAACAATTATGCAAGTCAGTAGCAATGTGTTCTACAAAAATTGGGGCATCTTCAGGTGTCTGTAAGCTCACTTCACGTTCACAGGCCATGAGCTATGAATACCTGTGAACCAAAAACACTGTAGACAAACATTTAATAAAGTCATTTTTAGTGGATGAAAATAACATGTACCTACTTCAAACTCATTGTTTACAGAAAAAAGAAAAACCAATGGGGTGTATGTGTGTGTGTGTAAAAACATGAAATGGTCTAAGTGAAAATCATAGGATCATTTTTCCATTAGGTTCAACATAGTAATCAAATAGATTTAAATGTCTTGCAGGTAAAAATTATCAAAATGTGCTCTATATATATGATAATGGAATACCTGGTATTTCTCCCAAATTTCACAGTTCCTAAGAACGGACATCAAACATCTGGGTCCGGGCTTCCGTGGTGGCACGGTGGTTGAGAGTCCGCCTGCTGACACAGGGTACACGGGTTCGTGCCCTGGTCCGGGAAGATCCCACATGCCGCGGAGCGGCTGGGCCCGTTAGCCATGGCCGCTGAGCCTGCGCGTCCGGAGCCTGTGCTCCGCAACGGGAGAGGCCACAACAGTGAGAGGTCCGCGTACCGCAAAAAAAAAAAAAGAAAAAAAAAAATCTGGGTCCCAAAAATCTGGGTCCTTTTTTGGCGTATTCTGAAGACCATAATATATATGACCTTGGGTATGTCCCTCTAGGAAATGACCACCCTAGACTCCTAATGTTTCAATATCTTTCTGCCCCAGCTTCCCCCCAAATATCCTTCAAGAGAACTAGCTTGCCCACCCCTTTGAAATTACTTTAGTGCCTTCTTTCTAGAAGCAGTTTATAAAAGGCCTAAGTCTTTAAAATTAGCATGAGGTATTCCATTAAAGGATTGTTCTACAGCATAAATAATGAATTTCAAAAGTGCTTCCACCATGTCATAATAAATGTTAAGAGGACCTTTGGGTTTCTGAACTGGAGCTTTACACTAGTGCAAAATTCACTATAAGACAGACCTGAAAATGAACCAACA
The DNA here is from genome assembly GCF_008692025.1 of Phocoena sinus. NCBI lineage: Eukaryota > Metazoa > Chordata > Mammalia > Artiodactyla > Phocoenidae > Phocoena > Phocoena sinus. The sequence continues at coordinate 2,345,093 of NC_045784.1, read as the reverse complement.
CAGCAGGCATCTGTGCAAATGACTATCTGATTAAAACAAAATAAAAAGCACAATTCTGGTAAGAAAGATTTTTTTTTTGTCATTTCATGTATTCTGATTAAGTGTCTAAATGGTTTAACTTAATGGTTAAATAGGTCCACTTTTCTTGGTCTAGGGACAGACTCCCTTGGCAAAGCTGTAAGTGTCGACTGCCCTTTTAGCTGTTGAATTTGCAAATGGGTAATGAAATACTATAGAGGAAAGGAGGGATTAATTTTTCAAAGTGGTTCTAATATATGTAGAGGAAAGTGTTATCCATCTCTGTCTCTCTAAGTTTCCATAACTACTGATATATACAAATCTCTCTCTCTCTCTTGATCTACCTACCCATCTATCTATCTACCCTGCCTTTCTGTCTGCCTGCCTGCCTGTCTGTCTACCTATCCATCCATCCATCCATCCATCCATCCATCCACCTGTCTTTCTGTCTGGCTATCTATCTATCTATATTTCTATAGATGTATCTATTTCTGTATATCTGCCTCTATATACTCTGTATCTCTCCTTGTCTCGCTAGATGTATCTAGATGTATGTATGTAGACAGACAGATATATACAGGTACAAAAAGAAGAAAAATGAAGAAAAAATGAAAGATAGTATGGGAAGGCAAAACCCATAGATTTTCCATTGCATGACACACAAACACACACCTCTTAAGGGGCGACTTGATTTACTTTTTTATTGAGATAAATGGTTGGTTTCTTGAAGAGAAGGAGATTTATAGTGTATTTCTAGAGAGCCCCACATTGGGACTAGAACACTTTACTGTCCAACCTTTATGAATGATGCATAAAGGGCTTTGCAGGGATCCTGGTGATTCATCTCAATTGACCTAACACAACGAAAGAGGAGAAACCCTAGGAAACACATGATATATGATACTATAGGCAATATCAGAGATGTTTCAACTAAAAGTACTGCAAGGATCTCTTATCTGGAGGAGGAGAAAGGCAGCATATCACACTTCCAATATTTCTGTGAATATCCGAAGAAAATTTGTACTGATGTAAGATGGTCTGGTCTACAAAAAAAGGTAACACGCTATCAATATATTATAAAATTACACACATAGATACATAATTTTTGGAGAAAAGTAATGACAAAAAATTCTACGTTTTTAAAATTAATTATTTATTATTATTTTTTTTTTGCGGTACGCGGGCCTCTCATTGTTGTGGCCTCTCCCGTTGCGGAGCACACGCTTCGGACGCGCAGGCTCAGCGGCCATGGCTCACGGGCCCAGCCGCTCCGCGGCATGTGGGATCTTCCCGGACCGGGGCACGAACCCGCGTCCCCTGCATCGGCAGGCGGACTCTCAACCACTGCGCCACCAGGGAAGCCCTAGAAACATACTTTTAAATGTGGGTGAAGTGAGAATAACATTTGAAGTGTGATATGACAGGTGAGGCTGTACACACAAACACAAACACACACACACACACACAGTCTGAAGTTTCAAGAAAATTAATGGGTCTCTGTCTTAATGGATGTTTTCAAATGATGCCTTTTAAATTTCTTTCTATATCCTGCACCCTTGAACTCACACACTCACATACCACATTGGTTTTCTCATTGGAATTATTAAAACATGAAGATACTGATTTGGGGTAGGTATATATGTATCTTTTTTATTATTTTTTATTGGAGTATAGTTGCTTTACAATTTTGTGTTAGTTTCTACCGTACAGCAAAGTGATTCAGCTGTATGTATACATATATCCCCTCTTTTTTGGATTTCCTTCCCATTTAGGTCACCACAGATCACGTAGAGTTCCCTGCACTATACAGTAGGTTCTCATTAGCTATCTATTTTATACATAGTATCAATAGTGTATATATGTCCATCCAAATCTCCCAGTTCATCCCACACCAACCCCCTCTCCCCCACTTGGTGTCCATATGTTTGTTCTCTACATTTGTCTCTATTTCTGTTTTGCAAATAAGATCATCTATACCATTTTTCTAGATTCCACATATATGCATTAATATACAACATTTGTTTTTCTCTGTCTGACTTACTTCACTCTGTACGAGAGTCTCTAGATCCATCGACGTCTCTACATATCACCCAATTTCACTCCTCTGTATGGCTGAGTACTATTCCATCGTATATATGTGCCACATCTTCTTTATCCATTCATCTGTCGATGGACGCTTAGGTTGCTTCCATGTCCTGGCTACTGTAAATAGTGCTGCAATGAACATTGTGGTACATGACTCTTTTTGAATTCTGGTTTTCTCAGGGTATATGCCCAGTAGTGGGATTGCTGGGTCATATGGTAGTTCTATTTTTAGTTTTTTAAGGCACCTCCATACTGTTTTCCATAGTGGCTGAATCATTTTACATTCCCACCAATGGTGCAACAGGGTTCCCTTTTCTCCACACCCTCTCCAGCATTTCTTGTTTGTAGATTTTCTAACGATGGCCATTCTGATGGATGGGAGGTGAGGTAGGTGTATATTTTAAGGAAATCAGTTTTCCGTGGAATTCCTTCCAAATAAGGACCATGAAATTTTTCTCTGCTTATTAAGCTCTTATTTACGTCTGTCAGTAAAGCTCAGTGTTTTTTCACTCGCTTGGATGACCAAAAAAGTTGAGCGCTTCCATCTTTTCAGAATTCTCTGATAAATAGAATCATATTGATAATAACTTAACAGACATGTACCGAAGACCTACACTTTTTATTAGCACCATGCAAAGTACCTGAGTGCATGTTCATTTGAATAAATATTTCTAATTAAAAACCATGATGTCACAGAGAAGCAACCTTAGTATCCATTGATGGATGAATGGGTAAATAAGTTGTGATTTACATATATATATAATTTACTGTACTAACAAAAAAGAAGGAAATCCTGTCATTCACAACATGAATGGACCTTGACGGCATTGCGTTAAGTGAACTAAGAGAAAAACAAATACTGTACAATCTCACTTATAGGTGGAATCTAAAAAACTACGACAAAACCATGAACTCACAGATACAGAGAACAGAGTACAAAATTCCAGTTATAAAATAAGTCCTGGGGATATAACATACAGTGCTGTGGCAGTCGTTCGTAATACCGTGTTGTCTATTTGAACGTTGCCAAGACACTAGGTCTTTAAAGTTCTCACCACCAGAAAAAAGTTTATAACTATGTGTGGCGATGGACGTTAACTAGACCTACTGTGATGATGATCTCAGACCATATATGTACCATTATGTTGTACACCTGAAGCTAATATAGGGTCATATGCCAATTATATCTCAATAAAATAAATGATGTCACTTTATGCTACCTAATACAAAAATACACTCTCAGTGGGGAAGAATGGAAATAATTTATGAGAAAAGAACATGAGAACGTGGGTCTAGAAATGTGCGTAACACTCCGGTGAAAGGGGGTATGTGTGCAACATTGTAGTTCAACAATTTTTTCTTGCGTCTCTGAGATAAAGTTAATTCTGTGCGTTTCACAGTACACTACCATGTATGTATTGGCTTCCACTTACACCTGTTTGACATACCTGGTGAAATAAAAATTTATATTTGAAGGCAGGACAAGAGAATGTAAACATAAAATTCTCTATTTGGGTCTCTTCCCTCCATCACTAACATGCAATGTGCGTATGCATGGCACGTTAACCAGACCTCCTCCAAGATGGGATGCCTGCCTCATTGTAAAGACCATTTTTTTCCCTTTTCTTACGACACGAGCAGTGTAACTTCTTTTTTTCTTTTTGGCTGCATTGGGTCTTCGTTGCTGTGCACGGGCTTTCTCTAGTTGCAGTGAGCGGGGGCTACTCTTTGTTGCGGTGCGCGAGCTTCTCATTGCGGTGGCTTCTCTTGTTGTGGAGCACGGCCTCTAGGCACACGGGCTTCAGTAGTTGGGGCATGTGGGCTCAGTAGCTGTGGCACACGGGCTCAGTAGTTGTGGCTTACGGGCTCTAGAGCGCAGGCTCAGTAGTTGTGGCGCACGGGCTTAATTGCTCCGAGGCATGTGGGGTCTTCCTGGACCAGGGCTCGAACCTGCGTGCTCTGCATTGGCAGGCGGACTCTTAACCTCTGCGCCACCAGGGAGGCCCTAGCACTGCAACTTTTTATACGATTAAATCCTCTCCCAGGTCTGTAAGGGGTCATGGTGACTTACCGCTCACTCTGTACGTGCCTACCTCGACTGTGCATCCTAGGTGAACTTAAATGTAAAATGTCAGTATGTCATTTTCACATAGGATCCTTTGTGTCAAAACTGTGTATGACTGTGCCTTCAACTTCTAACAGGCAGGACAGTTCTCAGAACTTTCTGAGAATCTGCTTCCCGCTTTATAATGCTCAGTTTGGCTGGAAAAAAGTTCCCTTTTTTCTTCTTAACTTGATAGTTCATTGAATTGTCGTCGACATACCTGTTCACATTAGATCAGGGGTCCACAGGGCACAGCCTGAGGCCGACATCCAGCCCATCACTGACTCTCTTATATAAATAAAGTTTTATCGGCACACAGCCACGCACACTGGTTGATATATCACCTACGGCTGTTTCCACACAAGAGCAGAGCCGAGCGGTTGTGACACAGCCTGCATGGCCGTCCAAGCCTAAAACCTTTATCAACGAGCTCTTTACAGAAAAACTTTGCCAACCGTGGAAGCAGCTCTGGAAGCAGGAAAATGCCGTGGCTTCTTAGAGAGGATTCTGTGGCCTGAGGCCCCTACTGGCTTCACCAAATTCAGCATCACAACCTCATGCCGTCATCCCTCTGATACCCATAGCGTCTGACTTTCACCTGCTTGAACCCCACTGCCTGACACACCCAACCCCTGGAAAAGCATTGAGACATTATCAAAGACATATTTTACATCTTTAAAAGTTGGAAGAACGCCCAACAAATTATCAGCTCTCTTTGAAACAGGATTCAGTTGGATTTGTGTAAAAAGGCCAGTCATACTTATGTTATTCATGCTCTGTAATGTTTTCAACATAGAACCCATCTGCACTCCATTTTTTTTTTTTTTTTTTTCTGCTTCATCGCGTGGCTTGTGGGATCTTAGTTCCCCAGCCAGGGATTAAACCCAGGCCTTTATGGCCAGGGGATTCCCACCATTCCATTTTTAAAGACCTCAAGACCAAGGTTTTCTTTCCCCACCAACCACCTCTCCCCAAATGCAGTATCTTAAAAGACGGGTCTGGAATTGTAATTTGCCTCCACCTGTAACCACACGCACGACCTTGAACAAATGGAGTGATCTTCAAAAATGCAGTTTTCTGATGGGACACACAACCTGCCCACCTCACAAGGTTGCTTTAAGATTTAAGAGCACGAATAACGATGAAATCCAGAACAGAAAGTGACAGAAAAGTGTTGTCTTCCTCAGTTTTTCAGCAAGAACAGACCTAGAACTTGCCTGAGAGCTGAGAGAGGATGGAATCTGTGCCTGCTGGGGTCAGATTCCTTAATTCTGTAATTACATTTACATAGGGTCCTTCAAAGGTAAATTAAGAGACAACTCTCTCTTTTCTTTTGAACAGCAATAATTTTCAAGGTGTCCAAAGACTGTCCATATTTAGACAACTTAAAATCAGCTTATGAAGTATATTACTGAATAGAACAGAGAAAACTACACAGAATGTAAGTAAGTAAATAGTGAATAAGGGTTTGAAGCCACAGGACAGAAACAGATTATCCTGGAACCAACGAGCCATCGTGTCACCAGCCTAGGAACACAAGGCAATGTTTTCACCACTTATTTTTGTTGTTGTTGTTAGTTTCTGCTTTATAAAAAAGTGAATCAGTTATACGTATACATATGTTCCCATATCTCTTCCCTCTTGCGTCTCCCTCCCTCCCACCCTCCCTATCCCACCCCTCTAGGTGGTCACAAAGCACCGAGCTGATCTCCCTGTGCTATGCGGCTGCTTCCCACTAGCTATCTATTTTACGTTTGGTAGTGTATATATGTCCATGCCACTCTCTCACTTTGTCACAGCTTACCCTTCCCCCTCCCCATATCCTCAAGTCCATTGTCTAGGAGGTTTGCGTCTTTATTCCCGTCTTGCCCCTAGGTTCTTCATGACCTTTTTCCCCCTTAGATTCCATATATATGTGTTAGGATACAGTATTTGTTTTTCTCTTTCTGGCTTACTTCACTCTGTATGATAGACTCTAGGTCCATCCACCTCACTACAAATAACCCAATTTTGTTTCTTTTTACGGCTGAGTAATTCACCACTTATTTAAACATCAGGTGGTCACTGATGGAAACCAGAAGCTGGCTAGAACGACTCAGAAATGAAGTTGAGCACAGGGATCCTGCTTCCCTGTCTCATTCTTTGTGCGGGTCTTCTCCTTGTGAGTTCCTTGAGGTGTGGACCTTTCTTGACTTGATAAGCGAACTACAGATTTAAAGAAAATTTACAGCAACAGCACTGCATGATCTATGGACCTCATGAACCCATGTGAGTTAAAATCTCTCTCTAGAAACGCTTAACTGGTTCACTCGTTAAGTTCATCATAAAATAGTAAACGCTAAACTCCACAACTGGCAAATGCATTTACATTTTACTATTTACAAAGCAAGTGATTTTACAAAGTAAACTGATTGTAGAAGGTGTTCAAGAGAAGTTAAAGAAACAAAAACTCTTCCCATTTTCCTTAATTTGCTGAAAATATTTTTTAGGTAATGCATCTCTAAAGGGAATGCTACTCTTAAAACCCAACACAAGCTTGCTTTTCTTTCTTCTTTGGAAAAAATACATCCTGGAAATGCATGTTATTTGTCTCCTAAGAATAAACTGTAAGCAGATATTTGATTTTTCAAAATAAGTTCTGTGGTTTCAACCCTTTATAGCTTAAAAATGTATTAATGTGTAAGGGAGCTGAAGAGCAAATATTTTTAAAATCTCAAACACAAAAATGTTAGCTCACGGAAAGTAAGGCTTTAGCGTGTTCATTTCTGTGTTTCTCAAAACTTTTGCAACTGGCCCCCTCTCTAGGAAGCATTCATCTAATGAGAGGACATGAATAAGAATGAAAATGCAGAAAGCAAACAGTAAATTATTTTTTAAAACGTAAAGTTTGGCTATGGTGTATTTTAACCATGTTTTGATTTTCATCGATGTAAGGACACAATTTTCCGTCCTTCAATCTGTTAACGTTGCTCTGGATATGGATATATACATATTTATATACACATCTAAATATTATATGTAACATATATAATAAGTATTCATACACACCTGTGTACTATTCTTTTATTTTAATCTGAGAAAATAACATTCAGTGAAGTTTTAACCAGAAATAATGTTTAACCAAGAAGGGAGACTTGCCTAACCTTACAGACCACAGGAAAAGAGAAGAATTAGACATTTAAGAAGAAACGGACACAGTACTTTAATTTTCTGACCACAAACGCTTTTATAAAAAGCTAGTAGGGCTTCCCTGGTGGCGCAGTGGTTGAGAGTCCGCCTGCCGATGCAGGGGACGCGGGTTCGTGCCCCGGTCCGGGAAGATCCCACGTGCCGCGGAGCGGCTGCGCCCGTGAGCCATGGCCGCTGAGCCTGCGCGTCCGGAGCCTGTGCTCCGCAACGGGAGAGGCCACAACAGTGAGAGGCCCGCAACAACAAAAAAAAACTAGTAAACATTATCTCGCCCACTCTGCATTTTACAGATGTGCCTTTCCTATTGTCTCTTGACTATACTTAGGCAGAGATGGGGTGCCCTCCAGGCAATGACAGATAATGGTAACCAAGCCTAATTCTCTGAATCTAGTGAATTCACATTCCCAGTGGGTTGGACACACAATCTTGATGCAATTTGCAAAGAGAGAAGGGATGATCGTCTTTTAATATCGCAGAGTCTGAAAACACCTATTTAAAAAAAAAAAAATTTGCAACTGGATTTCTTTTAGGTTCCCAGTATCCTAGGGTCACAGGCGGTCTTATCAGAGGCTTTTTCAGTTTCTGGCTCTCTGCTGCATCCCCAGCAGCCTTCAACGTTCCGGAAACCTGTCTTTCTGTGCATCTTGTCCCTAGGACAAGTTCTCCTAGGACATTCTTCCCCTCACCTGACACCAGCAGTTCTCTCTGCCCGATTATGCAGGACAGGGGAGACAGGAAACGCTTACTGCAAAAGACATCACAGACTCTCAAACTGGGAAGCACACTTTGCAAGGAATGCCAAAGAACCAGCATGCAAATAAAAACAACGTGGCTTACGGTACCATACACTATCTTTTGATTGAATCAGGCAGGAGGTAGATGCCAGGCGTCTTTAGTATTAAGTCAGGGGACTCTGGCTCAGGAGAAATGTCCTTTTTGGCTTTTTCCTTCATGCCCAAGTGATTTAAGCCCTGCTTCTCTTTCTCTCACAGAAATATCCTTAGGGAGAAATAATCCCTTCAAGAGTTATTGATTAAATTACATCGGTACCTTCGGCTACAGTGATTTGAAACAAAATTGGACTTAGCTGTTTATTATGTAGCACACTGATATATAAATAAGACTAATTATACATCAATGCACAGAAACCACCATAAATTGTTTATATAACCTATAAACCACTCTAAATGCACAGAGAACAGAGTAGACTGTTACCAACTATTTGGAAGGGCAAACGTCCACAATCCCTCAGTTGTAGGAACCACAAAAACAGGAAAAGCAAACAAGAAACTGTAACTCTGAGGGTCATACATCCTGAAATGATGACCTCAATAAGTTTCGTGAACATCCAGCATCTTGTATAGATACAAAATGAAAGCAGTAAGAAAACTTTTCTTCTCGTGATGAGAAGTCTTAGGATATACTCTCTATACAACTTTCCTATGTAACAGGCAGCAGCGTTAATTATATTCACCATGTTGTACATTACACCCCTACTCCTTATTCATCTCTCTTTTTTTTTTTGGCTATGCCGGGTCTTAGTTGCAGCATGCGGACTTCTTAGTTGCTGCATGTGAGATCTTAGTTCCCCAACCAGGGATCAAACCCAGACCCCCTGCATTGGGAGCGTGGAGACTTACCCACTGGACCACCAGGGAAGTCCCCTTATTCATCCTATAACTGGATGTTTGTACCTTTTGACCACCGTTATCCAATTCCCCATCCCTTCAGCTCCCGCCTCTGGTAACTACAAATCTGATCTCTTTTTCTATGAGTTTGTTTGTTTTTGAAGTGTAATTGACCTATGACTCCATGTTAGTTCCTGATACACAAAACAATGATTGGATACTTATATACATTTCAAAATGATTACCACGGTGCCTAGTTAAGGTCTGTCACCATACAAAGACACTATACATAATTAGGTATATTAAAATTTTAATATTATGCATATATTATATTTAATATAATTATTTATAATATTTAATATAATAGTATGTATAATATAGACAACAGATATGTTATATAAATATATAATATATATCTTGCATATATAATGCAATACAATGCATATAAATGTAGTATTAGAGAAATAATAAATCATATTGTAAATAACATATTTCTCATAATATAAAATATCTTCATTTTACATTAATTTTGAAATACTGGATGTTAACTAAACACATCGTGGTGATTTCTCAATGTATACATAAATCAAATTCATTTTGTTGTACCCCTTAAACTAATGCAATGGTATATGTCAATTATATCTTAATAAACCTGGAACAGAAGTTTTAAAATTAAAAAAAAAAAAGAAACTCTGGTGGCCTCAGAAATCAATCAAAGATTTATTGCTGCATCGTGGCTCTACCCAAGTAAGCGAGAGTTTCCATGCTTTGAAAATCATGTGTGCCTGTCTTCACTCTTCTCCATATTTGGCATTTTTCTCAGCCAGGGGTTGTATCACTTAATGTCTGTGGAGTCCCATGTGCTAAATAATTTTCATGCATTGTTCCCCAAATCGTCATCTACTGCATACATGAGCATTTTACAGGTGAGAAAACTGAGGTATAGAAGATTCAGTAACGGCCCAGACCCATGTAGACGGCTGGTAGTGGGATTAGTACCCACAGGCGGTAGTTTGGACAGGTTGCATTTGCCAGCAGAGAAACTGCTTCTGCTCCCAGCGTGAGGTATGGGTCACAGGTGGCAAGGGGAAGGCACGTAATAGTTCAGAGTAAAATACAGACAGACTGGGAACCAGGACGTTATTAGGATAACCCCAAGGTTGGGTCGATGGACATCTTTTTTAAGTGATTAAATCCCATCCACTTTTAACCTCAGACATGTAGATAATTACACCCAGCCCTTGATTTCAACTCTACAAGCAGGCTGATGAAAAAAGAAATGTTAAGTCGTTCTAAAAATGACAGACATCATGTAGAAAAATGCATTTACCAAGCCGTAGGCATGTCGTGTTTTGTCATGGGATAAAAAGGGTGACTTCTCTGTGGAGGGTTTATTGCTCATAAAGACGTTTGTGCCTCAGGCCTGGCCACAGGCAAGACTCTAGTTTATGACAGGTGTCCATTGCCCGGACATTGATGTGGCCAGGGAACCATCAGGACCTTGAATCTTTCTACAGGACAGCACACACACACACAGATCTGCGCGTTTCCAGTTTGATGGTCTGCAAACAGGCAAGACTTGCCCCAATAGGAATGAGAGACTAATGAGGTCACAAGGAAATCTCAGACATCTTCAAGTTGGCATTTGGGGAAAACAAAAAAAAGAGAAGCTCATCTTTCAAATCTCACACCACTCTAGGTATGAAAACAAAAAAAGAGCTGAAACATATCAGAAGAGAGTGACTGTCAGCAAAAAGACTGACATATCCTGAGGCTGTTGCCCCTTCCTCCCCCCTTTTAATTTTTTTGTTTCTTTAAATTAATTTTTATTGGAGTAGAGTTGCTTTACAATGGTGTGTGAGTTTCTACTGTACAGCAAAGTGAATCAGCTCTACGCATACCTATATCCCCTCTTTTTTGGATTTCCTTCCCATTTTCCCCCCCTTTTAAAACATACAATATCTGTCTCAGCTACTTCCTTTTCTTAGTTGTTTGCCTCTTACTGTCTTTAAATATCTGATCCTTCTTCTAACTGGTAAGTGGTCAGGGAAACCATTCGTTTTCAGCCCACCCCCAAACACCTTCAACGACCATCTATGAGGCACAAGACTGTATTTTCAGGCTTCTCCAGAGAAACAACTCCACCAATAGAACATACATTAACATAGATATACAGATACAGATGGCGGCTATGGATAGATATCCGTATAGATTTAGATGCAGATATGGATATGGATATAGAGATAGCTATAGATATAAAGCAATTCATTACCAGGAACTGGCACGTGCAATTATGGATGCTAAGAAGTGCCACTATATTTCTCCCCCTTCCCCCAAAACAAGCACACATGAAAACCCACCAAAGTAAGACCATGTCAAGGACAATAGGAATGGGATAGGTATGGTGAACTTGAGTCCATGTTTTCCAAGACTCATTGGCATCTGAGGGACAAAATCTGTTGATGATACAGGGATACTAATTACCAGAGACAAATTTAGCAGTATTTATGGAACCCCTGATTCAGACACACTGGTCTTCTGTCTCCCAACCTGTGCTAGTACTTTCTGAAAATGGACGTAGGCTTCTCCCCTTGCAAGCACCCCTTGGGTAGCCTGTTGATAAGCCCTTGTCATCTCTTTCCAAACTCTGGTTGTTGAACTGTGACATTCACCCAAATGCTTTGCTTCTCGGAACCTTTAAAACGAGCACCCCATCATAGTCACCAGTGTGTCCACCTTCTCTCGTCCTGGCTTTCACGTTGTCTACTCTCCCTTGCACAGAAATTCAAGAAGAGTTTAAGAAATTATGATCTCTTTTTTTTTCCGCTAAGCAGCCTGAAGCGACCTCTAAAAATGGGTTGCTATTCACTTGACCCAGAAAACCCTACAAGATCATGCAAATCAAGAGGTTCAAAACTTCGTGTTCACTTTAAAAACACACATGAAACTGCCCAGGCCAATAAGGGTAGGCATATCCGAAAGCCACCAAGTATCTATAGGATGTCACCTTACAGAAGGGATGGGTGCCATTCCGTCGTCACAATGGTGGAGTTGGCTGGTGTGTCCAGTGGGGCTGGATGCAGGGTCGGTGGCCCAAAGAGAGTGCTGAATCTTTACTGCACGTGCTCACAAATACAAAGTGTAATGCTGAACTTAAGGTCTTAGATGTAGATTCTCTGGTCAACGAGCACATCCAGGTGGACAAATCCCCCGCGATACGGCTCAGGAATTACAGAGCTCATGGTCGGATCAACCCATACGTGAGCTCTCCCTGACACACTGAGATGATCCTTACTGAAAAAGAAGAGATTGTCCCTAAACCAGAGGAGGAGGTTGCAGAGAAGAAAAAGATATCCCAGAAGAAGCCGAAGAAACAAAAACTTACGGCCCTGGGAATAAATGCTGCAGAAAGAAATTATGATACACTGACCTCCATAAATGTAGGTCCATCGAATGTGCAGAAATTATAACTATATGAAAGATATCGGTCCCTGAAAGGGATTCTAGGCAGGATCATTTCTTTTTTTTTTTTTTTTTTTTTTTTTTTCGCGGTACGCGGGCCTCTCACTGTTGCGGAGCACAGGCTCCGGACGCGCAGGCTCAGCGGCCATGGCTCACGGGCCCAGCCGCTCCGCGGCACGTGGGATCTTCCCAGACCGGGGCACGAACCCGCGTCCCCTGCATCGGCAGGCGGACCTTCAACCACTGCGCCACCAGGGAAGCCCTGAGCGTGAGCCTTTTACAACTCCCTGCATATATACTCTACTGGTTTGTCTGTGAACGTGACGACACCATTCAAATTCTTTTCGATTTTTTCTGATTGTCTTCACAGTTTTACAAGGTGAAGGGAAAATGATTCATAAATACGCTGTAAGCATCTAGAGCAACGCTCATCTATTTTGCTGCTCGCATCTCGACACTTGTTCATTCAAATTGCATGGCTTAAGTTGAGACGGATTTTGAATTAGCAATGATTTTAGGCTACTGCTACTTTTATCACAACGCTCACGACAACCCACTTGGAATTCGGGGGCATTCCTATCACCTGTCAGGCATAAATGGGCGTAGAAACGCGGGAAATGCTGCAAGGACACTCGAATCTCAGGAAACGAGCTAACTTAGCAAGTTGTACTTCCTTCAGACTATTTAGCCAACAGTGTAAAGCAAACTGGTTTTGTAGCAAGGTGCAAACATGTTTTGCTCTTAAAATAATGTAAAACCCTATAATCCAAAGAAAGGAAGAAGACAAGGGTTTGTATCATAGAGAAACGCTGTGTTTGGTCAGCTTATTCCAACACGCATGTGAATAAGCCACTTGGGTTTTGTTTGTGTGGGGTTTTTTTGTTTTTTGTTTTTTGGCAGTACGTGGGCCTCTCACTGTTGTGACCTCTCCCGTTGCGGAGCACAGGCTCCGGACGTGTAGGCTTTGGTGAAGTGGCAGGGTTAAAAACAGGCGATCTTTTACATCTTTGCTTTAAAAGATTGGGTACTTGTGTACATTCCCGTATGACGGGGATATTCCTGGAAATCTTGTCCCAGTTACAGCACTGATGGCTTATGCCAAATAGATGATCAGCGTAACCCTCGCTGTCCAAGCCCACACTTCTTACATTTTTGAACCCAGACAGGACCCTCCTCATGAGAAGGTCTGCAGGACCCCTCAGAGGCCAGCTGCCTGAACCCAGAAAGACCCTGAGTTCTCAGTATGGAAGCTGAAGAACTGAATTCCCTGTGAAAGTCACAGTTTGCCATCAGATCACCACTCCCCTCCCACCTCAGCTTTTATAATAAAAACTAACTTTGTTCTGCCCTCCCCAGATGAAACAGAACTTTATCCACACGCATTATCTCACTTAAGGACGTTAAGATTTAGTTTGATAGGTGGAGACGTTCAAAGAGAATCCTCAAACAGAGTCATCTCAAAAAAACAAAACAATGGCAAATCCATGGGGAGCAAAACATGATAACGTTTTTTGTTGATTCCTCCATCTTTTTTGGGGGGGCTAATATAATGGTATAATATATAACATATCGTATAATATATGCCATAAGCATGTGTGTTTAATGCACTGTGACAAAGGGATATTGCCTAAGATAAAGGGAATAGTTATCACATGACAATCTCCAAACTACAATTATCTACAGGCAATAAGCATGTAAAGTGAGCACATGTATGTCAGACAATTAGTTTGACTGTCAATTTTATTTTGTGTAGGAGCTGATAACATCCATTCTTGGAATGTGATAAACTTTTTTTTTTTTTTTTTTTTTGCAGTACGCGGGCCTCTACCGTTGCGGAGCACAGGCTCCGGACGCGCAGGCTCAGCGGCCATGGCTCACGGGCCCAGCCGCTCCGCGGCACGTGGGATCTTCCCGGACCGGGGCACGAACCCGCGTCCCCTGCATCGGCAGGCGGACTCTCAACCACTGCGCCACCAGGGAAGCCCGATAAACTTTTTTTTTTTAGCATATTCTAAGAGGTATGTAATATCTTCATCTTTTGATGTAATGGATATTTTTATTATCTATTTCTATTGATGTATAGCTGATGTACAATATTCTGTAAGTTTCAGGTGTACAACACAGTGATTCACAATTTTTAAAGATAATATTCCATTTAAAGTTATAAAATATTGGCTATATACCCTGTGCTGTATAACATAGTCTCGGGGCTTATTGATTTTATACCTAATAGTTTGTACCTCTTAAGCCTCTATCCCTTTATCCTGCCCCTCCCCCTTCCCTCTCCCCACTGGGAGCCCCTAGTTTCTTCTCTGTATCTCTGTTTTGTTATATTCATTCATTTGTTTTCACAACTGCACTTTTATGTGTTTCTGATTTGCATCTTCTTTTCCGTGTGTCCCTCTCTTGTTCCCAACCACATATCCTAATTTATGTCCACTTAGTTTTTTCCTAATTGTGCTGCTTTATTCTTTACAATTTTAACAGGGCAAATCCAATCACGCACAACCCACATAACACACAGCACAGCTTTTCAGAAAGCTTAATACAGAAACACCTCAACAATTACTAACCTTAGGATATTAAGAATTTATATTAGATTCCATGGTGGTTTTTTTTTTCTTCCAACACACCGAACTTAGAACAAAATTTTTTTCTCCCATTAACGTAAGAGACCAAAGACCAGCGAAGAGGAGCAGAGAAGACGTAACACCCTCAACCTCAAAGGGACAAAACTAAGATTACTGCATTTCGGTCATTTTTATCTCCAAGACACATTACAATACAAAATCTTTATTTTAAAAAAATCCACCCTTTTTCTGAAGATGCAGAGTGTGGGTACTTTCCAGAAGGTCTGGCATGAAGAGGACTAAATAATAAACAGGGAAAGGGTTTCCATAGTCACAAAGGGCAAATTATCATTTTACATTGCGGGAATGCGTTTTGAATATACTATAAATGCTAACACTTGGGCTTTTAAGACTTTATGATGTGGCCGTATTATTAGCACTTTTTGCAATTCCTTTAAGACTCAGGGACTCAGTATTCCAACTCAGCTCATACACTGTGCTCAAATGTTCATGTTAAATGCTAGCCTTCAATCGAAAACACTGCTTGGACCGGAAAGGAAAAATGCCAGCTAGGAGTATGGAGCGCTTCTTATCAGGGGTCGCAACTTCAGGTCTTAGCTTAGGGAAAGTGGCACACAAATGCAGTACGAGGTGCTGAAATTAAAACTGCCAGGGCTTCCGTGGTGGCGCAGTGGTTGAGAGTCCGCCTGCCGATGCAGGGGACGCAGGTTCGTGCCCTGGTCCGGGAAGATCCCACGTGCCGCGGAGCGGCTGGGCCCGTGAGCCATGGCCACTGAGCCTCCATGTCCGGAACCTGTGCTCCGCAGCGGGAGAGGCCACAACGGTGAGAGGCCCGAGTACCACAAAACAAAAAACAAACTGCCCAAGCCACCAAAAACACAGCATTTTGAAAATTGCATTTTATTCCCCAAACTGAGGAATAATGCATCGTGGTATAAGTTACAAGCCTGAGGGTCATTTTAGGAATCCTAACATATGCAGATTCTATGAAAGGGGCCCTCATAATGAAAATAACAGATAACATTTACATCGAAGTATGTTCTAAAGAATGTACCTTGTAGTTGTTTCATCTGAATCTCTTTATGCTCTTTCTAGTAATACAAAAATACTGGGAGAGGAGGGACTTCCCTGGCGGTCCAGGGGTTAAGACTCCACGCTTCCACTGCAGGGGGTGAGGGTTGGATCCCTGGCTGGGGAACTAAGATCCTGCATGCCCCGTGGTGCAGCCAAAAAAAAAAAAAAGTATTGGGAGTAGAGAGTTATGGAGGGAAGTCTTTGGTGCAGAGCGGTCAGGGGAGGCGTCTCTGAAAATGTTACATTGCAAAGGAAGTGAAGAAGCAAGTCGTGCTTGTGGAAGGGAAAAGGAACAGAGACATCAACGACAAACTTCCTGAGGTATGCGTGTGATAGTGACGTTCTATGAGCTACAGAGAAGCACGTGAGAATGCGGAGGGAGCCCAGAAAGGACGGCTGGCGAGACATGGGGAGCAATGAGCTCAGAGGTGGACAAAGTTCTTGTAGGACTTCTGAGGACTTGATTTCACCGTGAATGGGACACGAGTCATTGGACGGTTTCGAGAACAAGACAGGCTTGCCCTGACTTGGTCTAAAACGATCACTCCATCCACAGACTAAGTGTCCATCAACAGAGAAGTGGATGAAGAAGATGTGGTACATGTATACAATGGAATACTACTCAGCCATAAAAAGGAATGAAATAATGCCATTTGTAGCCACATGGATGGACCTAGAGATGATCTTACTAAATGCAGGCAGTCAGAAAGAGAAACACAAATATCGTATGATATCACTTATATGTGGAATCTTTTAAAAATGATAAAAATGAACTTATTTACAAAACAGACTCACAGACTTAGAAAACAAGCTTACGGTTACCAAGGGGGAAAGGGGGGTGTGTGTGTGGAGGGATAGCCTAGGAGTTTGGGATCAACATATACACGCTACCATGTTTAACACATATAACCAACAAGGACCTACTGTAGAGCACAGGGAACTCTTCTCAATATTCTGTGATAACCTACATGGGACAAGAATCTGAAAAAGAACAGACACATGTATATGTGTAACTGAATCACTTTGCGGCACACCTGAAACTCGACAACATTGTTAATCACCCTTCTCCAATGTAACCTAAAAAATTTGAAGAGTGACAAGGACGAAAGGAAAGACACCAGATATGAGACGATTACAGTTGGTAATGTGAACTATAACTGGGGTATGGAATAAAAGGATAAAGGTGTGGTAGGTAGTAGGAAATGTTTAACATTCCAGACATGTTCTGAAAGGAGAACAGGTAGAATACGTTGATCAACTGAATGTGCATTATATATTAAAAGAGCAGAAGAAATACTTTAAGATTTTTGGTCTCAGCAACTGTTAGCCCAGCAGGGTAATTTTCATGTGTATATGAGAAATACCATGGATGGACCAGAATTGAGAATAAAGGAAGGACTTAAGAATTCATTTTTTGTTTGTTTGTTTTTGTTGGTTTTGTTTTTTTTTTTTTTGCAGTACGCAGGCCTCTCACCGCTATGGCCTCTCCCGTTGCGGAGCACAGGCTCCGGACACGCAGGCCCAGCGGCCATGGCTCACGGGCCCAGCCACTCCGCGGCATGTGGGATCCTCCCGGACCGGGGCACGAACCTGCGTCCCCTGCAACAGCAGGCGGACTCGCAACCACTGCGCCACCAGGGAAGCCCAAGAATTCATTTTTTAACATGCGGAACTGGAGATGTCTGTAGGGCGTGTAAGGTTTGCCAAATTGGCAATAGGATATGTAAGTTTAGACTTTTCTAAGAGCCTAGGACTAGCAAAGAATGAACTGAGGCTCGATAGAAACTTGGGAGTTACCAGGGATTAAAAGGTATTCAAACTGTAGAACAGCATGATATTAAATACGAAGTGAATGTATGAAACGATGAGTTCATCCTATGAATGAGTCCAGGAACCGTCCAAATTTTAGAGTTTGGGGAAAGCAGAAGGATTGCCAGAAGTGCTGGAAAAGGAGTCCAGAGGACGTCCAAAATAATAGCAACATCTTGGGGGCCAAGCAGAGAAAATGGTCAACTACTTCAAATAGAGCTGATACACCAAGCACAATGGGGGCAAAAAATAACCACTGTATTTGTCAGCAGAAACAGGAGTCACCTGGATAAACGTGTTCTTGGTGGAGTGGTCCTTCCTTTAAGGAGGAACACCTGTGCTCGCTTCGGCAGCACACATACCAAAATTGGAACAATACAGAGAAGATGAGCACGGCCCCTGCGCAAGGATGACACGCAAATTCGTGAAGCGTTCAGTATTTTTATATGTATAACTGATTCACTCTGTTATAAAGCAGAAACTAATACACCACTGTAAAGCAATTATATTCCAAAAAAGATGTTTAAAAATAAATAAATAAAATGGAAAAAAAGAAGAGAAATCTTACTGGAGTAGATTCACAAAGAAGTTCAGGAGATGAACTTGATATGGTGGGTACAGCTGAGCAGAGCTCTTTGGCAATACTGAGGGATGGGGGTAAGCTTTGCAGGGTCCCAATTTTTTTTAAAGTGGTATATATTGCAGCACATTCTATGTTGATGGAATGATGCTCTTGAGGAAACAGATCATCAGTTGAGAAGCAGAGGAGAGCGTATCCACGGAGCACTGTCCTTGTGGAGTTGAGGGAAGATAAAACCTAGTGTCCTAGGAGGTGGAGCAAAAAAGATCTTGCTGTGATTTATGTCAGAGTGTTCTGCTTCTGTTTCCCTTTAAGAGTTTTATAGTGTCCGGCTTTACATTTAGGTCTTTAATCCATTTTGAGCTTATTTTTGTGTATGGTGTTAGGGATTGTTCTAATTTCATTCTTTTACATGTAGCTGCCCAGTTTTCCCAGCACCACTTATTGAAGACGCTGTCTTTTCTCCATTGTATATTCTTGCCTCCTTGTCATAGATTAGGTGAGCACAGGTGCTTGTGTTTATCTCTGGGCTTTCTATCCTGTTCCATTGATCTATATTTCTGTTTTTGTGCAGTACAATACTGTCTTGATTACTATAGCTTTGTAGTATAGTCTGAAGTCAGGGAGCCTGATTCCTCCAGCTCTGTTTTTCTTCCTTGAGATTGCTTTGGTTGTAAGGGGAGGATGGGTAAATTGGAAGACTGGATTGACACATAGGCATTATATATAAAATAGATAACTTATAAGGACCTACTGTATAGCACAGGGAACTCTACTCAATATTCTGTAATGGCTTATATGGGAAAATAATCTAAAAAAGAATGGATATATATATAACTGATTCACTTTGTTGTACACCTGAAACTAACACAACATTGTAAAGCAACTAAACTCCAATAAAAAATTTTTAAAAAAAGAAAAACAACATAGTATCCCAAGGGAGGGGGTGAGTTTCGAGAAGAAGAGTGGAGAAAAGACATCCACAGACAGAGACTAGACAAATCACACACAGTCTGCAAAGTCCTCCCTCCTTTCTCTACTATGGTCACACAGGACATACTTTTCTCTCCTCTGAACTCCTCTGAACTACTGAGACATGTAGCAAGATGTCCACTAGGCATCCGGCCTTGAGTCCTGAGGGTTTAGAGTCCTAAAAAGAGTCACACAGGTGCATACTGATGGATGACCCGCCATGATACTGAGCCCAAACGTGGCTCCAGATACAAATCATCCATCTTCATGTTTACATCAAGTCACGTTGTCTGTCTGGTTCCTCTAGCCCACAGCCTTGGGTGTACAGAAGGACGTTATGACCCGGTCACTCTGTGAACATTCTATTGGTCTTATTCTCCACGTTTGATCGAGCCTCATCGTCATGGCTACAGAGATAAGTAAGAACTGAACAAAATCTATGACTAAGCCACTATATTAACACTTTCCTCAAGCTTGATCTATATAGATATAACATGGACACGTTCACTTGAAAACCTTTCCATTTTTCAGGAAAATGAAAAGCAAGTTCAGGGACGTCCCTGGTGGTCCAGTGGTTAGGACCCCACGCTTTCACTGCAGGGGGTGCGAGTTTAATCCCTGGTCGGGGAACTAAGATCCTGTATGCCATGCAGCAGCAAGGCCAAAAAAAAAAAAAAAAAAAAAGGCAAGTTCATCGACTCACTGTGAGAAGGTGTTGGAGATTTGATCAGAAGGGAGAAATGAAAATTCAGTCTTGGCAGAATGAATTAACTAAGAGAAGAGAGGAGAACTCTGAGGAACGACTGCTGTGAGAGTAGCTATCATAATTTAAAGTTAGATCATTTGATATGTTGAGTGTTTTTCTCCAGCACCCTAAGGTCGGGGTTAGGAAAAGCTAGTCCAAGCAGGATTGGGGCTTGCTAACTGTTAAGCTAGAAAGCGGAGGGATAAGCCAGTACGGGGGGTAAAAAGCAAGGATCATGTATCACGGAATCCAAACCATATCAGGAGGCAGCGGAAGACCTTTGGGGGTAAATGCAGGACCCTTATATTTCATAGCACTTCATAGTTTCTATAGCTATCTCACATGCAGCCAACCACTTTATAGCCATGGTCACCCAAAGAGACTTGTGGGACAAATATTTTATCCTGACCTTTCAGATGAAGGATCTTGGAGACCCCTTATTACAACATAGTGCTCTAAAATTCAGTTCTGACTTTCCAACAGGGAAATGAAGAAAGAGATCAGGAAGCAGTGATGTTGGCATTTGAGTGAGCTCCTCTTTGGCATGACCTGGACATCTTGCCATTTTCCTCCTTTGTGAGGAAGTAAATACATTCACAGTAAATCCCATACCATCATATGTAAAGTTCTATTAAGGAACCAATATCCATCATTTGGCTTAAGTATCAACTGTGCTTAATAGATGGTGGGGATAAAACGATAATTTCGAAAAAATACGTGCACCCCAATGTTCACTGCAGCACTATTTACAATAGCCAAGACATGGAAGCAACCTAAACGTCCATCAACAGATGAATGGATATAGAAGATGTGGTACATATATACAGTGGAATATTACTCAGCCATAAAAACAAAGAACAAAATAATGCCATTTGCAGAAACATGGATGGACCTGGAGATTGGCATACTGAGTGAAGTAAGTCAGACACAGAGAGACAAGTATCCTATGATATCGCTTATAGGTGGAATCTTAAAAAATAAGGGTACAAATGAACTTACTTATAAAACAGAAGTAGAGTCACGGATGTAGAAAACAAACTCATGGTTACCAGAGGGTAAGGGGGGGGGATAAATTGGGAGATTGGGATTAAGATAAACACACTACTATGTATAGATAACTATTTTAATAGTTAACTATAGATATTAGTTAACTATAGTTAAAACTATTTAATAGTTAAAACTATTAAAACTATTTTAATAGTTAACTATAGCTAATAGTTAACTATAGTTAAAATAGATAACTATTTTAATAGATAATAAGAACCTACTGTGTAGCACAGGGAACTCTACTCAATACTCTGTCGTGGCCTATATGGGAATAGAATCTAAAAAAGAGAGGATATAGGTATGTGTACGGCTGATTCACTTTGCTGTACACCTGAAACTAACATCACATTGTAAGTCAACTGTACTGCAATAAAAATTAAAACAAAAACAAAAAAACTGCTCAAAGAAACAACAGATGGTGGGTCCCACTTGATAAATGTCTTACCCCTATGCAGGTAGGGGATTAATACATCACCAGAGAAAACACTGCCTTTTCCTGTTTTCAGCACACTCCCTAAAAGGATAGACTTATACTTCTACACTTTTGAAATGGCTGGATGGGCACCCTAACATTGAATTATTCATGAGCCAGGAGAGCCGGTTTCACCTCACTTCTGCTCAGAACGGTGCATGATACAGAAGGAACAGTCATGGGGCCCGTGGGTTTTCAGGGATTTCTTTGTACCAGGAATTGCTGCACTTTCGCCTGCATCACTTAATTTTAGCCTCATAACAGATATACAGTGGACCCTCGAACAACACAGGGGAGTTAGGGGCGCCCAGCAACTGCCCAGTCAAAAATTTTCCTATGAATTTACAAAAACGTCGGACCTCCATATTCACGGTTCCACATCCACCACGGATTCAACCAACCACACAGATGGGGCAACACTGCAGGACGTAATTTTTTTTTTTTTTTTTTAGTAGAGAAGGGATACAGCTCTATTACTGAATGGGCTTTAAACCAGAATGTGACACACATCACAGGCAATCTACTAAGAGATTGCAAAGACAAAATGAAATCTCCCCCTTTTATAAAGCCAAGCAGGTACAACCCGTTCCATACACATTTTCAAGATAAACAACAACTAATCCTCAGGTGAGAGGACTTGGTAACACCATGTGTCACATAGTTCACCCTAAATTTTCCTGGTAATTGAGGTGACCATCTATGTTAGCTAACTGGCTTTATCCAGAGGAAAGACAAATTCTCATAGTCTACACCTTGGAGCTCAGTGCCCACTGAACTTAGGCTCCTACCCTCTCACCAGCAAGAGGAAGATGTGGTGGTATATCCCCTTGACATTTTTATTTCAAAGAGATGGCTCCCAGGTCCTAGAGAAAGACACGCCTGCGTTACAAAGCAGGCAAAAGGCCTATCTACTTCTCTAAAAGGATTTATACGCATTTCAAAGGAGGAAGAAAAAAACCTACAATCACCAGGTTTCCTTAAGTAAATTCTTTCTTTTTTGGCCATTACTCTGTTAAAATTTTATTTTAAATGTAGATGTAAAAAATAAAGAGGAAAAACACCAGACAACATTTATGAACTAACATTCTCAGACAATCCTCCATCCCAAATGCATGAAGATTTATGGTGCATCTGGCATCATACAACACGTTTTACATTATAGGAGAAACTCTAGCTCTTTCGTATTTTAAGCTGTCAAACTAATTTCAATATACACAGTGAAAAATGTCTAGATGTTTGAGAGGTAATCATTTTTCATTATAAATTAATTTGCCCTTTATGGTTTGAAATAAACATTTTACTTTGAGCATTCAGAGGTTCTAAACTAGTACTTTTTTTTTTAATGAAGGGAGGGAAATCTCTGCCCTTATATTCCTTTTTCAATTTTTATTGGGGTAGTTGATTAAAAATGTTGTATTAGTTTCTGCTGTACAGCAAAGTGAATCAGTTATATATATACATATATCCACTCTTTTTTAGATTCTTTTCCCATATAAGTCATTACAGAGTATTGAGTAGAGTTCCCTGTGCTCTATAGTAGGTCCTTATCAGTTATTCATTTTATATATAGTAATGTGTATATGTCAATCCCAATCTCCCAATTTATCCCTCCCCTCCTTTACCCCCAGTAACCAAAAATTTGTTTTCTACATCTGTGGCTCTATTTCTGTTTTGTAAATAAGTTCACTTGTACCATTTTTTAGATTCCACATGTAAGTGATATATGATATTTGCCTTTCTCTGTCTGAATTACTTCACTAAATATAATTTCTAGATCCATCCATGTTGCTGCAAATAGTATGATTTCGTTCCCTTTTTCATGGCTGAGCAATATTGCATTGTATATATGTACCACATCTTCTTTCTCCTTTCCTCTGCTGGGGCTTATTATTATAAACCTCTTTCTCTCTATATATACACATCCTACTGGTTCTGTTTCTCTGAAGAGCCTCGAGTAATCCACTGGTGCATACAATTCCATGTTTTGCTTATGTTCACAGATCAGCTTTTAAGGGATACAAAGGTGTTAATGCAAACACTGAGGAGAAGCACCTTCTGCTTTTTCCTTTGAGCATCTACCAATTAAAGATATCAAACAATCCATAAAACATCAAACAATTCAGTAGCAGAAGAAAGGAAAGCATAGAAAAAGCACATGCAAAAGTACAACTTTCATGACTGCTTGAAAAATAAAACAGTGTATAGCTCACTTCAATTTTTTTTTTCACTGAAAAATCACATGTCAGTTTCATTTAGAGTCGAGAATGAAAATTGCTGGGGGTGGCGTGTTATTACTGATTGTTTATTAGAATAGGCTGCTAAACCTTTCCTCATACAAAGAAGTCAATTTTGCTTCAATGCCCTCATCTTTTAGAAAGGATCATTAGCTTTTTTCTAGCTGTTTGAACAATTCACATTGCACGATTACCTCTTAGATATGAAACTCAAGTATTCTGGTTACATTAAGATAGACTAAGTGTATTTTGGGGGGCTCATTGGTTAAAGAATACCATTACAACCTAGAATACGTAAAGCTGATTGAGTTGAGAATGAGTGTACGTGGTGGAGTAGTGCAGCAAACATCATTCTCAAGGGTGAAAAGCTGAAAGCAATTCCTCTGGGATCAGGAGCAAAGCAAGGAGGTCCACTCTTGCCTTTATTATTCGGCGTGGTTTTGGAAGTCCTGGCCACGGCAATCAGAGGAGAAGGAGAAGTGAAGGGAATCCAGGTCGGACAGGAGGAAGTGGGATTGTCGCTGTTTGCAGATGACATGGTGCTGTGCATAGAAAGTCCTAAGGATGCTACCAGAAAACTACCAGAGCTCATAGATGAATTTGCTAAAGTTGCGGGATGCAATTAATAAACAGAAATCTCTTGCATTCCTATACACTAACAACGAAAGATCAGAAAGAGAAATTACAGAAACAATTCTATTTACCATCACAACAAAAAGAATAGAATACCTAGGAATAAACCTACCTAAGGAGGCAAAAGACTTTTACTCAGAAAACTGTAAGGTGCTGAAGAAAGAAATCAAAGATGACACAAGCAGATGGAGAGATATACCATGTTCTTGGATTGGAAGAATCAATATTGTGAAAATGACTATACTACCCAAAGCAATCTACAGATTCAATGGAATCCCTAACAAATTACCAAGGGCATTTTTCACAGAATTACAAGAAAAAATTTTACAATTCATATGGAAACACAAAAGACCCCGAGTAGTCAAAGCAATCTTGAGAAAGAAAAGTGGAGGTGGAGGAATCAGGATCCCTGACTTCAGACTATACTACAAAGCTACAGTAGACAAGACAGTATGGTACTGGCACAAAAACAGAAATATAGATCAATGGAACAGGATAGAAAGTCCAGAGATAAACCCACGTACCTATGGTCACCTAACCTATGACAAAGGAGGCAAGAACATACATGTGTATCTTAATAGAAATGAAAATCTTCCTTAGACTTTTAAACTGGAAAGTCAGTGGTTAAAGCAGCAGACCTTCTGTAAATTCCCTTCATTTGTGAGGGTGTCAGAGATCTTTAGGGAGAGAAAGAAGACAGGAGATTGAGTCTCATCTCACTATGATCACCCTACCAGCAGACCTCATGCTGAGCAAGCCAAGTACTAGCAAGACAATCCTTGTCTATAGAATGTTGTAGCATGATGTATCTCATTGTTTAGGATTGCTTTATGGTAAGGGAACCCAGTATCTATGGATTTAGGTGACGTAGCTTCCTAGAAAGTGTGCCCTAAGCTAGCAACTGAGTATAAAAAGAAGACGTTTCATGACCTAAAAATGCTCCTTCTGTGAAGGCAAAATGACTGTGTACCTTTGTTAGAAATCTCATGTGACCTTAATTGGAAATAGGGTCTTTGCAGATGGAATCAAGTGAAAATGAGGTCATACTGGATTAGGGTGGTCCCCAAATCCAACAACTGGTGTCCTTATAAGAGGAGGGGAAACAATGGGATACAGAGGTTGCGTGAGGAAGGCCTGTGACCGACGGGCAGAGGTTTGAGTCATTCAACTGCAAGCCCAGGGACACGAAGGATTGCAGCAACCACCAGAAGATAAGAAGGCAAAACAGAAAAAGACAAAAAATGGCACAGACAACACCTATCAATCAATCTATTAAAGAATATGGGGACTTCCCTGATGGTCCAGTGGGTAAGACTCCACGCTCCCAATGCAGGGGGCCCAGGTTTGATCCCTGGTCAGAGAACTAGATCGCACATGCACGCTGCAACTAAGAGTCCGCATGCCGCAACTAACAGTACACATGCCACAACTAAGAGTCCACATGGTGCAAATAAGTCCACATGACGCAGCTAAGAAGTCCACATGCCACAACTAAGCATCCACATGCCAAAACTGAGTCCACATGCCGCAACAGAGATCCCACGTGCCACAACTAAGACCTAGTGCAGCCAACAAATGAATAAAGAATATGAATCCCTAACTCAGAAGTTGTGACATTTGCTTAGGTTGCTTACATGTCCTGGCTATTGTATATAGAGCTGCAATGAACAGTGTGGTACATGACTCTTTTTGAATTACGGTTTTCTCAGGGTATATGCCCAGTAGTGGGATTGTTGGGTCGTATGGTAGTTCTATTTTTAGTTTTCAAAGGAACCTCCATACTGTTCTCCACAGTGGCTGCACCAATTTACATTCCCACCAACAGTGTAGGAGGGTTCCCTTTTCTCCACACCCTCTCCAGCATTTACTGCTTGTAGGATTTCTGATGATAAATCTCCCTAATTCTTGAGCTTACTCTAAGAGGAAAAAGGAGAAATTCTGTGGAGAATCTGGTTTAATTGCCTTTACGCCCTCATTAAGATTGGAGAATGGGGTCCTTTGTGTTGGGTGAGTGGAGGGAAGTGGGTGGGCAGAAATCGATGATCCAGTGGACCTGATTGCAATAAAAACATCTCTGAATAATCAAGACACTGCACTGAACAAGATCCTCATTTTTTTTTTTTTTTTTTTTTTTTTTTTTTGGCACGTGGGCCACTCACTGTTGTGGCCTCTGCCGTTGCGGAGCACAGGCTCCGGACGCGCAGGCTCAGCGGCCATGGCTCACGGGCCCAGCCGCTCCGCGGCATGTGGGATCTTCCCGGACCGGGGCACGAACCCGCGTCCCCTGCATTGGCAGGCAGACTCTCAACCACTGCGCCACCAGGGAAGCCCCAAGATCCTCGTCTTTGATTTTGTTTTGATCACCAACGGGGCATGACAGCAGCTGAGATACCACAGAGATAGAAAACAGATTAGCATCTGCCCAGAGCTGGAGGAATGGGGAGGGACTGCTCCATGAATACTGGGTTTTTACGGGATGATGAAGACGTTCTGACATTAGACAGTGGTGATGACTGCGCGAATCTGTGAGTACACCAAAAGCCACTGAATTGTGTTTTTTTTTTTTTTTTTTTTCGGTATGCGGGCCTCTCACTGTTGTGGCTTCTCCCGTTGCGGAGCACAGGTTCCGGACGCGCAGGCTCAGCGGCCACGGCTCACGGGCCCAGCCGCTCCGCGGCATGTGGGATCTTCCCGGATCGGGGCACGAACCCGTGTCCCCTGCATTGGTAGGCGGACTCTCAACCACTGCGCCACCAGGGAAGCCCTGAATTGTGTTTTTTACAAGTGGAACTTTTATGGTATGTGAATTGTACTTTAAAAAACTCTACCACTATGGAAGACAGTATGGAAGTTCCTTAAAAAACTAAAAATAGAGCTACCATATGATCCAGCAATCCCACTCCTGGGCATATATCCAGAGAAAACCGTAATTCTAAAGGATGCATGCACTCCTACATTCATAGCAGCACTATTTACAATATCCAAGACATGGAAGCAACCTAAGTGTCCAAGGACAGAGGAATGGATAAAGAAGATGTGGTCTATATATACAGTGGAATATTACTCAGCCATAAAAAGGAGGAAATAATGCCATTTGCAGCAACATGGATGGACCTAGAGGGCATTATGCTCAATGAAATAAGTTAACAAATATCCTGTGATATCACTTATACGTGGAATCTAAAAAATGGTACAAATGAATCTATTTACAAACAGATATAGAGTCACACATGTAGAAAACAAACTTATTTATGGTTTCCAAGAGGGAAAAGGTGGGGAGGGATAAATTGGGAGATTGGGACTGACAATATACACGCTACTGTGTAGAAAACAGAGAACTAATAAGAGCCTGCTGTATAGCACAGGGACCTCTATTCAATACTCTGTAATGACTTATATGGGAATAGAATCTAAAAAAGAGTGGATCTATATATATGTATAATGGGGTAGAAACTAACACAACATTGTAAATCAACTACACTCCAACAAAAATTAATTTTAAAAATCTCTAAGCTTTAAACATTTAAATCTAATATTTCCAACCTACTAAACTGCTAAAGTACATGTTGCCGAAAATGATGTGTTTCAATTCCAGGTGGCAAGAATCTCAAATCTTTAAATTTAAATGTAATTCATTGGCCAACATTCTCTCTTTTAAAAAAACATGCTGAGGTCAAAGGAAGTTGTTTGGAGTTATCTGTTAAGATAATCACATATGGAAGGAGCCTGGGAAATTCTCCAAAGTTCCTTATGTTGACAGGAATTTAAATTTTTTCCTTTTTTCCTAAAAAGGAAAGCCAAATAGAAATCTGAAGGTGGCAGGTCTTGAGTCAGTTTCTAAGAATCAGAATACACTCCCCTAACAGAACAAATCTATGCATGCATTTTTCTAACTGGCATCAGGTGTCATTGGCCAGGTAATATTTCAGAGGCAAGCGCTATAAATCTTACTGTGGGATAAATTCCATGAAGTCTGAAAGAAATACAAATTTTAGTGTGGGCTGGATGGAAATTAAGGTAGTTCATCCATTAATCTTCCATAATATCCCAGGTAGGACGCTATGACTTGGATTTTTCTCCAAACTGAAGCTTGAGGCATGTTATACATAATTTCTCCTAACTCTTTATGTCCTCCTCTTGGCTAACTTGTGAACATTTGGAGAGATTAGTAGTAGAGAATAGACACACACACACACACACACACACACAGATTCTTAGGATGCCTTACTTAGCAAACACGTCTGCATTTTGAAGCCAGAACATACTTATTCCCCAACTAGACAGTGGATCGCATGAAGACAACTAAATAGGGCAGTCACTGCCCGTTAAAATTTCATATCGCTAAAAAGAAAAAAAAAAAATTTCATATCGCTTTAAAACTGCAAAGAGGTCTTTTGCCTACACAATCTCATCTAGCCCCCATTTTACAGATGAGAAAATTGAGACCCATGGCAGTTACGTGCTTCCCTCTAGGCTATTTTCAGCAAGTCTTCTGTTCCAGCCACTGACTATAACAGGAGACGGTAAATTTAATAAAATTAAATTTCTAAAAAGCAGG
The DNA here is from genome assembly GCF_008692025.1 of Phocoena sinus. Classification (NCBI taxonomy): domain Eukaryota; kingdom Metazoa; phylum Chordata; class Mammalia; order Artiodactyla; family Phocoenidae; genus Phocoena; species Phocoena sinus. Next base: position 2,315,892 of record NC_045784.1, on the reverse strand, counting down.
TATTATATCTTCCTCTTCCATTGGTTCTCCTCCCTCACAGCCAGAACAGTGATTTTTTTTTTTTTTAAGAAAAAAGAGAGCTTGGCAAACACTGATGGACGCGATGTCAGGACCTGGGAGCCTGTGGAACAATCCTCATGGTAGGGATTGATTGACTCTGCCATGGCAGGAACACGGCTCCCAGTTTCCAGGCTGTCTATCAGAAGGCAGTTCTCCATAGATGCAGGGAAGTAAGACAGCTTCAAAATGTACCATTTCCCACACTGAGCCTAAGAGGCTCTCTGCCACTGTATCTGTCCGTAATGTAGCAGGTGCCACTTTCAGCCGGTACATATTGATGAAGTGGCGAGGAAGGAGATGTGCACGGTGGGGACGCAGCGCTCAGAATACAGCCTGACTTGGAAACTGCCCATACCGTGGAGCTTTGCAACAATATATGGCCCAACAGGCCCATCAGGAAAGGGAAATTATCCTCCCAGTACAGTCATCATTAATGGGATGTAAACGGATGCTTCTAACATCCAGGAGGGTCACTTGCAAGAAACAGAGAGGTACCTGCCTGCAGTCTGTTCCTCCTTCGACTGCGAGTGGACCAACAACAGCCCCGTGGCAGGCATCAACCCCAAGGATTGGAAACTGGCTTTTCACGGGCCTCAGAAGTGCAGAATGAAAGGGTGCTCATCAGAGAGGTGCATGAACGATACTCTGGGCAGAGAAGGGGTTAGCGGAGGTAAGTATAAACGCTGCGTGTCCACTGGGTTCAAACCAACTCAGTTGAGTCCTTCCTACTGCTTTCTGCCCCCGGGGCTTTACTGTCCTCTCACGCAGCTCTCCTTCTATGATCTTCCGCCCCACACGTAACTCATAGGTACCCTCAGCTGTCCTGTCTCCTAGGAGGACCTCCTGGCCCCAGTCTTGGTTTGGAGTTTCTCTCTGGATCTGATTTCATTCGAGCTTGTATTGTAGGAAGGTGCATCTCGCCTTTACTGCAACAGTGAGATTACAAGTCTACGTCTTTACAGACCATAACCCTTGGAGCAGAAAGACTGTGTTATTCTTACCCATCCCCCAGTAGGCAGTCAGATGCCGGACCCAGAGCAGGCTTCAGATCAACAGTCTGTGTAACGATGCTGAACGAGGGGAGAATGCTTGCACCGAGCAGAGGCACAGCTGTTTGTTTACATGGGGAAAGTTCTTGATCATTCAGACACCCACAGCTCTGCAATGATCACACACTAAACTTCTGAAAGCTTCCATCATACTGAAACCAAGCGGGACCCTGCAGGGGCTTCCCAGGGACAAGGCCACTGCCCCCAACCCCCAGGTTCCCCGCCTTTTGTTTGTAGAAAAGCTTTAGCCTCCTAGACCTTTCCCAAGTTCCAAAGAATAAATTTAATCAGAGAGGTGAGGAAATGCAGAAACAAATACATATTCCTTTTTCAGATTCTTTTCCGTTATAGGTTATTACAAGATATTGGGTACAGTTCCCTGTACTATATAGTAGGTCCTTGTTGTTTATCTATTTACATATAGTAAAGCGTATTTGTGAACCCCAAGCTCCTAATTTATCCCAAGCTCCCCCCTTCCCCTTTGGTAACCCTAAATTTGTTTTCTATGCTTGTGCGTCTGTTTCTGTTTTATAAATAATTTCATTTGTATAATTGTTTTTTTTACATTCCACATATAAGTGATATCATATGATATTTGTCTTTCTCTGTCCAGCTTAACTTCACTTAGCACGATCACTTCTAGGTCCATCTGCCAATTCAGTTTTTAAATTTAGAATTTTCACAGTCTACATTTTTGACAGGTGGCTAAAAATATAGCCCATAACAAGCACCGGGCAGGATGTGGACAAATTGGAATGCTCCCCCATTGCTGGTGGAATGTAAGATGCTTCAGCCACTTTGGAAGACAGTCTGGGAGTTTCTCAACAGTTAAACCTAGAGTTACCACATGAGCCAACAATTTCACTCCTCGATGCCAACCAAAGAAAAACGAGAGTCCACACTAAAACTTCTACATGAACATGCAAAGCAGCATTATTCCTAAGAGGCAAAAGGTGGACACAAACCCAATGTCCATCAGTGGATGGATGGATAAAAAGGAGGGATATCCACACCACGGAATGTTATTCGACCATAAAAATGAATGAAGTACTGATACATGCTACATGGGGGCTTAACTTTGACAACATTGCACTAAGTGAAAGAATCCAGACGGAAAAGACCACAGAGTCTGTAATCCAATTTATGGGAAATGTCCAGGAGAAGCAAACATATAGAGAAAGTAGGTTCGTGGTCTCCATGAGTTGAGAGAAGAGGGGATGAAAAGTGGCTGTAGATGGATACAGGGTTTCTTGGAGGGGTAATAAAAACATTCTGAAATGAGAAAGTGGTGATGGATACACAGCTGCGAGTACACCGAGAGCCGTCGACATGGACACTTTCAAAGTGCAAATTTTGATATGTGAATTGCAGCTCTATAAAGTTGTTACTAAAACTGATTAAAAGGCAGCACACTGGAAAGAAAACAGATTAACTGTGCTTAAAATGGCTGCAAATGTGACCACCGATCCATACGGCTTAAACCATTCCTTGCCTAGTGAAACAATGTAAAACTACACATGCTATTTCCACACCTGAATCATCACCTCCAAGATTGCCACTCAGGTTTTCCTCGTTGTTCTGTCACGCACAGACCTTGGGGGAGGATAAGGCCGAGTGGAATGATGCATTAGTCAAACTGGTATGGGTTGTGAAGAAAACTTTGTACGTCCCTTAGTAGACAGCTAATGTGATTTGGACACCACCCCACTTACCCTTCAAGGCTCCTTATAATTACAGAAGCCAATCAAGGCAAACTGATTGATAAATACATTTCAGAAATTAAATGAAGGGAAAAATTAAAGGGTAAATAGACAGGTGGCATTGGTCTTCATTATACTTGCAGCTAATAAGTCTTCATATAATCAGAGGGCAATGCAGAGACCTTGAACAGTCAGCTGGTGCCATCAAGAAAAATCCTCAGACGTGTTTTTCAAAAGGTGAGTCTCTGCCTGTCCCATTTCTCCACGCGTTCTGCAAAATGCATGAATGTCTGTTCTCTTTGAAATGAGACAGTACATTGTTTAAAAAAATATATTAACTATGACCTTATATAAATGAGGTAATAGAAATTTAAAAGTGGGCAGCTGGGGGACTTCCCTGATGGTGCAGTGGTTAAAAATCCACCTGCAAATGCAAGGGACACGGGTTTGATCCCTGGTCCGAGAAGATCCCACGTGCTACAGAGCAACTAAGCCCGTGCACCACAACTACTGAGCGTGTGCTCTACAGCCCGCGAGCCATAGCTACTGCCCACATGCCTAGAGCCCGTGCTCTGAAACAAGAGAAGCCACCGCAATAAGAAGCCCGCGCACCGCGACGAAGAGTAGCCCCCGCTCGCCGCAACTGTAGAAAGCCCGCGCGCAGCAACAAAGACCCAACACAGCCAAGTAAATAAATAACTTTTTAAAAAAGTGGGCCGCTGAACCAAAGCACGGCACAAGGAAATTAGCAGACACATCTGGAGGACGGATTTCTCTAGGAAAACTGATCTAGATGCTTCAATGGGACAATGGCAAAGAAAAAGGTGTGTGTAGGGGGAAGTTAAGGCGGAGACATCATATTATGCAATTTTATGCACACAACGATCAGATGGATTTCTGGTCCTGTTTCGGATTCTGAAAAACCAACTGCAATCATTTGGGAGGCCACTTAGGGGGATTTGAATATGTTCCAGATAATAGAATGCGGGAATAGAATTTACTGAAATGAAAAGGTAGATACTATTGAATGAAAAAAAAAAAGGAGATCATACAGCAGTATGGTCACTGTGATTCCCTTTATGTAAAAAGACATTTATATGCAATGAAAAGATCTGGACATTAAAGTGTCACTAGTGGTAATCACTGAGTGGTAGGGATTTGATGTATTTCTATATTTTTACTTTCTGTTTTTTAAAATGTTCCATACTGCATATACATTGCTTCTGTAATAATAAAAGGTTCATTAAGTTTAGAAAAAAAAGTGATCACCATTAGATCAGAGAATCCCACACTGATATCAGGTGCCATGGGCTGCCAAGGGATTTACAGATCCCTTATGATATGGTAATTGCAACTCAACAAAGTTGTTACTGAAATAAATTATGAGGCATTTGTCCAGCTGAATGCTAAAAAATGCACTCCCCCTCCCCCGAAGAAAAAAGGTGCTTTCCTGGTCTGAGGACTCAGATTCTATCTCAATTATACCCCTAAATTTAAAGCTAGCATCCCTTTTAAAACTTTATTTCTACTTGCAATATATTACCTCTTGTGTTTAGACATTTTAGGATGAGTGAAAAGCAATTCTTTGTCCTTCGGTTACTCAATGGCTAAGTCACAGCTCTGATTAAAGGGTCATGAGAAAATTCTTCCTAGTTAAACATGTCTTGATATTATGTTTGCTGTATTAGTTCTAACCCTGGAAGCAGAGTGAGCTTAGCTCTTTGGATACACATGTGGTCAGACTCTATTTACCAAATATTAACCTATATCATTTAGAATCTGATACTATGGACCCTAAAAAGAAGTCAAGGATATCTACCTGTGCCTTGTATAATTCAGTCTCAGCCAAGGGTATGGGCATGACTGAATCCACGGGCGGATTTGTGGCATCAGAAAAAAGGCAGGTAGAGCCAGTGAGGTCAAAACCATTGTGTATCTATCTGAGCAGTTTCCAGAAGGGTGTCCATGGAAGACCTCGGCTCAAGAACAGCCAAAGGACGTTCCTACAGATGGCACAAAACCTACTACAAGAAAGAAAGACATAAAGTAGCATTGTAGCTGGGGATGATGGTCAACTCAGTTGGATCTGTATGGACCAATCCTTGGAACCAGATGGCAATAAAGACGGCTCACTTTATGCCAACAACAAATACACGGTAACAAAAGGGACGAGATATTTCCACCTCCTACCGTTGCTTCTGACTCTTTGATACAAACATAGGCAGTACCCGGGGAAAAGGAGAGGCCTCCAACTTGTGTGTGCCTTTGTCAAATCCAGGCATTTTCTGTTCTCCATGAACACAAGGTCTTCCGCATGAAAGCAAGACTCACCATACTTTATAAAAGGCACTGTAATTTACTCCTGTCTACATGCACCAGAGCATGTGGGAGAGACTCACTTTACATCCAGGAAGACCCCTCAAGGGAAGCTGCCATGACATACAAAGGACGAGGGTGGGCTACAAGACATGAGCTGCAGCCCTGCCCCTCCCCCTCCCGTGAAGGATGAGTGCCTTGGGGCGCTGAAAGTAGGAGGGGGATCCAGGAGTGAACGTGGGAAGGAAAATTGAGAATGGCTGTGAGTGTAAATTAAGGGAACGGAGAAACAATGAAGTTTTATGTGAAGATACAAGCAAATCTTTATGATAATCTTAAAATTAAGACCTTGTGTGCCTTAATCCATCTCCCCTGCCCTGCCAGCATCTACCACTCAGTAAGAAACCTCTTCAGACACAGTTCTGATAACCCTGCATATATATTCCCACCTTCTGCTTAACACACACGCCACCCATCTCTTCACAGTTGCCACTGCACGAAGATCCACCTCCTCTTCTAAGAATCGTCAAGACCTATTCCAGGATGCTCACCACAGAATGATCTTCTTGGACAACTGGCACTTCAAAAACCACAGAAATACACAGATAACCTCACTATCATATAAGTCCATGCTTTGGAAGCCAATACTTGAAGCCCCATTGAATGGATTCCGCCATTTTTTCCATGGTCCCTTTGTTGATTAATCACTGCAATCTTTACCTTCACAGGGTACCCGTGGAATGGTGAACAACCCCTTTCCTAGGAGTAAGGTAGTTTATCGTCCTAGCAGAGGACATCCTACCTATCGTCCTAGGTAGCCAGGAACCTATCACAGACATAGATGTTTACCTTTCTTTGACTTCCGACTTATGACACAAGTTCTCCAACTCTCAACAGCGTATTTGTTTGTAAACATATTTAGACATTCATAGCCTCTGTGTTGGTAATGTCCATCTCATTTCCCTTGGCTTTTCTCTTTAGATTTTGTTTCTTTTGCCCACCCTAGAGCAATGCTCTTTAAAAATGAGTCTTTGTTGACTGAGTCAGCTCCGCTTATGAGCTGTCACCCGGAAGGAGCGAACAGGGAGCAATGGGCTGAATCACACTGACCCTCACAAGAGAGATTTGCAAGCCCCCTGCTCAGCCGGGAAACAGGGGCCCTCACACCCTTAGCCCCGATGCCAAAGTGAGAACCAGGGACCACCTCTGGTTTGAAATCAGTGGGTTTGTCTAAAACACGGTTCACACGAATCCATTTTAGACACAGCCTTTTAGGGAGCACGTTCATCACTGGGGATCAGAATAGTAGGATAGCGTGTTCAGAGTGGAGTGAAAATACAGAATAAGAGCTATTAGGTCCTGTTGCAGACAGAGATTAGATCGATTAGACAGACGATCAATAGATAGATGATATATAGATAGATGACACATAGTTGATACACAAGCAGATAGATGATCAATAGATAGATAACAGATGATAGAGTAGATTGACAGATGATGAATAGACGATAGACGACAGATAGATGATAGATTACATAGATGATAGATGGTAGATCTAGATATGATATCTACCTATCTATATCTCATATAAAATTTGTTAATTATATAACTCAAATATTCTATATCTTTACTAGTATTTTATTTGTTTCAGCTATTATCTTATTTTATGAGAGAGGTATCTAAAAAAACCACACAGTAGGATTGTGGATTTATCAATTTGTTCTTGCAATTATGCCTTTTTTTTTTTTTTTTTTTTTTTTTTTTACCTAGCTTGCGACTACGTCATTAGGTGCTTATAGGTCCACTAAAAGGCACCAATTCTATACACCTAATATGCATTTTTGCATGATTTTAACTGTTATTATAATTCTCATGGTAGCTTCGTGTGGCTCAAAAACAAAAGAATATAGCAGGATAAAGACAAACACAGACAAAATGGCAACAAAATCACTAGAGTCAGGGAATGCACCAAAAATGGAGGTTTCGAATATTCTCTGATATATATCATACCCATGTTTTCTTAGGTCAGTCTCCCAAGGCAATAGAAATAAAAACAAAAATAAACAAATGGGACCAAATCAAACAAGCTTCGGCACAGCAAAGGCAACCTTAAAAAAAATGAAAAGACAACCTACAGTATGGGAGAAAATATTTGCAAAGGACACAACCAACAAGGGCTTAATATGCAAAATATACAAACAGCTCATGCAACTCAACAACAAAATAACAACCCAATCAAAAACTGGGCAGAAGACCTTAATAAACATTTCTCCAAAGAAGATATATAGACGGCCAGTACATGAAAAGGCACATGAAAAGTTGCTCAACATCACTAATTATTAGAGAAATGCAAATCAAAACTACAATGAGGTATCACCTCACACCAGTCAGAATGGAATCATCAAAAAATCTACAAACAATAAATGCTGGAGAGGGTGTGGAGAAAAGGGGACCCTTCCACACTGTTGGTGGGAATGTAAGTTGATGCAGCTACTATGGAAAAGTGTGGAGGTTCCTCAGAAAACTAAAAATAGAGCTACCATATGATTCAGCGATCCCACTTTTGGGAATATGTCCAGACAAAACTCTAATTCAAAAAGATACATGCATCCCAACGTTCACTGCAGCACTATTTACAACAGCCAAGACATGGAAACAACCTAAATGTCCATCACCAGATGAATGGATAAAGAAGATGTGGTGCATATATACGATGGAGTATTACTCAGCCATAAAAAAGAACAAAATAATGCCATTTGCAGCAGCATGTATGCAGCTAGAGATTACCATACTAAGTCAGAAAGAGAAAGACAAAAAACATATGATATCACTTACCTCTGGAATCTAAAATATGGCACAAATGAATCTATCTGCAAACAGAAACAGACTCACAGACACAGAGAACTGACTTGTGGTTGCCAAGGGGGAGGGGGTGGGGAGGGACAGACTGGGTGTTTGGGGTGGGCAGAAGCAAACTATTGTATATAGGATGGATAGACAACAAGGTCCTACTGCAGAGCACAAGGAACTATATTAAATATCCTGTGATAAACCATATGGGAAGGAATATTAAAGGATGTGTGTGCGTATATATACGTATATATATATATATATATATATATATATATATAACTGAGTCACTTTGCTGTACAGCAGAAATCAACACAACACTGTAAATCAACTATACTTCAGTTTAAAAAAGATGAAAAAATGGAATTTTTAAGAATACTCAAAGATTTGCTCAGGGTCAAAAATAAAATAATGGATATTTAGGGCTTCCCTGGTGGCACAGTGGTTGAGCGTCCGCCTGCCGATGCAGGGGACGTGGGTTCGTGCCGCGGTCCGGGAAGATCCCACATGCCGCGGAGCGGCTGGACCCGTGAGCCATGGCCGCTGAGCCTGCGCTACGCAACGGGAGAGGCCACAACAGTGAGAGCCCCGCGTACTGCAAAAAATAAAAAAAAGAATGGATATTTAAAAATCTTCATTTCCACTTCTTATATTCTTTTCACAGCATTTTTTACTGCTTATTTTCCTAGGACATTGCAGGAGAAAGTTAGTCCATACTCAGGAACTGAAAGAATCTATGAGTGTCTTCCATAACACAAGACCCCAAATCCAGATTCTTCTGTGTTCACGTTGTCCCTTTTTCCTTTCCTCCTGTCCCTCCTCCCTCCTCGCCCCGCACTTCCGATCTCAGACGGAAATACGGCCTTTCAGATCTTACCTCCTCCACCTGTGCTGTCACATAATTGCTTTTATTCTATCTCCTAATTTCATCTGGCACATTCTCTTGCCAGTCATCTTACCTTTTTCCTCTCCACCTGCTTTCTTTGCCCAGGGCAATAATATACTTAAATTCCTTCCAACTTGAAAAAGAGAAGCTTTGCTTAGCTCATCTAATTGCAATATGATCCCTTTTCTTAAACACGGTACCAACTCTGTACACAGCTTGTAGAGGAGACAAAAGAAAGAAACTGAAATGTTCAAACAAGCTACATGAATTTCCCAAGGAAAGCTCCTAAATTTTATTAGTAGTTTATTATTACTATTACTATTCATACACAAATGCACTTGTATGTCTATACCTACTTACCTATATATCTAGTCTAACATCTACCATCTATCTACTTATTATCTATCTGCTTATCATTTATCTATTGTCTATTTACCATCTACCTACGCATCTATGTTATCTATTTATATAGCTACCTATCACCTACCTATATCTCTATCATCTTTATCTATCTCATCTATCTATCTATCATACTTGTCTATTCCAGGAAGTCAAATTACTTCTATTAAATATAATTACACAAAGTAGTAGGCAACAGTAAAACCATCTTGCTTCCACTTTATCCTGAGCTTATTTCTGCATTGTATGAAACTTCTCCATTTCCAGGCACGCCTCAATCAACATATTATAAGCTCCTCGAGGGGGTGGGGGTTCACATCAGTTTTCATCTTTGAATACCCACAGCTAAGCAGGCAGTATTTTCTACCAATACTTGTAGAATTGCACTGAAGTGTGACTACAGCCTTGTTTGATTTTCTCTTTGGTATTTAACATCATGAACGTAACGCAAACAATTAATAGTAGTTTGTTTGCATCAAAACTTGTAATCGATCATGCTTGGTCCTGAAGGTAGACCAGAAGACCAAATAGCACAATTCCCTATCATAGCTCCACATCAGGGTTTCTCAACCTTTGTACTATTAACATTAGGGGCCAGATAATTCTCTATGGTAGAGACTGTCCTTGCATTGTAGGATGTTCAACAGAGTCTGTGGTCCACACCCGTAATAGCCAGTAACATCCCCATCCCAATGAGATGACCAAAAATGGCCCCCAGTTTAGAACCACTGGTCTAGATATTACGGTCAGAAAAAAAGTCTTTATTTATACCATGTCGTGATGAAAGATGCAATTTCAACATGGGGAAATGAACCATGAGTGATTCAGTGACTGTACTGGACTCTCTGGTGAATGAAACCAAAGTGGAAATGTAAAGGTCTTGCTCTGCAGGAACCGTCCAGAGAGCACTGTCTGGTCTTCTGCAGCATAATTTGAACAGATAGAACAACTGTTAAAGGGTACTAAATATGCACCAGATTTCCTTCAGTGTCATGGTTTTTACTTGGGGAATGGGAATTCATAATACATCTTTTTTTTTTTTTTTTTAATTTATTTTTGTCTGTGTTGGGTCTCTGTTGCTGCACACGGGCTTTCTCTAGTTGCAGTGAGCGGGGGCTACTCTTGGTTGCGGTACGCAGGCTTCTCATTGCGGTGGCTTCTCCTGTTGCGGAGCACAGGCTCTACGCACGTGGGCTTCAGGAGTTACGGCACATGGGCTCAGTAGTTGTGGCTTGCAGGCTCTAGAGCGCAAGCTCAGTAGTTGCGGTGCACGGGCTTAATTGCTCCGTGGCATGTGGGATCTTCCCGGACCAGGGCTCGAACCCGCGTCCCCTGCATTGCCAGGCAGATTCTTAACAACTGCGCTATAAGGGAAGCCCCTGTAGCTTATTTTATACTTAGTAGTTTGTACTTCTCACTTCCCCACCCGTTTTGCCCCTCCCCCCTTCCCTCTCCCCACTGAGAACCAGTAGTTTGTTCTCTATACCTGTGAGTCTGCTTCTTTTTGTAATGTTCACTAGTTTGTTATATTTTTCAAGTTCCACATATAAGTGAGATCACACAGTATTTGTCTTTCTCTGTCTGACTTATTTCACTTAGCATAATGCCCTCCAAGTCCATCCATGTTGCTGCAAATGGCATTATTTTCTTTCTTTTTATGGCTCAGTAATATTCCACTGTATATATTTACCACATCTTCTTTATCCATTCATCTGTCACTGAACATTAAGGTTGCTTCCATGTCTTGGCTGTTGTAAATAGTTTGGCCATGAACACTAGGGTGCATGCTTCTTTTCAAATTACTAGGGTTTTTTGAAATTCAAATTTAACTGGGCGTACCAGTTTGCTGTGCTGCGTTCTTTTTAAATATTCAGGCAAAGTGCTCAGAATGGAGTTCGTCACCCGTGATGGGCTCTGAAGAACCCAGAGGTCAGAGGTACGTGGACCGTCGAAGGTTTCAGGGTGGAGCAGACAAGCAAGCTATCAGGGTTCCCACAAGGGAACAGGAGATGCAGTTACTGACAAAACCAAAAAGGAGGTGAAGTCTCTGAGGACCTACCACAAATCACCCGCATGTTTAGGGCTGGCTCTCCGTCTGTTCTTAAAGCCGAGAGCTACCTAGAGTCAATTTACGAGCTGGTTACTCATCTCCATATTAGGAGTAACATCTTAGTGATTTCATTAACTGCACCAGGCTCCATAAAGTTGCATCACATCTGTTAGCAGAACCTGGCAAGTTCTGGAAAAAGGTTGCAGCACGAAAGGATCAATCATGGTAGCAATACGTGTGGCCTCAAAGGACTTGAATTTAAATATCCCTGTTGAGTCAGGATGTGTCATTTATACCGACTTACCCTGAAGCCAATACGATGGTGCTGATGTATTAACACTGAATCATTTTTAAAAGCAAGTCTAGAGACCCCTGTTCATGGGATTCTGTTGCATGACCTTTTCTTTTCAATATGAACAAAAAATCTTGATGACATAATCACAGTGCTATTTCAGACACATTGAGCTTTTTGTTGAATGACATTTACCAAGTATGATCTAGTGTTACAGTAAAGCCCTCATCTTGGTTAAAAAAAGGTTAGGTACTCACTGTCCAGCTTATCTCTCAAGACAAGCAAATCTAATTATTCCCTCTTATTACACTGAGCTATGTACTGCTGCTATGAACAATATATCCACCCCAATTTTAGCAGCGAGATGTTTCTGTTTGAATATATGTTAACACAACTTACATTCAGGATTAGTTTTAAATCATGCCTCTTTATACACTTACACCAAAACATTTTAATTTGGAATGAGAACCACCGAGGGAAAGATGTTTAGAAATATGGCTTATTTTGTGGTTTTCCACATACATCATAATTTGAACTAATGTAGGATAAAAGCTCATTTTTACTTTGCAGCTTATAAAATGTTGATGGAGAATCTTTTTCCCTTATAATAAATACTAAAACTGTATTCTCTCTTACTATACAAAAGCACAGCATGACTAGAACCATTTGAATTGGATGTCCCTTACGGATGCAATTATAGCGGAAAAAAAATGACCACTTTTCAGATTTCAGAGAACAAACATCAGTGGTAAGGTATTACAATACTGTAGCATTTTGGTTTTCGCACATTTTCATACTTTACGCAGTGGTTTTACTGTCTTCCTTCTTTGCATCTCTATGAAACTCAGGACAATGCAAGTGTTCTAATTGATCAATTACGACTATTTTTATTCCCTTCATTACATTATTTTAATTACCTCCCAGGAAAATCCTACCAACTAAGTGTATTCTCTCTCTATCATTACATCATTCAAGTATTTTGGCGTTGGAAAAGGATAGAATTCCCAATGAAAGTACATTTTTTTTCAGAGAAAGTACATTCCGTGTTGCAGAACATCAAGGGTAGACCATTGGAAGCCACCAGGAATGCCAACATTGTCAGGAAGGTTCCCCGACATGACTTTCTCTGACCATCAGACTCACCTTCTCAGAATCGCATTTTTCATGTGATGCAGGACTAGACCGCCAGAAGCATCTCTTACAACCTTTCAACCGGTCTCTTTAAACAAAGCAACGCATATCACTTACATGCAGAATCTAAATAAATGATACAGGGCTTCCCTGCTGGCGCAGTGGTTAAGCGTCCGCCTACCGAGGCAGGGGACGCGGGTTCGCGCCCCGGTCCGGGAAGATCCCACGTGCCGCGGAGCGGCTGGACCCGTGAGCCATGGCCGCTGAGCCTGCGTGTCCGGAGCCTGTGCTCCGCCACGGGAGAGGCCACAACAGTGAGAGGCCCGCGTACCGCAAAAAAAAAAAAAAAAAAAAAAAAGATACAAAAATGAACTTTTTTACAAAACAGAAACAGACTCACTGACTTAGAGAACAAACTTACGGTAACCAAAGAGGAAACAAACTTACAGTAACCGAAGGGGAAACGTGGGGTGGAGGGGGGAAGGGATAGACTGGGACTCTGGGAGTGACATGTCAACACTGCTCTATTTAAATAGATAACCAACAAGGACCTACTGTAGAGCACAGGGGACTCTGTAACAAGCTAAATGGGAATACACTTTGGAAAAGAAAAGATACATGTGTATGTATAACTGAATCCCTTTGCTGTACACCCGAAACTAACGCAACATTGTTAATCAACTATATTCCAGTATAAAAGAAAAATTACAAAAATAAATAAAACAAAGCAACTCACAACACCCACCAAGGCTTTCGTAAGTGTACTCTTTATCGGTGATCTGTAGGCAATGGGTGTGCGGCCAACACAGAGCAGGACCCCCTAAGACTACATCTTAAAACATTTCTGTATTTACAGACATAAAACTTGTGACGACCTGCTGTTGTTTGTTGCTTTTTTATCTTCCTTCTTTTTCTTTACATATTAATTTATTTTAATTTTTTTCCCAACAGAAAAATACAAAATGTAACTATCCAGCCTATTGGTCATGTTAATTTGGTTTATCTCTAGTCTGGGTTAACGATCAACAATGCTGATGTGAATATGTTCATCGTGTATCTCTGAGCACAGCTGCCTTCATCTCTCTAAGGTATATCTATCTTAAAGCGTAATCGCCGAATGATAGGTTATATGCAGTTTCAACTTTACTAAAGAATCACATTATTAACTTCAAAACATAACAGAAAATTTTAAACTGTCAATGCATGAATACTAGACGTGTTATTAGAATTCTAAGTGAAATTAGATTTGAAAATATCTTTTTAATAGAATAAAAGAAAAGAAAAACGAAGAGAAATTTGATCACATAGGGTGCTAAAACAAAGTACTGAAATTAAGGAGTTGCTCATCAGTGTAGGGATTTGGGGGGAGGTTATTCCTTCTCTTGGATTGGCCAAAAAGGTCAGTCGGTTGTATGTAAAAATACACATTTTTCATTTACACGAAGAACTTTATTGAACAACATATTCACTAACCGAACAAACTTTTTGGCCAACACAATGCTTTTGCTTTACATTCACTTCTACTGCATTATACAACACATTTCTTTCTGAGGCTAGAACTTTGTTTTTAAGTTGTTTACGCCCATTGATCAAAAGTTACAAATACGAATGCAGAGATGTTTCCTTTTTCTGATTTTATGGTCAATCATAGCAGTCACCCATTTGTACAAGTTTCATTAGATGGTTAACACCATGTGTGTGCTCATGGAATTCCTCAGTAGCAACGCAAGTCAGTTCGTGACTCAATCACAAACTAGACCCTAATGACAGTGTGTCTTAGGGGAAGGGAGATCGACGTTGCTTGGAAAATCAGAAGAGGCAGAGATTGAAGAGACATTTGGAAAGACAGATGGCATTTAAATAAGGGTGAGGAAGGGGCAAAGCCATTACAGTTCAAGAGAAGAGAGCAGTTTCCAATCAAGGTATAGACACCACAGAAGAACTGAGAAGAGAAATAATGCCCAGAACAGAAGGTAACATGATAAATGCAGACATACACGGTAGAGGCAGATTATAGAAAACGTAAGGTGTGTTGCCCTTAATGGCCACAAGACTGCCTCTGAATTATTCATATTTGCAGTAATTTATACTCATAATGGTTACATTATGGATTATTATATGAAAAACATATTACGACTATTTAAAATAATTTATATATATATATATTTTTTGCGGTACGCCGGCCTCCCGCTGCCGTGGCCTCTCGCGTTGCAGAGCAGCAGGCTCAGTGGCCATGGCTCACGGGCGCAGCCGCTCCGCGGCATGTGGGATCTTCCCGAGCCGGGGCACGAACCCCTGTCCCCTGCATCGGCAGGCGGACTCTCAACCACTGCGCCACCAGGGAAGCCCCAAAATAATTTATATTAATAGTGGTGTTTGGGACTTCCCTGGTGGAGCAGCGGTTAAGAATCCGCCTGCCAATGCAGTGGACACGGGTTCGAGTCCTGGTCCGGGAAGATCCCACATGCCGTGGAGCAACTAAGCCTGTGCACCACAACTACTGAGCCTGCGCTCTAGAGCCCACAAGCCACAACTACTGAAGCCTATGCGCCTAGAGCCCATGCTCCGCAACAAGAGAAGCCACCGCAATGAGAAGCCAGAGCACCGCAACGGAGAGTAGCCCTCGCTCGCCGCAACTAAAGAAGGTCCACACGCAGCAATGAGGACCCAACGCAGCCTAAATGAATGCATGAATAACTTAAAAAAAATAGTGGTGCTTCCCTTTTTGTGAATGTCATGTCGTGTCCCTTTAAGAAGATTTTAGACTTGTGTACAGGAAAGGTTTACATCACTCACAAGATTACTGCAGAATACTTAGTAAAAGTTTCTTAAATTCCTGAATAGATAAGTGGGAACAGAGATGAAACCATCACCATCATAATCATCATCATCACCATCACCATCATCACCATCGTCACCATCATCATCACCATCATCACCATCGTCACCATCATCATCACCATCAGTATCACCATCATCATCACCATCACCAGCATCACCATCACCATCATCACCATCATCACCATCATCACCATCGTCACCATCGTCACCATCATCATCACCATCAGTATCACCATCATCATCACCATCACCATCATCACCATCACCATCATCACCATCAACCTCATCACCCTCATCATCACCATCACCATCATCACCATCACCAGCATCACTAACGTCATTATCACGATTACCACCATCATCACTAACATCATCACCATCAGGCTTCCCTGGTGGCGCAGTGGTTAAGAATCCGCCTGCCAATGCTGGGGACATGGGTTCGAGCCCTGGTCCAAGAAGCTCCCACATGCCACGGAGCAACTAAGCCCGTGCGCCACAGCTACTGAGCCTGCGCTCTAGAGCCCGTGTGCCACAACTACTGAGCCCACGTGCCACAACTACTGAAGCCCATGTGCCTAAAGCCCATGCCCCGCAACAAGATTAGTCACCACAATGAGAAGCCCGCGCACCACAATGAAGAACGGCCCCCGCTCTCCGCTACTAGAGAAATCCCGCGCACAGCAACGACGAAGACCCAATGCAGCCAAAAATAAATAAATTAAATTTAATTAAAAAAAGAAAAGCATTAAAATATATATTAAAAAAATCATCATCACCACCACCACCATAAGCTACATCGTCATCACCATCATAACCATCATCATTACCACAGATGAGGGTGATCTGTGTTGTAGAAAGGAAACAGGCAAGAATGTGTCTAAGAGTCTAAGAGTGAAACGATGCAGCAGGTAGGAGGGAAAAGATTCTGGTTAAAGGTAGAAGCATTCTATTTTAACTTTCCTTTAGCAACAGCACTTACTGAGTCCTTTCCATGTGCAAAATATGGAATGGAGGTTGATCCAAAAAAATAATAATAATAACGGACACAGATCTTGCCCATAAGGACTTTATAGATCCATTGCACACGTTTCTGTCTATATTTTATGCATTATTCTCTAAGGATGCTTGAACGCTCTAAAACGTCCAAGAAATAGCCTATGAAATGCTGCCTCTTAATTTTATGGGTCTGCTGGATGGTGTACGAGGAGCCGCCCCTTGCCAGCACAGTCTGGTCTCGCTGCCAACAGAGGATTCTTCACGCTGGGTAATCAGATTAGGGCCAACAGGCTGGAGGATGAAGGCCACCAGATTCCTGGGGCACACGAGTACGCTTGATTTTGTTTGAACAAGAGAAGATGTGGCAGCAGAAGTAGCCTCCAGACGAGATTCAACAAACCAGTAAATTATAACTTTCAGGCCTGCCCCACAAGTGAAATTCTAAAGAAGTACAGAGAACTTCACAGTAGAGCATTCTTTTCAACTCACAGATTAACTTAGCAAACATTAGTATCTAACACTGTCTGCTTTTTGTAGATGAAGCGACGTGGAAAGTAGGCAGTTAACAATAAATGGGGACAACGTGGGTGTCTCGACCAGACTGTTTTGGATTTTGCAGTTTCCCCTAAAGATATACAAGCAAGATAGTTGAATACTCCTTTATTTATTTATCCTTTTTTATTTTTGAAACACAGCATTTTTAATTCAAGATGGAATTTTTTTATAAAGTTTTTCTTTCTTTTTATTTAAAGGTTCTGATAGGTGATTTGTGTGAGCTCAATGGACCTTTCAGACTGAAATACTACTTTTTTTTCAGGTTCTCCATTTCTCCTTTTTTAAAAAATTTTGACTGGGGTATAGTTGATATACAATTTTGTGTTAGTTTCAGGTGTACAGCAAAGTGTATCAGTTGTATATAGACATGTATCCATTCTTTTTCAAATGCTTTTCCCATTTAGGTTGTTACAGGATATTGAGTATACTTCCCTGTGCTCTACAGTAGGACCTTGTTGTTTATCTATTTTATATATAGTGGTTTGTATATGGCTATCCCAATCTCCCAATTTATCCCTCCCCCCGAGCCCTGCTTAACCCCTGGTAACCATACGTTTGTTTTCTACATCTGTGACTCTACTTCTGTTTTGTAACTAAGGTCACTTATACCTTTTTTTTTAGATTCCACATATAACTGATATCACATGACATTTGTCTCTCTGTGTCTGACTTACTTCACTCAGTATGACAATCTCAAGGTCCATCCATGTTGCTACAAATGGCATTATTTTGTTCTTTTTTATGGCTGAGTAATATTCCATTGTATACATATACCACATCTTTTTTTTCTTTTGTTTTGGCTGCATTGGGTCTTCGTTGCTGTGCACGGGCTTTCTCTAATTGCGGCAAGCGGGGGCTACTCTTGGTTGCGGTACACGGGCTTCTCACTGTGGTGGCTTCTCTCGTTGTAGAGCACGGGCTCTAGGTGCACGGGCTTCAGTAGCTGTGGCACACGGGCTCAGCGGTCGTCGCTCGCGGGCTCTAGAGCGCAGGCTCAATAGTCGTGGCACAAGGGCTTAGTTGCTCCGTGGCATGTGGGATCTTCCCGGAGCAGGGCTCGATCCTGTGTCCCCTGCACTGGCAGGCATATTCTTAACCACTGTGGCCCCAGGGAAGTCCTACCACACCTTCTCTTTCCATTCCTCTGTCGATGGAAGTTGAATACTCTGCTAATGCAAAATCCCATGTCACTCCCATAACCTAAGAACCTAGTAGAGACATTTGTAAATTCAGAAGAAAACTAGTGAGAAGAGCAAGCAGTGTTCCTCGAATGGTGGCAATTTCTGTCCCCCAGGAAGGGCTGCCAGATGAAAGATGGCAAAGGACATACTTATGCTAAATAATGATTCATTCCTTATTTAAAATTCAGATTTAACTGCGTGCCCTGTGTTTTTATTTGCTAAGCCTCAAAGTACTATCTCCATTGGGATGCATAGCAAGGTCTGGAGACATCTTTGGTTGTCAGGACTCGGGGTGGGAGCTGCTCCTGGCATCAAATAGGAAGAGGCCAGTGATGCTGCTAAATATGCCACAAAGCACAGGACAGCTCCTGCCACAACAGAGAATGATCCAGTCCTAAATCGTCGGCGTGGATTTAGGACTGGTGCAAGCCCCTCATCTCCTGAATTCTGTCTCATAAGCAGATTCGATATGAAAAATTCAAAGCCCCAACTGCCTTTTCCCACGTTAGACGCTAAGACTGACCCGATAGCACGTCAATATGATTTTGTTGATTTCCCTCCCAAAGCACTCAAGTATTTTTCCAGAAAATAATAATAATAATATACAGTTAAAATGTACATAGTGCCCACTTTGGGGGAAAGTTAGCCTGCTAACATTGGAAGGAAACACACTTGTCGCAAGAAACCAAAGCCTGTTTGGAAAGGAATATTTGCAGAACACACATTTACAGAAGAACATACAGTGGCAATCAACACAAGCCCAACAAAATACATAATTGCTGAATAGTTAGGGACAACTGGGTGACCCAGAAGTGCCCTGCCCATAGAAATATAGCCCAGCTGAGATCTGTCTGACCCTGATACCAGATAATTAGTCTTTCCAGGAGGATGGATAAAGAATGGAAGCATTCTGCTTCAAGTCTGTTTTCATGATAAGAAACAACAGCTAATCTCTTCCAGTCATCTTTGTCAGGTTTAAGTATCAATACTTTCCCAAGAAAGTGGCAAATCCAGATCTTGTCCCCCAAGGCAATGATGATCTCTACAGAAAATAGAGAACTGTTTGCATGAGGAAGGGGAATACGGATCATCACATCCCAAAACATCAAGCTGCAGTTTCAGAGCTGTTTTTCTAATCTCCTCATTCTTATTTTCTACTACCTAAAAGCCATCCTAACTGGGATGCCTCCATCATCTTTAACTCATCCTGTCCAAAATGCATCATCTACCCCTCGCTGCCAGCACGCCACTGGTCATCATTGCTATCCCAGGGTCCCTTGTCTCAATTTGGGTCCCCACCAGTCACTTTCCAAGTCAAAAGTGTCTAAGAATCAACCCCTCCGCCGAGATCCCACGAGTTGTCAACACGTCTTGTCAATTCTACTTGGTGAATCCCTCTTGGTCTTCTGTATTTCTCACCCTCCCTCCCCAGACAAACCATACTAGTACCCCATGCCCATTAGCACAACAATGTCACAAATTTCAGAGAAAACCAGCTGTACCGCTCAAAAAAAAAAAAAAAAAAAAAGCACCCATCCCTTTTCCCTGGTACCATCTTGCTTCTCTTCCAGACCAGTCAACAGTAAGTATCCAGATTTATCCTCTACAACAGAAAAGAGACCACATCACTGCATCAATTCCCGGTTAAAAAATCCCAGCATCACTTCCCATACGAATTCTAAACACCATCCTGTGTCTCTCGGGCTCTTTAATACTTTTCCACCTGCCACCCCCATATCATAATTCTCCCATTCCGTTTCTCCCCACACTTTCTCCCATGCTAAGCACCAGCCATGAGGGACCCACTTTTGCTCTTAAAGTATATTGTGCTTTATCTCATTAAGAAACATTTCTTAGTGTTTAGTAATAGGTTGATTTTTTCTTCTCCACTCAACCTCTACAGAGGGCTACCCTCAAAAGTTCTCACATGGCTCAGCCATCTTTCACTCCTACAAATCTTGTGGACCCGCCTGATGAGATCAGGGGCCCTCTCTCATCAGAATATAGTATCAGGATTGAGCCTCTGATTCTCTCTCTAGCCTGTAAGCCTTCTGACAACTGAGACTGGGCTACAGGTATCTCTCTCTCAGCAGTTGGCATGCGTTTCAAGTCTTCCGAATGATGGCAGAATATTTAAATAAAAGCAAAATTACTTCTGTCCTTATGGCTACATGGGGAATATACGAGTATATCACTGTAAATGGCAGATGTGTCCCATTTTAAACACAGTTCTGAGATCCCTTCATTGGAAATATTTACCGAATTGTCCCTTTTGGGCCATTCTTCACTTTGATAAAATGGATCGTTGAGTCAACAAGGGTAGAAAAAAATTAGATAAAACTTTCTGTACTCTTCTTCTTACTCATAGTTTGAAGTGAGTACACGTAAGGTATATGGAGAAAATACCCTAGGATTTATTTCTAACATGACAAAGAGTAGGTACATGAGGTAATGATTAACCACACCAGATAGATTTCCCCAGATTTTATTCTGGAAATAAAGACAGTGGAAAAGATGTTTCTGACACAAAGCTCACGTATGTCTGCAAAAAAGAAAAACCCACATAAAATCTAAAAGGTTAATATGTTGCTTCAATTAATCAATCAACAAGCATCAACTTATTTAATAAAATTAACTTTGCCATATTGTCTAGTCTCTACTCGGGGTATGTAATTTGTTAGGCGCTTTAAGAAATATCACATTATATGACAGAACTTGCCATCGGGAAGCATTTAATATAATCAGGGTTTCTCAACCTGGGCGCTAGTGATACTTTGGACACGACGATTCTTTGCTCTGGAGCCTGTCCTGTGCACTGCAGGATTTTTAGCAGCACCCCAGGCCTCTCACCACTAGAGGCCAATAGCACCCACACTCCAAGCTGTGACAACCAAGACTATTTCCAGACATTGCCAAATGTCCCCTATGAGACAATATCACTCCAAAGTATTTGGTGAACCACTGCAATATAATTTAGACAAACTCAACTACATTTTTTCTGCCATGTTTCAGGCCATATGCCAATCACTGAAAATTAGAAGAGTGAATAAGTGAATGACTAAATAAATACATAACAAACAAACAAAAAATAAACATATAGTCTCTACCTGCAGCGTATCTCCCAGGCTAAGAGGGAGGTAACCATATGCACATTCAATGAGAATGTGACATGTAAATTCACAGAAATGCTTAAAATACAGAGACAGTACAGAATCAAGAAAGATTTTCACAGGAACTGATAAAGAGATATAAAAAAAAATTTCTCAGGGATGGTGACATGTAGTGGGGGTTTTGAGGGATGAATAGGAGTTTGCTTGGCAACGTCGTGGGAGCATAGGTGTGTGCTCCAGGCAGTGTAAGCAGTTATCCATGAGCTGGCAATCCATGCGATAGAATACAGTGCTGAGAATAGTAAGACTGAAGTGTGAAAATTCTGCATAACAGTGATTGCCATATTATCACTTATTTCAAAATTACACAAGCCCCGAGGTGGCTAAGAGTTCAGAGAAGGTAATAAAGCAGTAGATGCACCTAGTCCATACTTCCAAAGAGGTATGAGAACCTAACCCAGACCTTTACTTTCAAATTTGAAGTTAAAGGCTTCAGCTGCATGTTTGTGTTAGATGGCTTCATAAGAATGTGGGAACCACTGACCATCTGTGGTCAGTCTACAGTTAAAAATATTTCTGAGCACCCATCTGATGCAAAGTATTGGCTAAGGAGCATGAGGAAATGCAAAAATGTCAGCCAATCTTCTGCCTCTTTGGAACCAGTCACATTTAGCAATTCTCAGGCTCTGGACCATGGGCTACCTGCTTTATAACTTCTGTTGAACATGCACATTTCTGGGTTCTACCCAAACGGATGGAACCAGTACATCTGGACACGGGGCCACAGAATCTGCATGTTAAAGTCTCCACCCAGTTAATTCTTACAAAGTGCAAAATCTGAGAACTACCGGTCTGGTGTAACACTCATAGCAACCTACAATTTGTTAATATACAACTCAAATAAGTTATTACATGGAGAAAAATGAGTATAAAAACAAAACAAGGGATGTGTATCGCCATGGGGTTTCCTAAGCATGAGGGGAGGAAAAAGTCTCACTGCGAAAGAATGAGGAGACATTACTTTAGTGGAGAAAATCCCCAAGTGACAATGATTAGTAAAAATCCGGAAATCAAGATTCTATCCATTGTCAAATCCTCTTCTTTTTCATCTTGTATATTCTTCTATTGAGTAAAGGACGTAAGGATCAAGTAGAGATGAGAGGTTTTAGAGGTGGAACATGTATATAGATAAAAAATAAAACACTTGGCTATTTCTATGTTCACTTATCCTTCTGTAAGACTTAAAAATATCACGAATGGGTTGAATGGGTGCAGAAGCTTTCAGTAATCGGTTTTTTTTTTCTTCTTCTTGAGAGGAAGCATATTATAAACCCATTAAAAACCTGTGCATTAACTGTGAGGCAGAAACTCATCCGAAGCACGTGGCTCCTTGGTGAATTCAACGGGGTTACTTCAGAGACAGAAGTTAATTGCTTGGGACAAATTTACAGCCAAAAGCTAAGGTACAGGAGGCAGACAATGAAGTGGCCTGAAGAAGGATGAAGTGCAGGATATAAATGGTGTTTTATTAGAGTCAAGAGAGCGCCTACAGAGGGTTTTATAGACTGTCTTCATGCGGGTGGATGAGGCTGTTCCCACAAAGGTTGCCTTTATAAGGATGCTGTGGTGTTGTCTGCTATGGTTTATGCCTGCACTTTTGCACAGAATCATCTTTGTCTCCACCTCACCTGGAGATGCCTGGAAGATGACACCCCACCACACACACCCAGGAACAACTGCTAGCCAGTAATGGCTAAGCGATGCAGAGGTGGACCAGCTCCATTCTCCTGGCTGAAAAGAACCCTCTGGGGTTACTTATATTCCAGAGCTCCCCTGGGATTAGGCAGGAAAGGATGCTTGGCTTCTCCATCCATCTTATCCTGTATCCCTTGATCTCTTACGGGTTCCTCCTGAGAGCACCTGTTCCCTGTATCACTCCACGAGAACACTCAAATCACATTCGGACACTAGACAATCAAAATTTGGAAGTGTTCTACTTGCACTAATTTTTCCAAACAATATTTGCACAATAGTTAGGGTCTATGATGCTTTAAACTTTGCATACAATATTTTTAAAAATATCAAGTACTTTAGACGAAAGCATTTTCTCACAAATCAACAGACCATGATGAGCAGTCTGTATTATCATTCACTAATATTTTGAAATCAAAGTCATACCCCAAGTAGCCAAACAATCTTGAGAAAGAAAAACGGAGTTGGAGGAATCAGGCTCCCTGACATCAAACTATACTACAAAGCTACAGTAATCAAGACAATATGGTACTGGCACAAAAACAGAAATACAGATCAATGTAACAGGATAGAAAGCCCAGAAATAAACACAAGGACCTATGGTCAATTAATCTATGACAAAAGAGGCAAGACTATACAATGGAGAAAACACAGTTTCTTCAATAAATGGTGCTGGGAAAACTGGACAGCTACATGTAAAAAAATGAAACTAGTTTAATACCATACACAAAAATAAACTCTAAATGTAAAACCAGAAACTATAAAACTCTTTGGGGAAAACGTAGGCAGAACACTCTTTAACATAAATCACGGCAAGATCTTTTTTGATCCATCTCCCAGAGTAATGGAAATAAAAACAAAATAAACAAGTGGGGGGCTTCCCTGGTGGCACAGTGGTTGAGAGTCCGCCTGCCGATGCAGGGGACACGGGTTCGTGCCCCGGTCCGGGAAGATCCCACATGCCGCGGAGCGGCTGGGCCCGTGAGCCATGGCTGCTGAGCCTGCGCGTCCAGAGCCTGTGCTCCGCAGCGGGAGAGGCCACAATAGTGAGAGTCTCGCGTACCGCAAAACAAATAAAAATAAAAATAAACAAGTGGGACCTAATTAAACTCAAAAACTTTTGCACAGCAAAGGAAATCACAAACAAAACAAAAAGACAACACACCGAATGGAAGAAAATATTCTCAAACGATGTGATCAATAAGGGATTAGTCTCCAAAATTCACAAACAGCTCATGTGGCTCAATATCAAAAAAACAAACAACCCAATCCAAAAATGGGCAGGAGACCTAAACAGACATTTCTCCAAAGAAGTCATACAGACGGCCAAGAGGCACATGAAAAGATGCTCAAAGTCACTAATTATTAGAGAAATGCAAATCAAAACTACAATGAGCTATCACCTCATAACACTCAGAATGGCCATCATCAAAAAATCTACAAACAAAAAATGCTGGAGAGGGTGTGGAGGAAAGAAAACCCTCCTACACTGTTGGTGAGAATGTAAATTGGTGCAGCCACTATGGAGAACAGTTTGGAGGTTCCTTAAAAAAAACTAAAAATAGAGCTACCATATGACCCAGCAATCCCACTCCTGGGCATGCGTCTGGAGAATTTGAAATGATACCTGCACCCCAATGTTCATTGCAGCATTGTTTACGATAGCCAAGACAGGGAAGCAACCTAGATGTCCATCAACAAATGAATTAAAAAAAGAAGATGTGGTACATATACACAATGGAATACTGCTCAGCCATAAAAAGAATGAAATAATGCCATTTGCAGCAAAATGGATGGACCTGGATATTATCATACTAAGTGAAGTAAGTCAGACAGAGAAAGACAAATATATGATATCACTTACACGCGGAATGTAAAAAAAAAATACATATGAACTTATTTACAAAACAGAAACAGATTCACAGACTTAGAGAATGAATTTCTGATTACTGGGGGGAAGAGGGGAAAAGGGATAGAGAGTTTGCGACTGACACGCACACACTACTGTATTTAAAATAGATAACCAGACTTCCCTGGTAGTGCAGTGGTTAAGAATCTGCCTGCCCATGCAGGGGACATGGGTTTGAGCCCTGATCCAGGAACATCCCACATGCCACGGAGCAGCTAAACCCATGCACCACAACTACTGAGCCTGCACTCTAGAGCCCGTGCGCCACAGCTACTGAAGCCCATGCTCTTAGAGCCCGTGCTGTGCAACAAGAGAAGCCACCACAATGAGAAGCCCACGGGCTGCAAAGAGCAGCCCCCGCTCGCCGCAACTAGAGAAAGCCTGCACGCAGCAACGAAGACGCAACACAGCCAAAACGAAATTAATTAATTAAAAAGTTAAATAAAATAGATAACCAACAAGGATCTACTGTAAAAACAAAAACGTCATAGAAAAAAATGAACATTCCTGTGTTCGACCCTATTAAGTTTGAGTTCAAGGTCAGGGTTAACTGTGTCTATAAGCAGAGTAGGTGTTGAGTCCAAGCTCGAACTGCTTGCCATAGAACAAAGAAATAAATCAAGCCATGAGTTGCTGGGGCAAGGAATAGCAACTTTATTTAGGAAAGCCAGCAGACTGAGAAGGTGGAGGACAGTGTCAGAAAGAATTATCCCACTTGAGTTCAAGTTCAGACTTCTTTGGGGGTGTGGCTGGTTGCTGCAAACTTCTTGGTGCCAGAATCCATTGTTCTTGCAGCTGTCCACGTACCTCTGATCACAATGTTCCTATAAACCTCCAACAAGACACATGTTATTTTCTGTTCTGCAACTTTTTAGTTCGCCTTTAAAGGTCAAGCCTGGGAGGCAGAGCCTTGAGAATGTGCTGTCATGTATATTTCAGGCTCTAGGCAACATTCTTCTACAAAAGGTGCAGAGTCAGCCTAAACACAGACAAGGGACCACAAAGGTTAGAGCTAATGGAACAGATGAACAGGGAGTCAGGTTTACTCTTCTCTGTTACATCAGGAGCTGCCTAGTAGAGGTGATAATAAAAATACTAGAACAAAACTTTGACGACGTTCCGCGGAGCCAGGAACTACATGCAGTGACTGAATTCTACCAATTTAAGTGCTGACATTTGCTCCCGCTAAAATATGTCCCCAAGACTCTTTTCTAGTAGGGAGAGCATCTGAGAAGGGATGGGTTGGAAGTCGGGTGTGTTTGACGGCTTGGAGGTTGGCAAGAAAGCTCTACACTCAGGGTGATCTATCCCAGCTGCATGTTGGAATTCCATGGGGAACTGGAGAAGAAAAGCGATGCCCAGGATTATCGCAGATGGACAGAACCAATCCTTAGGGGAAAATGTCCCCAAAGAGGCATTAGAGTTTGGGCTTGACGCCTAAGACCCTTCTTATCTAACATCTCCATCGGTTTCCTGGGTGATGCGAATGCCTACATCTGTGAAGGCACGTGGGTAGCAAGCTTCTCAACTGCGAGGACCAGAAAGTCTGGACCTAAAAAGCACAACATGATGAAAGGATTGTAGACTACGTCAGAGCAGTAAAAAGGCAAGCCCTCCAGGAAATAAAAGGAGAGTAGCTCCAGTGGTGGGTGTCCATAGGAGCTGGAGACTGGAGAGTCATGGCAAAAAGGTAAATTTCAGAGGAGCAGGCATTTGAGAAGAGGCTGAAGGAGTGATGCTCTGGAAAAAGCCAATGTGAAGAGAATGTAGACCTAAGTTCCTAGGCATGTGAATGTGACGGTGAGAGGATAAAGAGAGTCAATCTGAGGAAGTGCAAGAAAAATAGTGCTTCCGAGTTGATGAGGTTTCAGTGGAGAATCAAGTGGATGGAGACGTTTCTGGCATTTGTGAAAGGGGGGTTTTGTTTACTTTTTTAACTTTATTTTAAAAAAAATTTTATACAATTTTTAAAGGTTACATTTCATTTATAATTATTATAAAATATGGGCTATATTCCCTGTGTTGCACAAAATATCCTTGTAGCTTATTTATTTTACACATAATAATTTGTACCTCTTTATCTCCTACCCCTCTCTTGTCCGTCCCCTGTCTCTCCTTCCCTCTCCCCACTGGTAACCACTAGTTTGTCCTCTATGTCTGTGAGTCTGCTTCTTTTTTGTTATATTCACTAGTTTGTTGTATATTTTAGATTCCACATAGAAGTGATACCATTTGATATTTGTCTTCTTGTGTCTGACTTAATTTCACTTAGTATTATATTCTACAGGTCCAACCATGTTGCTGCAAATGGCATTATTTCATTCTTTTTCACGGCTGAGTAGTATTCCACTGTATACATGTACCCCATCTTCTTTATCCATTCATCTGTCGACGGACATTTAGGTTGCTTCCATGTCTTGGCTATTATAAAAAGTGCTGCTATGAACACTGGGGTGCATGTATCTTTTTGAATTATGGTTTTCTCCAGAGATATGCCCAGGAGTGGGATTGCTGGATCATATGGTAGCTCTATTTTTAGTTTGTTTTCCACAGTGGCTGCACTGATTTACAGGGTCTCATTCAATTGCAGAGCGTTTAATAGGCAATGTCAATAGAAGAGATCTCCCTCTTTATCTCAGCTATTCATTCCTGACCTGAAGTCTACTTCATCTGATGTTAATAAAGTTTCTCCATTTTCCCACAATTAATATTTGCACCTGATTTCCTTTTCTATGCTTTTCTTTTAATCCCTTCTGGGGTTATATTTAAATTGCCCTCCTGGTAGAAAGAATGTGTTGGTTCTTCTTATTTCCGTGTGTCCTGTTGGACAATATCTGTCTTAACTGGAATATTAGACAATTTATAGTAATACCATCATTAGTTTAATTCTACCATCTTCCTGTATCTGTTCTATTTGTCCTGTATTTTCTGCCCCTCCCCCCTCCCTGCCTTCTTTTGGATGAATTGAGTATTTTAGTTTAAATTTTTTTCTCCCTATTAGCTTACTAGTTATACTTTTAAACAAATTCATCTCAGTGATTTCCCTAGGCCTCCCCGCTTGTGACCTAGTCACCTCCCAAAGACCTGTCTCTAAATATTACCACCTTGGGGGTTAGGATTTCAATATATGAAATTTTCAGAGGACACAAACATTCTATCCAAACACGGAGACATACAGATCATGTAAACAAAATACCTTATGGAAGGCACTGGCTTCTTAGGACACAAACAACACAAACCATTAACAAAAATGAAATACTAGAATTCATCAAAAATGTAAAGGCTTCTAATTTTCTGGAGATACCATTAAAGTAATGGAAAGGAGGTCTCCAGAGTGAGGACCACTTCAACACATAAATCTCACAAAGGACGTACAGTCTAAATATATAATTACCTCTTACAACTTGGGAAGTCCAAAAACACATTTTTTTTTTTAAATGGGCAAAACTATTGTTTTTATTTTTTGCGGTACGCGGGCCTCTCACTGCTGTGGCCTCTCCCGTTGCGGAGCACAGGCTCCGGACGCGCAGGCTCAGCGGCCATGGCTCACGGGCCCAGCCGCTCCGCGGCATGTGGGATCTTCCCGGACCGGGGCACGAACCCATGTCCCCTGCATCGGCAGGCGGACTCTCAACCACTGCGCCACCAGGGAAGCCCATAATATAATATAATATAATTAATATAATATAATGTAATAATCATAGGAATGATGTCTTCTCACCTTTGCCATATTCTCTAGATTAAAAGCAAATCGCACATCCTACCCTCACTTCAGGAGAAGAGATTCTACAAAGGCGTGAACACCAAAAGGAAGACATCACTGGGACCATCGTAACATACGTCCACCACCTGGACCCAGAAGTTTAATGTGAAATGTTTTAGGGAGCCTACCAGATGCCCCCCAATGTTCAGTGCAGCAGAGCAAGGGTGATTCTGATTCTATAGAATTCTTCTATCTCCAAGGTTAAGCTTTCTAAAGATCAGAGCCTGCATTGGTTTAAAATTCTAGTAGAGGGGACATCCCTAGCGGTCCAGTGGTTGAGACTCTATGCTTCCAGTGCAGGGGGTGCAAGTTCAATCCCTGGTCGGGGAACTAAGATCCTACCTGCCACGCAGTGTGGCCAAAAAAAGAAATGCTAGCAGGGCTATTCACACCAGACAGCACTTGTAGAGGTGGGGTTGTGAGGCTACAGTTTGTGTAAACAAGATCCATGGCATCCTGAATTTACGTAATTATTTTCACATCCATCACCCACACTGTGTCCTTTCTACGCCAAGAATATTCATGAAATCAGCAAGACTCCGTGCCTCTTGTCTCTTGCCTCGGAGGGCATTGAATTTGTTTCCTCTGCACACAGGGAAGTTCCGGACTGTATAACTTTCACACGTGGCGAAAAGCGTGCTTTGGGTAGTACGGCTTGCTGTTGAATCACTGTCGATCTCTGTGGCTTTGTTTGATAATGTATACTGCCTCAGGATGGGAGTAGAAGAAAGCCGCTCTAAAATATCATTATTGGATCAGATGGCAGTAAATCACAGCAAAGCACAAATATTTGTTCTTACTTATAATCCAGCTGTGCCCACATTGCCCAAAGTTTGTGAAACAAAGATAGAAAACAATCACCTTGTCCAGTCTCGGTTACCAAATTGCATTTTGTAGGAGCCACAAAGGTGGAGAGTTGCAGGTTCGATGCCATCCTACTGCATTCTACGTTGTAACCTAACGTTCCGCCCTCCCTCTTATTTTGTAAACAAATGCCCCACAAATTGCCCTATAACTTGGGATAGGTCTAATTTACCCACTTTCTCTTTAAAAAAAAAAAAGAAAAGAAAAAAGAACATTCTAACTTGTCCTTGAAGGTACAGTCTTTCCCTATTCGTCCTCTCCAACAAGCCAACCCATCTGCCGGTGTTCTCGTTAATATGTCATCCTATAGGGGAGGGAAACAACATCTCCTTTTCTGAGGCAAGGTAAACCCATCATATTGTCATCCTGGGTCATTTTCTCAAAATTTGATACCCCAATCAGCTC
This sequence comes from Phocoena sinus, assembly GCF_008692025.1. NCBI lineage: Eukaryota > Metazoa > Chordata > Mammalia > Artiodactyla > Phocoenidae > Phocoena > Phocoena sinus. Next base: position 2,285,783 of record NC_045784.1, on the reverse strand, counting down.
CAATCTGGGTATTTTTATTGCCCATATGTGCCCGGTTCTGCTGTAGCAACTCTGATTTAATGCCATAGCAACTGCTCCACAACTCAAGAAAAACAACTTCACCCTAAAGAAAAATAGAGTACGGTCAGATCCAATCTGCCATGCCCATTAAGGAAACGCTCAGAAAAATACATGCATTTGTTAAACGTGCAGATATTCAAGACATTGCTTTTAGGGCCCCTGTCTCTTTCCAAGAAGTCTGATTCTAACCCAACACTCATCTTTATCCTCTCCAGCTATATTTCAAAAACAGCAAGATGACAGTATTTCTGACTTCGAAATATGCTTCTAAAAATTAATGAGGATGAGATAAACCAAGTTAGGAATAGTGTTTCGGTTTTAAGCTCTTCTAACATCTTCACCCAATTAACTAACCGAGGCCAAGGAGATAATTATGGAAGCAGGAGGTCAGATGCTTCTATGGAAGAAAAACCGGAACCTTCTGGGACCTAAATGTAGATGTAATTCCTATAATTTATTCACCCCAATTAACCATTACGCATATGTCTTGTGCATGGTAAATGAGACCTTGAATTCACTCTTGGAGATATAAAGAAAGAGGGAAGGGCAGCAACAGATTTATCTGTCACCTACACAGTCCCCAGCATCCCCCCCGCCCCAAACAGAAGTAACATTTTTTCATTTGTTGTTGGCATCTGATTTGAAACATAGCCTCAGGAAATAGTGTTCTATTCATTACACAAATGAAGCAGAACATGGTTTCTGTTAAAATGTTTTGAGTTTCTACCCCGTGATCCGTGAAGCATCACTTTTTTGTGTCATGACTGTTGACCCGCAACGAAACGATTGGTGCCCAAAACATTCACTTGGGCACATGGAAACTCTTGGCTGTGCAGACCAGAAAATCCAGTAATGCTGTCAACCTTTCATGTTGCATGGGTGTGTCCTTCAGCCCCAGGTGTGTCTGTATCCGATGTCGGAATGTGTTTGACACACAAGAGGAATATGTGAAAGTGACCAGAAAAGGGTCCCTAGAAAGAAATTGACTTAACGAGAAGAAACACAGTCAGGTTTAATGCTTCGGTCATTGAGGCCAGCTCTCTCTGGACTGTGAGTGTCTGACACTTGTTTTGTCCATGAGTCTTGCATCCAGAGACTCATAAGCGAGTCTCTCAGGGAATCCTAGGGTGGACACAGAAAAGGGTACCACCATGCAAAACACCAAAGCATTATTCTTCATTAACAATCTGTAAGGCTCAGGTATTTTTACCGAGCCACTGCAGTGCTCATGGTGGTAAAGGGTAGCTCAGTATTGTTAATATCATCAGTTATGCATGGACTATCGAATTGTTCTGGCAAATGGAGGCTTCTGAAAAACTCAACAGAATTGGGTCTCATCCAAGGATGCGTGTCCTAAGGTGGTCCCTGATAGTAGCAGGGACCTGAGAAAGCCAGCTTGCTTGCAGGTCCAAAAGCAATGGCACCCACAAGCAACTCTGCATATAGAATAGTTACGGGCTGGCCACAAAGGATTAGTGTATGAATAACCTTGAAACATCTTTGAACTCCAGTGGAAGTGGAAGAAAGTTTGGGCACAAGTAGAAAGGCTGCCAACCAATTATGGAACATAAGGAAAGCAAGGAGTTGATCCCTAGTCATGGGAATCCAGTTTAAGATCCTATGGGTGAAGCCTGGGAAATCCAGGTGCAATTAATGGGAAGAATTCCTTCCTTGGACAATGCAGTGTACTTGGTGCTGGAGAGGGGGCAAGGGACCAGGCTCTTGATTGACAGGTACACCGAGTTTCTTGGTCTTAGCACAGTAATGAGGGTTTTGGATACATGTCGAACGGTGGATGTGTTGGATTTCAAATGTGCTTCTCTATTTAAATGATCTGGCTCTGTTAATTGAAGCTTCCACCTCAAGTCCACCACCGCTAATAGGAACTAGACAGTAACATTTACACAGCTGGGGTAGCATTCCTTTTTCTTTCTTTCTTTCTTTTTTTTTTTTTTTTTTTGTGGTAGGCGGGCCTCTCACTGTTGTGGCCTCTCCCGTTGCGGAGCAACAGGCTCCGGAAGCGCAGGCTCAGTGGCCATGGCTCATGGGTCCAGCCGCTCCGCGGCATGTGGGATCTTCCAGGACCGGGGCACGAACCCGTGTCCCCTGCACCGGCAGGCGGACTCTCAACCACTGCGCCACCAGGGAAGCCCTGGGGTAGCATTCTTAATCCGTGCTACATGCATTGGCACGTAAAATCCTCAAAAACAAACTCTGAGGACAACGGACAGTAGGAGAGAGTCTGAAACCAAAGACATCCCAACTTTAATTACGACTTGGCCGACATACACGACGCTCCTATAATTACCCAAATTGAGTCTGCAGTTTCAGCGGCCTCTGCATAACAAAATAATGTTTGTCCTTGACTATAATCCAGTTGGGTTTCGGCTACAGAATCAAGGGAGAGCAAGGTCACCACTGGTGCAGATTTAACTGACCTTTTTTATTATTCACAATGTAAGATGCACTTACCTAGAGGGGGAAAAAAAACCCTGTGTACCGGATAGCAGATTCATTTGAGGCAAAATAAATAAAGTTAGCATTAAAGAATGGCATTACCTTAACATACGGATGTTGATCTCTCCTCTTCTGCACGGATTCTTCAGTGCAATAAACAGTGACAATCTCACTTTATAAACTGTGTATACCACGCACATCAAAAACTAAGATTTGTTCATGGTGCTGGGATGCTACGTGGGATCCAACAAACGAGAGCCTAACACGTCAGAGATAAGGACGTGTGATTTGACAGTTCACACAAGAAATGGAATAGCATTTCATTACCTGGGACGACATGCTAAATGAAACAGAAGGCTGTCACCACTTTAATTTTTTTTCCCACTACGACTGAGGTTTGCCTGAGTGGCCTTATTCCAAATTTTGTCAGGTGTGGGGAAGGGCGTACATGTGAGAGGTTACTTCAGTTTTCTATTTCCTAGCAATATTTGGTATACTCTTCCTAACTGGTTAATATAGGATCCTGAGAAAAAAACTCACATGGAAACTGAGAGAAGAATGTGACTCACAGTGTATGATGGACTGGCGGTTTTGCATATGCCATTTAAGGCAGTCCTCTTAATTACCCTATGGTGGTTAAGCATTGCCATTTGACCAGAAATCCATGGAGAAAAGCCATACAGAGGAAATCTGTGGCAGCCCCCCACCCCTCCACACTGACTCCCAGTGACCCATGGCTTTGTATCTTTCCCTCCCCTTTTCTGCAGGTAGAAACTGTGACTCACTTCTAGCCAAGAGAATACGGCAAAAGGGATGAAATGTCACCGTATGATTAGCTTATGTGATATGGGACTCTGTCTCAACTGTCTGAGTGAGAGATTCTCCTACCGGCTTTGAAGAGTGAGGTGTCATATTGTGAACTGCATGGATAGAGCTATATGCCATAGCTACATGCTCGAGGGAGCCAAGAACAGCCCTGATGATAGCTCAGTCCTACAACCTCAAGGACCTCAATTCTGCCAAAAAGCACATGAGCTTGGAAGGGAATCCTGAATTGCAGCAAAAGTACACACAGCCTGGATGGCACCTCAATTGTAGCTTCGTAAGACGCTGAGTAGGGTACTCAGTAAGCCATGCCCAGATTTCTCCCCCACATATCAAAAACGCTTGTTCTTTTAGGTTGCTACGGTTGGGGTCACTTGTTACACAGCAGAGCTAGCCTATACAGAACTATTAACAAGGAGGTTACCAGGAGATGACTGAACAGTCCAAAAATCTCATCTGGATGGGTTCAATTATGATGCAAGATCTAGTCTTGACTCTGTAACTCAAAATTAAGACTGAGTGAACCATTCAGTAATGGAGTGACATTAACCAAACTCACATGATCGATGTACAATACAAAAATGCTAATTTGTGTTTTTTTCTTCTTCTGTTCCCTGCTTCTCCCCCATGGGAAATATAACAATTGTGTAGACCAGAAAATGTATATAAGAAAACCTATGTGACTGTGAACCCACCCAATGGTTGAGAAACATTGGATACAGTCATAGGGAAATCTGAACCATGTGTATTCGAGGGGCTACAAAGAAAATTCATAGGGTTCAGGCCTGAAAATTCAGTGCTTTGTTAAATACATGAATCAATTTTATATAATAAATCAAAGCAAATATTTAAAACTGCTACTTAATTCTGTATTAAAAATATCTAAATAACTGCTGCTTTATTCTGTAATAGCAGATACTCGAATTCAAAGATATTCTAGATTTTGCTTTTTTTTTTTTTTTAGTATTTTTTAATTTATTTTATTTATTTATCTTTGGCTGCGTTGGGTCTTAGTTGTGATGTGTGGGCTTCTCTCTACCTGTGGCGCGCAGGCTCCAGAGCATGTGCGCTCTGTAGTTTGCGGCACACAGGCTCTCTAGTTGAGGCACGTGGGCTCAGTAGTTGTGGCATGTGGGCTCAGTAGTTTTGGCGCATGGGCTTACTTGTCCCGTGGCACGTGGGATCTTAGTTCCCGGACCAGGGATCGAACCCACGTCCCGTGAATTGGAAGGTGGATGCTTAATCACTGGACCACCAGGAAAGTACCCTAGATTTTCTTTGTTTTGATCACTGTGTTCTCTCTTTTAGTATCTAGGATTAGTATACCAAGGTAACTTTTTTTTTTTTTTTTTTTTGCGATACGCGGGCCTCTCACTGCTGTGGCCTCTCCCGTTGCGGAGCACAGGCTCCGGACGCGCAGGCTCGGCGGCCATGGCTCACGGGCCCAGCCGCTCCGCGGCATGTGGGATCTTCCCGGACCCGGGCACGAACCCGCGTCCCCTGCATCGGCAGGCGGACTCTCAACCACTGCGCCACCGGGGAAGCCCCAAGGTAACTTTTAAATAAACTGGCTATTTAAAAAACAAACTACTTACACCTGATACTAATATAATATAATATCGTAAATCAACTAACTTCAATAAAATAAGTAATTTTTAAAAAAAAAAAAGAATACCTATGTGGGAAGCCAATGTAAAACTAGATTACTCAGTGTCCAACCTAAGTGTCCATCAACAGACAAGTGGATAAAGAAGATGTGGTACATATATACATTGGGATATTAGTCATAAAAAAGAATGAAATTTTTCCATTTGCAGCAACATGGATGAACTTGCAGAGCATTATGGTGAGTGAAATAAGTCAGACAGAGAAAGACAAATACTGTATGATCCCACTTATATGTGGAACCTTGAAAAGTACAACAAAATAGTGAATATAACAAAACAGAAGTAGACTCACAGATACAGAGAACAAACTAGGGGTTCCCAGTGGGGAGAGGGAAGGAAGGAGGGGAAATACGGGGGGGGGGATTAGGAGGTACAAACTACTATGTATAAAATAACCAACGAGGATATATTGTACGACACGGGGAATAGAGCCGAAAGTTTATAATAACTATGAATGGAGTATAACCTTAAAAAATTATGAATCACTATATTGTATACCTGTAACTAACATAATAAAATTTTAAAAACACTATGGATCTTAAAAAAATAAAGAGCCATGATAACAGAACAAAAAAGAAAACTAGAAGACTACTTTCTGAACACAGAATCAGACCAAGTTAGGATGCATATCCCAACATCAACTGATATCAGGGTATTACTCAGGTCATCACATCCATGGATGTATAATCAGGCTTGGTGTCTCCTACTCTTAGAATGATTCCTCTCTCCTAGGCAGTGTTTTGGATGGATGCTAACAAGCTTTTCCCTGGGAAGCTTCCATTTCTATGATTCCATCTTTGACAACCCTTAACGGTAGATTGTTGTTTTTTTCCCCTTTAGCTTGAATAACATAATACAATGTAAGTTAAATTTTTATTTACCCTCCAACTAATCTCTATCAGGTAAATTTCTCTGACCCCATAGGTCTTGATGTCATACTTGATATATCAGAGACCACTTTCTTCTTTCCTTCTGCCTAAACTCTTTCAAGAAAACTTTCACCCATAATGCTCACATACAACAAGTGAACCAGGAAACTGGGGGCTTCAAGATGGTCTCTAGTCTGCTTAGGGCCACAAAGCTGGTGAGAATGAGAGCTAAAAATATACTGTGGTCTGTCTTATTACAAAGCCCACACATGGTCACCTGTAGAGTTTACTGTTCCAAATCCCGTCACAATCCAGGAATGTGTTTGAGCCCATACCTAGATGCCCAGATACCACCCTATCCCTCACCCCAAGTCTGAGTTCCTTAGATACACAGAGTTGCGGTAGCTAGAAGCTTAACCCACTTGTTCTTCCCTGAGCCTACATCACTCTCAGTTATAAGGCAAATATGCTTCACCCACTAATTAACCATGCCCCAAGAGCCAGGAGCTCCTCCAAGAGCATCCCTGGAGGTGGTGTCAATCACCCCCTTCCCCCTCCAGCGAACTGTCCTTGGGGGAGGGACGGTACAGACTAACAAAAGAGTTCTCAATAATATACTGGTTTATAAGAGCAATCATAAACATTTTCTATCACACACTGTGTTACAGGGAATACACCCAGTGTGTTACAGAAACCAACACACTTCATTTTCATAACACTAGGAGGTAGGTATGCTTATTCTTATTTTAAAGATGTCTCAACTAAGGCTCAGAAAAGGGAGAAAACTTCAATAACTCCAAAACTATTTAGCTGGTGTATTAGGGTCCTTCAGAGAAACAGAACCAATGGATGGATGGATAGATGGATGGATGGATGGATGGATGGACAGATGGATATAGATGATAGACTATATTTAGATGGATGGATGGATGGATACACAGACAGACAGATAGATAGATAGAAAGAAAAAAAGATAGACCGACCATGCAGATTTACTACACTCCTTGGCATTTATCCAAAGGAACTGAAAACTTATGTCCACACAAAAACCTACACACAGATGTTTATAACATCTTTATTCATAATTGCCCAAACTTGGAAGCAAACAAGATGTCCTTCAGTAGGTGAATGGATACATAAACTGTGGGGCACCCAGACAATGCACTATTATTCTGCACTAAAAAGAAATGAGCTATCAAGCTATGAAATGATATGAAGAAACCTGAAATGCATATGACCAAGTGAAAGAAGCCAATTTGAAAGGGCTACATAATGTGTGATCCCAGCCCTAGGACATCCTGGAAAAGGCAAAACTACACAGACAGGAAAATGATCAGTGGTTACCGTGGGTTGGGGGGAGGGAGGGATGAACAGGCAGAGCACAGAGGATTTTTAGGGCAGGGAACATACAATGTATGATACTCTAATGGTGGATACATGTCGCTATCAATTGGCCCAAACCCATAGAATCTACAACGCCAAGAGTGAACCCTAACGTAAACTATGCACTCTGGCTGATGGTGATGTGTCTCTGTAGGTTCATCCACTGGAACAGATGCACCACCTGGCGGGGGACGCTGATCTGTGGGGAGGCCGTGCATATGTCGGGCTGCAGGAGTCTATGGGGAACCTCTGTACTTTCCCCTTGATTTGCTGGGAATCTGAAACGGCCCGAAAAATATAAAATCTGAGTTTTACAAAACTGAAGGAGATTATAGATCGGCGGGAACTGATCTGAAATAAGGCACAGCCACCCACTTAGCTTTGTTCATATTCTGCACCTCATCTGGCTTCCTCTCATCTCTCGTTTCCCCCCACCCCAGAGCCCGGAAGCATTGGCCCACACCAGCGTTCAGTATAATGCCTACGAAAAGGCCCTACTGATGCCCATCCCCCAGAGAGCATCTGCGATTCAGAAGCCGGCACTTCAAGTTAATTCTCAGCTATGAGAAGCAAAAGCTTCTTGGAACAGCAAGTAGGCCTCCAATGACAAAATCGAGTGAGGTGTCAAAAGTTTTGGAATTAAGAAACGCGTGACCTTCACTGATGCGCAATTTGAAAGGAAATTGCATCCGTGAAATACATAATAATGCTACGAAAAAAGCAAGGGCCTGGAGCTGGAGATCAGCCGACAAAGAGACGATGGATTAAGGATGGTGGCTTAGAGAAAGGAGGCTCCGAATCACCCCCCGGGAGTTCCCTTGTTGTTGGGATACGAGTCTCAGCCATGCATGTCCAGGTTAGAAGAAAACATCCAAATGCAGATGCGAAGATTTTCTTTATGTCTCTGTCCTCGTGTACTGATGTGCCCCGTCAGCCAACAGCATCAGAAACGGTTCTGGGTGTGGAAAGATGTAACCCATCCTGTTTTCTTCTATGATGGCAAATTTATTTCCTGAATGTTATAATTGAGGAGGCATGAAAACAGATTCCGAAGCAGGTTGTTTTTTTAAATTTATTTATTGTTGGCTGCATTGGGTCTTCCTTGCTGTGCACGGGCTTTCTCTAGTTGTGGTGAGCAGGGGCTACTCTTCGTTGCGGCGCACAGGCTTCTCATTGCGGTGGCTTCTCTTGTTGCGGAGCACGGGCTCTAGGCGCGTGGGCTCGGTAGTTGTGGCACGCAGGCTCAGTAGTTGTGGCCATGGGCTTAGTTGCTCCGCGACATGTAGGATCTTCCCAGACCAGGGCTCGAACCCATGTCCCCTGCACTGGCAGGCGGACTCCTAACCACTGCGCCACCAGGGAAGTCCCCAAAGCGGGATTTTTTTTTTTTTTCTTGCGGTACGCGGGCCTCTCACTGTCGTGGCCTCTCCCGTTGCAGAGCACAGGCTCCGGACGTGCAGGCTCAGCGGCCATGGCTCACGGGCCCAGTCGCTCCATGGCATGTGGGATCTTCCCAGACCGGGGCATGAACCTGTGTCCCCTGCATCGGCAGGCGGACTCTCAACCACTGTGCCACCAGGGAAGACCCGAAGTGGGATTTTTTAATGAATTTTGAGGCAGTCGTGCATCCTTCACAATTACATGCAATTATTTTTTCGTACAAACAATGCATTGACAGAATTCACATAGAAATAGCACGGTTTCCTTTGCTACCCAAAGTCCTTAGATTTAAAGGAGGAACAGTCAACTTCCTGTCAAGATCACTCAAGAAAATTAGAAGTTACCGGTTCCTCATAAAAGGATTTTAGCCATTTTGCTAAGATTTGAATATTCCAAATTTTAGGTCCCATCACGATTTTGAATCTCTTTTTTTTCCCCCAAGAGAAATCCCTCTAATTACATCTCAAAATGTACTTCAGTACTACTATGTGATAGACTATATAAATACGTTTGTAGTGAACAGTTACCCCTTCCTAAAGAGATGCCTGGCTTTTGCTCTGAGAGGTGATCTCCAGACCCCTGGAATGCCCTGGTGCTAGGAATACCTCTGCTGACCTGCAGCTTTGGGCCAACTGGAAGAGTCTACAATGTGACTTATGGTGGAGGCTTTGGACTGTGCCTATCAGTTCTGATCTCCAGAGGAACTGAAGACCACAGATATTAGCCCCACCTCTGTAGAGGTTGGAGGCCAATGGTCCACCCCGGGGGCTGCAGAGGATGGAGCTCCAATAAAGACTCTGGGCACCAAGGCTCAGGCCAGCTTCCCTAGTAGCCAATACTCTGTGTGTCATCATAACCATATCTGGGAGGAAGTAACACCATCTATGACCTCTTTGGAACAGGACAGTGGAAATTCCACCTTAGGACCCCTTCTGGACTATGCCCCATGCACTATTTCCCTTGGCTGGTTTTACTTATTTACAGGTGACTGTCCATATCTGTGAGTTCTGCATCTGAGGACTCAACCAACGTCGGATGTACTATATTCAGGGAAAAAAAAAAATCCACAAAGTTCCATAAAGCAGAGTTTGAATTTACTGTGTCAAGGACAATTTACATAGCATTTACATTGGATTTGCAACTGTTTACAGAGCATTTACCTTGTATTAGGTACGATAGGTCATCTAGAGATGATTAAAGTCTATGGAAGGATGTGTATAGGTTATATTCAAATACTATGCTATCTGGACATATACACACCACCCAATGTAAAACAGATAGCTAGTGGGAAGCAGCCACATAGCACAGGGAGATCAGCTCGGTGCGTTGTGACCACCTAGAGGGGTGGGATAGGGAGGGTGGGAGGGAGACACAAGAGGGAGGGGATATGGGGATATATGTATACGTAGAGCTGATTCACTTTGTTATACAGCAAAAACTAACACAACACTGTAAAGCAATTATACTCCAATAAAGATGTTAAAAAAAAAACAAACTACGCCACTTTATATAAGAGACTTGAGCATCTGTGGATTTTGGTAACCGAGGGGGTCCCGGAACAAATTTCCCATGGATACTGAGGGATGACTGTAACTATCCATCCATCCATCCATCCATCCACCCACCCACCCACCTATCTGTCTACTTGGCTTTAAAAAGAAACACAACAACAATTGAACCTCCTCACAATTCTGGAGGCTGCAAGTCAGAAATCAAGGTATCGACAGGGTTGGTTCCTTCTGGAGGTTCTGGGGGAGTATACACTCCAAGCCTCTCTCCTAGCTCCTGGTGACAGCTGGCAATCCTTGACTTGTAGCTGTATTTATTCTGTTGGCTGATTATAATCTGTGTCCTTTCATTGCCATAAACCATAGCCCTGAGTGCACCAGTTTTCAGGGAGTGCTATGAGTCCTTCTAGCAAGCCGTCAGAAGTGAGGGTTTTAAGGACCCCCTTGACGTTGCAATTGGTGTCAAGACAGGAAGACAGTATTGTTGGGGTGTGCAGCCTCTCCCTTTGTCATTTTCACAAATTTCTCAATTTCTAAAGAAATCGTCAAAGAAAACTGTAGAGTCAGATGGGGTGATGTGGATCTTCAGCGGAGTTATCCATCCTACAAGTACGTGTGTTGAAGATCCAGTATGTTCCATGAACAATGAGCAACAGTTGTATGACTTGTGTTTGTCGTACAGCCAAGTATTACCTATATTGATACCTGCAGACCATGTAATTAGCAGGATTATTATTTCCAATTCATGCAAAAAGATACTGAAGCTCTGATGGTGTGGTAACTTTTGCAAAATGGCACAGCGCAAGTGTGAAAGATAGGTGTTCTAATGCCATTCATTCGTTCTCCCACCTGATAGTTTTGCTAATACAAGGATATATGCATAGGTTTGGAGGTCTATGGGGTATCTGTGTAGTTCTCCGTCTTCTACAAAATTTAGCCTAATTACACACTTATTCTGTTGTGCACCTTTTTCTTTGTTTTTTCACTCATGATTATAACCTATAGCTCACTCCACACCAATATTCTGATTCTTATTTTGTATTCATAGTATTTTATCTATCCATGTACCATAATCTGTTCAGCCAATCTCCTATTGAGAGACATTTGAAATACTTTCTTTCAGCTTACAAATATTGCAGCTATGAGTAATGCTGTCCAAAGAGATGCAGTATTTTTACTTATTTATCTTTGGGCTGGATCCATAGATGTAGGATTGCTTAATCAAAGGTTAACTGGATATGGATATCGCCAAATTATCCTCCTATAAGCGGTCCAATTTTGCATTTCCACCAGCAAACGTATTGGGCTTATTCTTCTACAGCCTGGCCAACAGGGTTTGTTGCCAAACTTTTGCAATTTTCCAATCTAATTGGTAAGAAGTGGTATCTGTGCCTGATGTCGATTTGTAACTCTCTTATTATGAAGTTCGGTATATTTTCATATAGTTAAAGCCTTTTCTGTGTTTTCTTTTGAGGGTCATCTGTTCATTTCCCTTGTACATTTCTGAAATTTAAAAAAAAATCTTGATTGTAACAGAGACATCTCTTTGTGTGTGATACACACTGCAGACATCTTTTCAGTTTGCCTTCTGTCTTTAAACTGTGCTTACGGTTGGTTGAGAGATGCAAGAGTTTTATGCTTGTATGCAGTGGATTCACGAGTGTTTAACTTTACAGCTTCAGGAATTGGAGCAATGGAAGGTTTATTTCTAGTACATAACAAGTTACATGTTTCCCTATGTATATCCTTGATGCATTTTTACTTATTGTGGTGTATGGTTTGCTATGCATCCCATTGTATCTTTTTCTCAGTTCTCAAATGTCCAGCCAGTTGTCCCAACAACATCCAATAACGTGTCCATTTGTCCCTGCTGACACGCGATGCCACATTTACCAAATACAGTATTGCCAAACACAATTGGGTCTGATTTTGGAATTTCTCTTGTGTTTTCTTGGTCTGTCATGAACCAAGACCCACCATTTTAACTATAGGTCCAATATGATGCGGGTTTTTAAAAAATTTTTTGCATTGTATATATATACGTTTTCATTTTTTAAAAATTTGAAGTATAATTTACAATGTTGTCTTAGTTTCTGGTGTACAGCCAAGTGGTTCAGTTATAGATATTTACACATTCTTTTTCATATTCTTTTCCATTATGGTTTATCACAGGAAACTGAATATAGTTCCCTGAGCAGTAGGACCTTGTTGTTTATCCATCCTATATGTAATAGTTTATGTCTGCTAATCCCATACTCCCAATCCATCCCTCCCCCTGGGAAACCACAAGTCTGTTCTCTATGTCAGAAAGTCTGTTTCTATTTTGTAAGTAAGTTCATGTGTGTCATATTTTAGATTCACATATAAGTGACATCATATGGTATTTGTCTTTCTCCGTCTGACTCACTTCACTTAGTATGATCATCTATAGGTCCATCCATGTTGCTGCAAATGGCATTATTTCATTCTTTTTCACAGCTGCATAATATTCCATTTTCCAGTACAATGTTTTAATATCTAATAGCTCTACCTCCCATTGACATTGGTCTTTTTCTCTTTCTTCTTTTCCCCACAGTACGCGGGCCTCCCACTGTTGTGGCCTCTCCCGTTGTGGAGCACAGGCTCCGGACGCACAGGCTCAGCGGCCATGGCTCAGGGGTCCAGCCGCTCCGTGGCATGTGCGATCTTCCCAGACCGGGGCACGAACCCGTGTCCCCTGCATCGGCAGGCGGACTCCCAACCACTGCGCCACCAGGGAAGCCCGACATTGGTCATTTTAATCATAGTGCCCTAAACTTTGTTACATGTACATTTTTCAATCTTAACTTCTGAATCATTTTGTCTAGGTCCGTAAGACGTTATGTGGGCATTTTTACTGACATGGCACTGAGATCCTCAATGAACCTGCTCACTCGGATTGTTGGCAGAATTCAGGTCTTTGGGGTTGTACTGATAACAGACTTTCCTTGCTGGTGGTCAGTGGGGGCAGCCCCGAATTCCTAGAGACCTCTCTCTGGTCCATGCAAGTGTCCCCTGCACCTTGCAGCCAGCAATGCCAGGTGGATTCTTCCCACACTTCGAATCTTTCTGACTTCCCCTTCTGCTGCATCTCTCCTTAAAAAAGTTCTCTATGAAAGGCTCATGGAATTAGATGGGACCCGCATGGTTAATTAGGATAATTTCCCTATTTTGAAGTCTATGACATAAATGACATATGCAAAGTCCACTGTGCCATGTAATAGACCAAATTCACAGTTCCTGCAGTTCAACTCTATGTATATACCAAAATACCATTCACCTTCCTCAAATCTCCCTGCAGGGTCTGGGTGACATTTTGCTCCGTCCACGTTTAAGTACTGGTACAACAGCTTGTCAATTCCACCTATTCTGCTTAGGGCCAGGAGTGGAGAAAAACAGTAAAAATTGTGTTAATGTTTTACTTCCCATTAATGAACCTATGAATGTGAATGTGTTCTCCAAATGTAGCCAGTGATTACATGTTATGTTTCGAAACTATGTTTCAGAACAAGCAAGTTTATTGAGGATCTCAATGCCATCTCAATAAAAATCAGTTAAAATATCTGTTAAGTAGGGAGGGTTGGAGGGAGACACAAGAGGGAGGAGATACGGGGATGTATGTATACGTATAGTGGATTCACTTTGTTATAAAGCAGAAACTAACACACCATTGTAAAGCAATTATACTCCAGTAAAGATGTTAAAAAAAAAAAAAGAAAATCTGTTACGCTCTACGTTGGGAATATTTTCCTTAAAAAAAGTAAATAAAACATTTTAAAATTCTCTCATCTCTTAGAAGCAAAAATATCCATCTCTTCTAAAAGAGCTTAGGTTGTGATAGATCAACACGGCACATCCCCATTCTAAAATGGATCGAAACTCTTCCTCGCTTCCTATTTTGGTCATGGTTTGCCTTGAGAATCAGGCTGCATTAACAGACCTCTGGGCCTGTGGAGCTCAGAGCATCTGCATTTACTGCTGCCTGGACATGTCACCTATCAAGAAAGAGGACAGCATCCTCTGTCCTCCACTGACCACTCTGAACAAGACACTGTTTCCAAGAGAAAAACGCTGTCAGTGCACGGAGGCAATGTCTCCGAAGCTACGTGCTGGTGTCGAGTTGTAATTTTCAGGGTTGTCTGGGACAGGATGGAGGATCCCAAATGCAAGAGTTGAAATGAGCAGAAAGTGTCATGTTCCCATAACAATAGGCACGACTGTCTTGCAGAAACATAAAGCCTTAGACAAAGTCACTAACGGGAGCAGATGCTTTATAAGAAGTGTTCATGCCCGGAAAGCACGACCTTCTCCATGATCGCTAAAGACAGATTTCGAGACACATTCTGCATCTACCCCCCAAAATGAATGAAACTGTCTCATCTTATTGAGAGCTCAAAGTTTCAATGTTGGCAGGTATGGAAATACTTTAAGTCAAGTCATAAATTCAAACAGAAAATACCCAGAGGAACCCAACGCAATTTCAAGCAGATTTTACTTCGGAAAACAGTTTTGGTTTAGATGAAAGCAGATATTTGATTTACCCATTTATAGATGGAGAAATTAGTAGCCTAGGAGTTTAAACAACCCGCTTTGGGACACACAGTAAACAACACTGGACTTTGCTATATTATTGATCGTATTTTCAGGGCTTCCCTGGTGGCGCAGTGGTTGAGGGGTCTGCCTGCCGATGCAGGCGACGCGGGTTCGTGCCCTGGTCCGGGAAGATCCCACGTGCCGCGGAGCGGCTGGGCCCCTGAGCCATGGCCGCTGAGCCTGCGCGTCCGGAGCCTGTGCTCCGCAGCGGGAGGGGCCACAGCAGTGAGAGGCCCGCGTACAGTTAAAAATAATAATAATAATAATAATAGAAATAAAGGGCACAATAAATGTAACGTGCTTTAATCATCCCGAAACCATCCCCCCTTCCCCCGCTGCTCCATGGAAAAACTGTCTTCCACGAAACCAGTCCCTGGTGCCAAATACATTGGGGACCGCTGTATACATTGTATACTGATAACTGATAAACACTGAAAATATTTTACAAACAAGCAGAATATTCACAAAGAGAAATGAAGAAAGTCTCTTCTCTCCTGTACAAAAAAGCCAGCATTCCTTTCAAAACCATTCAGAACGAATGTAAAAGTGGGTTACTAGGAGATCATAAAATCATCAAGACAATGCAAGCTGAACAGCAGATCTGACTACCTTTTCTCTCTGATAGGTGATAATATTAGGCATAGAGTCTGAATAGGATCCCAAATCAAAACGTCATGGTAATTTACTTGTTTAGATTTGCAGAGAAAAATAATCTCAATACCACCAAAAAACTGAGTCAGGTCTGAAATGTATCAATGATATTTATGGGTGAAATATTCATTAGACATTTTCTTTCACTTACAGAGAACAGAATTAAGTAGTATTGATTTGTAGTATCCAACCACCTATGCATAGGCACGCTTAGATTCACAGCAATAAAAAGAGAATAAATTATTCTAAGTTAGAATATCTTTCCATTGTCCCCTATACACTGTGAACAAAATAAACAACACATGCCAGGAAGATGTATATTATTACCTCTACTTTTCTGTTCTGCTGTTATTTTGCTGCATATCAGATTCTTTGAAACAATATCAATTTATATCTTAGGCTGTACTCTTATATTTAACATTTTTATTTGAAAGCCTGTTTCTAGAACCATTATAGTAACAAGCACCACTGTGAGTGCAGAAAATCCTATTATCTCTCTTTTTTTTTTTTTTTTTGGCTGCGTTGGGTCTTCATTACTGTGCGCGGGCTTTCCCTAGTTGCGGCGAGCGGGGGCTACTCTTCGTTGCGGTGCGCGGGCTTCTCATTGCGGTGCCTTCTTTTGTGGCAGAGCACGGGCTCTAGGCGCGCGGGCTTCAGTAGTTGCGGCACGCGGGCTCAGTAGTTGTGGCTCGCAG
This sequence comes from Phocoena sinus, assembly GCF_008692025.1. Taxonomy (NCBI): domain Eukaryota; kingdom Metazoa; phylum Chordata; class Mammalia; order Artiodactyla; family Phocoenidae; genus Phocoena; species Phocoena sinus. The sequence continues at coordinate 2,269,617 of NC_045784.1, read as the reverse complement.
GCTCTAGAGCGCAGGCTCAGTAGTTGTGGCGCACGGGCTTAGCTGTTCCGCGGCATGTGGGATCTTCCCGGACCAGGGCTCGAACCCGTGTCCCCTGCATTGGCAGGCGGATTCTTCACCACTGCGCCACCAGGGAAGTTCCTGACTATTAACTTTTGTCATGAAAAAAGGAAATAAATCCATTGAAAACCTCTGTGAGAACAGCCTTTCATTTTATCTAAAACCCCCTGTCTAGCTATTCTGTTTGAGACATAGGTGATCCTTTTTTATAGAGTAAGCACCTGTGTTCTTTATTCCAGGTTTACTGAGATATAACTAACATAGAACATTGTATATGTTTCAGGTGTACAATGCAATGATTTGTTACACGTATATGTTACAAAATGATTGCCACAAGGAGGTTATTTAATACTCCCATTATCTCACATAACTCTCTCTTTTTATGAGAACATTTAAGATCCATCTCTCAGCGACTTTCAAGTATATAATTCCTCATTTCTTGTTGATGGGATGCAAAGTGTCCCTTCCCTCTGGGGTCCGAAAAATGTCAGAAGGGCAATTCCTTCTTGTTCACAAGTGCACGGCTTCCGATGCCTTGTATCATCCCCCAAACACTAATGAACCTTCAATACTTCAATGCAAATAAAGAGAAGGGGAGGGGAGAGGAGAGAAGGATTTCATAAGCCATAGAAAACCAGTAAAAATGATAATTTGGGGGAAGACATGTTTTCTCAAACCCTTTATGTCTTCCCGAAACTTTTAAATTTGTTTTCCATAGACAGCATGGAATTTTTCTTATCCATCATTTCTAAATATATTAAACTATTTTATTTAATTTTCCTTTACCTGTCCTACATCAATTCATTGCTGTTTTTCGAATCATAGAGGACAATTTTCCTTTATAGGTAGCATTTACTGGCATACTACCTACTGGGGTTTTTTTGTTTTGTTTTTAGGTACCTTACCATCTGTAATCAGACACAATGATTACTCCCTTCTTGTTGATTAACACGTGCAATTATGTCACAGGACAAGTCAATCTCTTAATAAAGTATTGCCTCGTGGGTGAAAAAAGAAGAGCCTGCCGTTTTTCTGAGCTCTATAAATACTGTATTTCTTGTTTCCAAGGGCTGTTCCAAATTTCATCATCTTCCCTCTAAGAAAGCATGTGTAAACTTATTTTACTAAAAATGCATTGCTGTATTACGCATCCAGCAGGCTTAACTCACTCATCAAAAATCTAAACAAAAACAATTTAAACAGATAGAATAAACTTCAGAGATTTTAAAACTGTTTAGGAACTATCTGTGTTTTTCTTCCAACATTTGTATTTGAGAAATTCAAAGGAAACCTGAGAACAAACGTAAAAGCCAACCATGAACTTATTCTGAAATGTCTACTGGCTCCACACTGGAGTGTTCCCACAGCTCTTGTCTAAATGGGGCTCTGAACACAGCAGACAGGAGCACACAGAGATGGGGACTATGTCTCCAGGTGTGCAGCCCAGGTTTGAATCCCAGGTGTGCCTCATCCCAGACATATGGCTGTGGGGAGATCCTTACTTACCTCTATGAAGTTTAGAGTAGCTATATTGAGCAACACTCCCCCCAGTGTGAATTTAAAGGAGAAGAATCATTTTTTTTTTTTTTTTTTTTTTTTTGCGGTACGTGGGCCTCTCACTGTTGTGGCCTCTCCCGTTGCGGAGCACAGGCTCCGGATGGGCAGGCTCAGCGGCCATGGCCCACGGGCCCAGCCGCTCTGCGGCATGTGGGATCTTCCTGGACCGGGGCACGAACCCCTGTCCCCTGCCTCGGCAGGCGGACTCTCAACCACTGCGCCACCAGGGAAGCCCCAAGAGAAGAATCATTTTTAAGGCAAAATCACAACTAGGCAATCAGTGAACACCAGGTAACTGGTACACCTGGCCTTGGGCAAAATTCGGAAACTTGCAACTACTTATGGTCACTATTTATGACTTGTTAGATGTGAATAAAAATCCTTATGGTTTCTCACTGCGTAGCACAGAGAACTACATTCAGTATCCTATCGTAAACCATAACGGAAAATAATATAAAAAAAGAATGTATATATATATATATATATATATGTATAACTGAATCACTTTGCTGTACAGCAGAAATTAGCACAACATTATATCATCAACTATATTTCAGTTAAAAAAATCTTGATGGTCACTTATAGATACGTAAGACCCGCAAATAACGCAAGAAGCAACTTCTCTTGAAAGCATATATTAAATCACTGTCTATCCTGGCATCGTGGTGAACTCCAGGCTCCCAAGCAAAACTTAATAATGGGATCTGAAGCTCCCCAAAATGAGCCTGGGATAGAGCTGCCTTTTGATTTTCACCCAGAATCTGTAGGCTCATCAGGATTTAGGAAACAACTTTTAGGCAGAAGCCCAGCATTGAAAACATGATTCACACAACGTCTGTCTGAAGTTCAGGCAACTACTGCACAGGGATTCAGGGTGTCAGACTCTGCAGGTCAAAGAGAAACAGAGAGATAACAACAGCCGGCTGACGCACTCATGGATCAGAAATACTCTGGGTTTGAATAAAAGTGGTATTACGGGGGTCCAGAGAAACAGAGCCAATAAATCTATATATTTAGAGAGAGAGATTTATTATGGGAATTGGCTGAGGTCATCACAGAGGCTAAGAAATTCTGTAATCTGCCACCTGGAAGCTGAAGAACCTGGCAAGATGGTGGTGTCAACTCTAGTCTGGGTTCAAAGGCCTGAGATTCCAGTCTGAGGTCAGGGGAAAATCTATGTCCTAGCTCAAACAGACAGAAAGAGCGAGAGAGAGAGAGAGGGAGAGAGAAGTGATAGATAACAGATATACATTATAGATGGATAGATGATTGATAGACACATAGATAATTGATAGATACACAAATAGCTAGTAGATAATAGATATCTAGACATATAGAGAATTTTCCCTTCCTCCAAGTTTGCGTTACAGTTCAGTCTTCAACTGATTAGATGAGGCCCACCCACATAGAGAGAGCAATCTGTTTTATTCAGTCCATGGATTCAAATCCTAATCTTACCCAGAAACATCCTTTCAGATACATCCATAAATAATGTTTAGCCAACTATCAGGGCACCCTCTGATCCACTCATGCTGACACATGAAATTAACCATGAGAGCTATTTATCAAAACGTTGACACCGAACCATGGTGGACTGAAATAGGTACCCAACATTGTCAGACATATATGCATACATCAGGGTTTTTCAGCCTCAGTGCTATGGGCATTTGGGGGCCAGACATCCTTTTTGGTGGGGACTATTCTCTGTACTGTGGTAGATTGAACAGAATCCCTAATCTCCACCAACTAGATGCCCGGAGCACCCTATGCCCTCGAATGTAGCACCCAAAAATGTCTCCAGACACTGCCAGATGCCCCCTGGAGATCAAGATGATTCCCAGCTGAAAACCACTGGCATAGAGAAAGAATACAAGGACATCATCAACAACAGCAAAAAAACCATTAAACACAGTTATGTCTGCATGGTAGGTTTGGGTAGTTTTTATTTCTATGATGAACTCATGAAATGTTACTTTTTAAAATGGGTAAATGAATAAATGCACCTTTAATTATATAATCACCTAAAGCCAATTAAGTAATATAATAACAGAATCACTTGATTTGGGCACCATTTCTGCATGAGTATAAAACAATTGCTTAAATATCTTACAACCAGCCAGAGTAGAAAAGATGCTGGTTCTTTGAACTTCTTACAGAATGCTCTCAGTTTCAGCAAATTAGGGATTGAGATTGTTTCGATTCCAAAACCCCTCGCTTGTATCATGTTTTCCCGACTCAAGTATGTCCACCTACCTGACCATAATTAATCCGTAGCATGACAATAATGGTAGGAACAGCAATCATTTTCCCGTGCATGGTATTTTGCAGTCCCTCTATCACTTCCCCACTTTTCTTTATCCACATTTGAGCATCCCAGGAAATGGTGAAGATGTGTGCACCCCTGATTTGTAGAAGGGCAAACAAAGACACACAGAGAGACCCTGACATCGCATACTCACACAGCAATTTTGGGGAAAAACAGAATGGAAACACAAGTCTTTCTCTTCTAAACACGGTACCCTTACATGTTTTCTGCCTTACCCTTCCCTCCAGCTTCCAGACTATTCTTTTGTTGCACGAAACAGAAAAAAGAAACAGGTTTCATTTTGCAGTCTGTCTGCATGCCAATCGCATTCCTCTTTGTTAAACACCATCCATTTTCCCCATGGCTTCATTAACTCACCCAAGCCTCCTTCCCTTGCTTGTAATCAATATTTTGACTGGGTCGGCGTGAAATGAAATTCACTGTGATTCATTTCTAGACCAGTCACTTGAAGTACAGGACTGCCTGTTAAAAGGCTTCAACGTTTAAAAAAGAAGAAGGAAAAGGACATCATCTTGTAATGGAGTTCTCTGATCCCATCGCAGTGACCACTGGTTCTCCCGAAGCAATGAACGCTTGGACGTCAGGGGACCCACGGATTCCTTGAGATAACCTTTGTGATATAAGCCTGCGTTTTGCCTGCAAGAGGGTCTTTATCTTTCATCAGATTCTCAAAAGCGTCCAAGACCCTAAAACGTTAAGCTCCATTCACTCATCCATCTACATACTCGTTCATTAAGAAGCCATTGTTAATGGAAGAGAATCTGAAAAAGAATATATACGTATATATATATATTTCCATTGACAATAACTTCCTGTTAATGGATCAGGGAACTACAGACAATCTCCTGGGATAAACCATAATGGAAAAGAATATGAAAAAGAATATACGTAGATGTATAACAGAGTCACTTTGCCATAGCGCAAAAATTAACACAACATTGAAAATCAACTATACTTCAATAAAATTAAGAACAATGACTTCTTAACAAATACATGTGTAGATGGATGAATATATATATATATATGAATCACCTGTACACCTGAAGCTAACACAACATTGTAAATCAACTATACTTCAATTAAAAACAGCGAAAATTGGAACCTGGGTTAAAAGATTTCTCAAAAAAGTCACTGTTCACATATCGCGTGCTGGGCAGACAATACAGCATAATCAAATCCGAGAAGTCCAGAGGCCCTGTGATGTTCTAGGAAATAAATGGTTAAGCATGGCTAGGGCATATGGTTGGGGTGGTGATTCAGAGTACCAGAAGGTAAGGAAGGGAGAAAGCTTGAACCAGGGCATGAAGACCCTTGAGTGTCCCATTAAAAAGTCTGGACTTGAAAAAAATAAAGTCTGGACTTGATCTTGAAAGTCCCTCGAAAGGTACTAAACATGTTGTGTGCTAAACGAAGCAGGTGTTGTCTTTACAAAGATGGCCCGTCCATGAGCAGACAACTTGAGAGATAGCTAAGCTGTTGCAGGTCCTACCTTCCCTGTGGGGTCAAGGTTGCTTGCTATCTTATTTTCCTCCGATTTCCCCCCTACTTTATAAAAATAGCCACACCTATCTTGCAACATGAGGCAAAAAATTAATCCGTCAACGGAAGAAAGAAGTGGAAGATTGTACTCGAGCCAAAATGAGGATTAAAACCCAGGTAGAGCATCTCAGAAGGCTCTGACAACTGTCCCGCCCTGTTAGAAGTCAAGGGACAGTTAGGTAAGGCTTTTGAGACACGGGGCTGTAGTTAAATGATGTATTAGTGACAGTTTACACAATCCAAATCTGGGCATCATTGTGGTCCCTCACAAGGTCAAGAAGGGCCGTCATCTTTTTTTTGTTTTTTTTTTTTTGCGGTACGCGGGCTTCTCACTGTTGTGGCCTCTCCCGCCGCGGAGCACAGGCTCCGGACGCACAGGCTCAGCGGCCATGGCTCACGGGCCCAGCCGCTCCGCGGCATGTGGGATCTTCCCGGACCGGGGCACGAACCCGCGTCGCCTGCATCGGCAGGCGGACTCTCAACCACTGCGCCACCAGGGAAGCCCGGACCGTCATCTTTTTAGGAGTCGTCTTGATGGCGTTGGGAAAATGCTGCTCTTTATGGCTGAGCAGATATTCCTGCTGATGGGGGAGGTCTGGTCGATGCCTAAGGCAGGTACAGGATGCACAGTGGGGGGCGAGAGAGAGAGAGACCAAAGGGCAGAGAAGAATTTTCATGTTTCTTCTCATCTTACCATAAAATATGACACTTTTTCACATCCATTATACATTATTATAAGATAAGGGGGTTTAACTAATTCACTTTGTGGTACAGCAGAAACTAAGACAACATTTTATTTTATTTATTTATTTACATCTTTATTGGAGTATAATTGCTTTACAACGGTGTGTTAGTTTCTGCTTTATAACAAAGTGAATCAGTTATACATATGTTCCCATATCTCTTCCCTCTTGCGTCTCCCTCCCTCCCACCCTCCCTATCCCACCCCTCCAGGTGGTCACAAAGCACCGAGCTGATCTCCCTGTGCTGTGCAGCTGCTTCCCACTAGCTACCTACCTAAGACAACATTTTAAATCAACTATACTCCAATAAAATTTTTTTTAAAAGAATGAAATAAAACTTATTTTCTCCCTCAAAAATTTTTTTAAAAATTTAAAAACATTATAAGATAATGGGTATCATTCCCTGTGCTATACGATATATCCTTGTTGCTTATCTATTTTATGAATAGCTGTTTGCACCTGTTAATCCCATACTCCTGATTTGCCCCTCCCCCTTTCCCCTCCCCACTGGTAACCGTTCCTTTGTTCTCTATATCCAAGAATCTGCTTCTTTTTTGTTATAGTCACCCTGGTGTGTTTTTTAGATTCCACATGTAAGTGATATCATACAGTAGTTGTCTTTCTCTGACTTATCTCATTAAGCATAAGATTCTCTAGGTTCACCCACACTGCTGCCAATGGCAGAATTTCATTTTAGGAATGCCTTTAAGGAGCTCCGCCAATTTGCAAGACTCAAAAGCCCGCATTTCCACACTGACCCACAGACAACGTGTGACAATGCATGCGCTTCACGGGTATTAAAAGGTCCTTTGTGGGAAAGGCAAAGTCTACAGTCATCTCCTCCTTCTACCCGCCAAGATAGTTAAATTTTTTAAATGCTTCGAAGTAAACCCAGCACATGAAGGGATCATTCTTCCAATGAGACCTCTTTTTTTGTTTGTTTTTAATTGGAGTATAGTTGATTTACAGTGTTGTGTTAATTTCAGGTGTACAGCAAAATGAATCCGTTTATGTATATCTATCCTTTTTCAGATTCTTTTCCATTCTAGGTTATTGCAGAATACCGAGTGCAGTTCCCTGTGCTACACAGTAGGTCCTCGTTGATTATCTATTTTATATACAGTAGTGTGTATTTGTTAATCCCAAACTCCTAATTTATTCCCTCCCCCACTTCTTTTCCCTTTAGTAACCATAAGGTGTTTTTCTTTTTCTGTGAGATCTCTCTTTTTTATTCCCTCAGAAAAGTTTTCAAAAGTTTACAGTTGTACTAAAAAACGATTCTCCTTGAGGCTATTTCTTTTCAAACAGTCATGTTTACTCCTTAGAAGAACAAGTCATTCTTTTAATTTTCTAAAAAAAGAAAAAAAAAAGCTACATTCTGCTCTCTTAAAGTGAATTTCACAACACAGAAAATCAATCATTTTAAAGTGCACCTACCCCTCCATCTGATGGCAAAACATTTTCTTCAACTGATTCTCTTTGGATAACACACATCCTCCTATGAATACGTCACCTTGTAAAACTGCACTGCATAAAAACCCAGAAGGGAAGCACGCCTTAAACGTCTTCCGTGAAGACACAGAAGAGAAGTGTTCATACATTCTCCCCCTGCTCTCTATTTCGTGCAAACCAGAAGGCTTGCTATACAACTGCCATTCGGGCCACGGGGAGCCATGGGGCCACGGCTGCCTGAAGATCATTCCATTATTTCACACTGCTTCTGAGATAATCTTTTCAACTGCCATTTTCTAGGGAGCATCCTCAAAGCCAAACCTGAAGAGAACAGATGCCAGCCTTTATTCGCCAAGGACCATCATCAGAGTTAAGGGACATCTACCTTCATCCGATGGGACCATTCATCCATGGCACCCTGATCGGGAGCCCCTATCACAGTAACACAAATGTTGTCTTGCTGAGAGCTTTCCAAGTGTCTCTCTCCCCCTCCGTACACCACCCTAGGATCCATCCAGAAAAGAAAAAAGGAGCCTGGCATCATATATACGAAACAGAAATAGACCCACAGACACAGAAAACATACTTACGGCGGCCAAACGGGAAGAGGGGTGACCAAACGGGAAGAGGGGGAAGAGATAAATTAGGAGTTTGGGATTACCATATACACAGTACTAAATATAAAATAGATAAACAAGGACCTGTTGTATAGCACAAGGAATTATATTAATAACTTGTAATAACCTACAAGGGAAAAGAATCTGGAAAAAATAGATATATATGTACGCGTAACTGAATCACTTTGCTGTACACCTGAAACTAACACAACACTGTAAGTCGACTGTATGTCAGTAAAAATAAATACAAATAAAACCCAAAAAATCACTAATGGAATGAAGGTTTGGGGCTGGATAACCGACGCCAAAAAAATGGTTTTGGGGGGAATAAAACTATTGTGAACGCGATCATGTTGGTTTATGATTTCAGTTGACCCACAAGGTTTCCCATGAATTCAAGCAAACGGGCTACTCCCATCTTCCACACATTGGTCATCGTTATCTAGGTGGTCCCTTTGTTTGGAGTTGCCGTGGTGTTGCAGGATTGGAAATCCATCATCAAAGAAGGCATTGCAGTAGAAAAGAGTGCCACCTGCACAAGGGGACAAGGGTACCCGGAAGGAACATCTAAAAGCAGCTTGAAGGATCAGAGGAGGTTCCCCAAAGCAAACGATGGCTATGATGAAACTAAAAGGAAAGTCCAGAAGACAGCTGGATACCAGCTTTGAGAGAACATTCTAGAAGAAAAGAGACCTTTTCCCAAGCAGAAATAGCCACATCACCATGCACCTAGAGGCAAACACATCTGGGACCCTGGTGTGGCTGGAGCACTGCAGAATAGCATGACATGCAGTCAGACAGACAGACAATCAGGGTCCACCTCACAAAAGCCATCAAAGGACCCTATAAAGAGTGTGAGCTGTTCTGATGGCCATACAGCGCTTCCTTGGAGATCACCGTCAGACTTGGGCGTATTAGGAGGGTGATCCTGGTCACAGTCTGGTGATTTGTTAGATGGAGTTGCAAAGGAGGAGAGAACATTTAAGCAGCCTTTCCAAGCTTTTTTTTTTTTTTTTTTTCTGCACAACTGTTATTTTTTATAAAAAGCCAAACCCAACAATTTCATGACCACTTTAAATAGCATCTCAAGTAGTTTCCAATCAGGGAAAATGGAAAGGACTGTACTGGTATTTCTATAACAGGGAGTGCCATTGTCATATCTCTTGAGGTATATATCTTTCACAGTCAGTAGAGAATCTCCCATTGCAATACTTTGATACAGAAAAATTCTCATGGCTTCGCAATCCTCCATATTCTGTGATGTCCTCAAAAATCTGCTCTTAGGGAATCTAGTATTAGGACAGCTAGTATTAGGACAGTGGGTTGAACTATGTCCCCCAAGGTGTCCAAATGTTAACCTCCAGAACATCTCAACGTGACCTAACTGGAAATAGTCTTTGCAGAGCTAATTCATGTAGTGATCCAGATGAGGTCCTCCTGGATGAGGGTGGCCCTATATCCAATGACAGGGTCCTTCTAAGAGATAGAAGAGGAGAGACACAGACAAAGAGGGGAAGCCCCGTGAAGACGGCAGTAGAGACGGGAGGGATACGGCCACAAGCCCAGGGACGCCTGGAGCCCCCAGAAGCAGGAAGAGGAGGGAAGGACCCTCCCCTGGAGCCTCAGGAGGGAGCACGGCCCTGGGACACCTTGAATTCAGGCTTCTGGTCTCCAGAACTTGAAGAGAATGAATTCCTGTTTTCAAGCCACCCAGTCTGTGAAAACTTGTTATGGCAGCAGTAGCAAACTCATACAATAGCTACATGTGCTGTCCAACATGAAGCTTTGAAAATTATTCTCAATTTGAAATGAAAACAATTCAAAACAGCTGAAGTAATGTAAATATGACGAATATATTATTTTAAAAAATGAAAACATCAGATTCAAGATGACATAAAGAAATAGTAAAATATAAAAATAATAGTCAAAGATGCAACTGCTTGGGGCTTCCCTGGTGGCGCAGTGGTTGAGAGTCAGCCTGCCGATGCAGGGGACACGGGTTCGAGCCCCGGTCCGGGAGGATCCCACATGCCGCGAAGCGGCTGGACCCGTGACCCATGGCCGCTGAGCCTGCGCGTCCGGAGCCTGTGCTCTGCAACGGGAGAGGCCACAACAGTGAGAGGCCCGCATACCGCAAAAAAAAAAGATTCAACTGCCTATCGCCTTCCTTCCTGTAACGATGTTTCAGAAAAAAATACCAATAACAGCTTCCGATGGCAAGTGAACTAGGTCAAAATAAATTCAACAAGGAAATACATAAGAAATGCATTTTAAACAGAGCAATGAAAAATTTTACGGTGTGAGAGAATTGAGTAAAGGTCACTGGTCCTAAATTTGCTTTGTTCACATTTGGAGGATGCAGAGAAAATGACAAGTCATCATAGTGGGAGACAGAAGTAATCACCACGGAGAGAGACACGTCTTCAAATTTCAGGAAGAACTACACCATGCTTTTGTTTGTCTCCGTCCATGAGGATGGACTGTGCCTGCGTGAACTCCAGGCATTTGGCGGGGGTGGAGACACACACAAGAGTGGAGCGGGGCAGGACCAAGATCCATGGGAACCTGGGGTGAGCGTCACCATTGGGTTTCTGCCCAGGGGATGGAGAGGTGGGTGCACAGGCTGGGAGAACGGTCCTTAAGGGTGAAGAGGCTCCAGAACATCTCAAGAAGAAAGGAAAGGGCATGAACGATATGGACTGAAGGAAAAGTAAAGAGGAAGTCGACAGTGATCGTCACAGGGACTCCCCCGGTGGGCCAGTGGTAAAGAATCCACCTTCCAATGCAGGGGACGTGGGTTCGATCCCTGGTCGGGGGAACTAAGATCCCACATGCTGTGAGGCAACTAAGCCCACGCGCCACAACTACTGAGCTCGCCCGCCTCAACTAGAGAGCCCGCGTGCCACAAACGACAGAGCTCATGCGCTCTGGAGCCCGCATGCCACAACTAGAGAAAAGCCCGTGCGCCACAACAAAGAGCCTGCGTGCTGCAACTAAGACCCGTCGCAGCCAAAATATAAATAAATCTTTTTTTAAAAAAAGAACTCAGTTGTAATAAGAGACAGGCAAATTTAAAAGTAAACCGAGATACCATTAAAAAAAAAAAAAAAGAATGATGGTCACAGAGGTGGACAGCCCAAATACCCAAGAACCACACACGCCTGAGAAAGCACAACTCCTATTTCCTATTTCCCTGCCAGAAGAGCCCTTATTCAGCCAAAAGCCTAAAACATATCTTTTAAAAAAATTCACCTTATTCGAGAAAGAATTTAACACACTTTGTTGTAATCCTCCAGTCCCACTAAACATATCACTTGCCTAAAATTCTGGCTGTTTTAGGCAAATGAAGCTTTTGCATTATTTAGTAGACTGGTTCTCAAGGTGTGGCCTCCCAGCGAGCACACCGGCTACAAGCTTGTGACAAAGCCTGCTTGGGAAGCCCCAAGAACACACCTACTGGGTCAGAAGTGCTGGGGGTGGGTTCAACAAGCCATAGTATCCACAGCCCTCCAGGTGATTCCAACGTGTGCTGAACTTTGAGAAGAGTCACTCCGGGATATGGCTCTATTCCATTTTCATAAGTGTAAAACTGAATGTGTAGCTATCTCTTTATTACACGTAGCCTCGGCAGGTTACACGGTGTAGGAGTTTCCTGTAGCTGCCATAACAAATGATCAGCAACTTATTGGTTTAAAACGACAGGAATTCATCCTTTCCCAGTCCTGGAGACCAGACATCTGAGGCCAAGGTGTCCCAGGGCTGTGCTCCCGGGGCTTCCTGGCTCTTCCAGCTCCTGGGGACTCCAGGTGTCCTTGGGCTTGTGGCCGCATCCCTCCCGTCTCTGCCCCCGTCTTCATGTGGCTTCTCCTGTGTGTCTCTCCTCTTCTGTCTCTTAGAAGGACCCTGTCACTGGATTTAGGTTCACCCTCATCCAGGAGGACCTCATCTCAGACCCCTTCACTTAATCTCATCTGCAAAGAGCCTATTTCCAAATAAGGTCTCATTCAGAGGTTCTGAGTAGACAGGAATTTGGCGGAAGGGGATACTGTTCAGTCCATCACAGATAACATTCATTCAACAATTTGATTTATCCTTACTAGTAAGGCATTTGCCAAGAGAAAATGGGAACAGGCAAAGAATATAGTTAAGTGCCTTTTAAGACTACGACGGCATAGACAATTGATTCCAAATAAGTTTGGTCACTGGAAGCCCCTGGAAATGATTTAAAATACAAACGTCTGCACCCTTCTCCAGGGAGACTTAAACGGAAAACCAGGGAAAAAACAGTGATGGATCCCAAGACATCAGAATTTTTCTTTTTTTTCTTGCGGTAGACGGGCCTCTCACTGTTGTGGCCTCTCCCGTTGCGGAGCACAGACTCCAGACGCGCAGGCTCAGCGGCCATGGCTCACAGGCCCAGCCGCTCCGCGGCATGTGGGATCTTCCCGGACCGGGGCACGAACCCGCATCCCCAGCATCGGCAGGGAGACTCTCGACCACTGCGCCACCCGCGAAGCTCCAGAATTTCTAATGCGTTAACATTAAATACTGCCAAAATATTGTACAACGCAGAGATGACGACTAGGGACAGAATGCACCTGGCCTTGAGAAAGTTGCTGCCGCGGGGAAAGGGGAGCAGCTTACCACCTCTCCACCTGCATCAATAATAGATTCTATCCTGGGAGATCCCTTAAAAGGTACCCCTTCTCACCTCACCTGTGCCTCTTACTACCTCGATACAGACAGCGGTCCACCCACACACAGAACGTCACATTGAGGATGCTAACAGTCACCTACAGCCTTTAAAGCGAGTAGAACAAGCAGAGGATGGAGGAATCCAACATGAGGAAGCTCAAAATTCTGATGTCTAAATGTCAGGCTTTAGAGAAATAAAGAAAACAAGTCACTTCCATATACTTCCAACTCCTCCACCGCCCCCCAGAGTTTACAGGAATCATGGTACACCCAGCATGAAATGGCATGTTGATATTTATTTCTTAACGGTTTAAACACAGCTCAGCAGATCACAGCCCAGCAAGCTGGCAGATGGAAGTTTCCATCCTGCCCCGCCAAACACCAAGGAGGAAATTTATTTCACCTCACTGGTCCTCTGCAAAAGGAAGGAGGGGTGGTTTGTGCAACTGGATTTAGACCCTGGGGATTATCCATGAGGCGTGCCTGGGTGTCCACCTGGTGTAGAGTTGGCAGCAATGGACAACATACAACCCTCAAACACAGGGAGTGAGGTGCCCGCCTTGTGCTGAGTGTGTCAGGCAAGGCTTGGTCTTCTCTGATCGAGGGATGCCACACTAGGTATCGCTTAAAAAGAAACTGGCCGGCATAAAGCCAAGACTCAAATACGTGTACACACATGTTCATAGCAGAGTTACTCACAAACACCAAGTGGAAACAAATCAATGTTTTATATGTGGAATCAAAAAAAAAGAAGATACAACTGAACTTATTTACAAAACAGAAACAGACTCACAGACTTAGAAAAGAAACATGGTTACCAAAGGGGAAAGGTAGGGGGGAGGGATAAATTGGGAGTTTGGGATTAACAGATACACACTACTATATATAAAATAGATAAACAACAAGGACCTACTGTATAGCACAGGGAAGCCTACTCAATATTCTGTAATAACCTATACGGGAAAAGAATCTGAAAAAGAATAGATATATGTGTATGTATAACTGAATCACTTTGCTGTACACCTGAAACTAACACAGCATTATAAATCAACTACACTCCAGTATAAAATATATTTTTAATTTTATTTTTTCTTTTTGGCTGCACTGGATCTTAGTTGCTGCGAGTGGGCTTTCTCTAGTTGCAGTGAGCGGGGGCTACTCTTTGTTGCCGTGCGTGGGCTCTAGGCACGTGGGCTTCAGTAGTTGTAACGCGTGGGCTCAGTAGTTGTGGCGCACGGGCTTAGTGGCTCCGCAGCATGTGGGATCTTCCCCGACCAGGGCTCGAACCCGTGTCCCCTGCATTGGCAGGTGGATTCGTAACCATTGCACCACCAGGGAAGTCCCTAAAAATTTTTTTAAACGTAAAAGAAATGTCCATCGATGGATGAACAGGTAAACAAAGTGGTGGGTCCATACCATGGAATGTCATTTACCAATAAAAAGGAGTGAAGCTCTGACACAAGTTACAACGTGGATGAACCTCGAAAACATGACGCTCACTGAAAAGATGCCAGATGCAAAAGACTACATATTCTATTGTTCCATTTATATGCAATGTCCTGAATAGGCAGGTCCATAGAGACAGAAAATATATGAGTATTTCTTGGGGCCTGGGGGAGGCAGGAATGAGGGGTGACTGCTTAGTGGGTACGGGGTCCAGTTTGGGGATGATAAAAAAATTTTGGAACTAAACGGAAGCGGGGTTGCACAACACTGTGAATGTACCAGATGCTCCTGAGTTGCCAATCGCAATGGTTAATTACACGCCATTTGAAACTCGCCTCCGAAAAAGCATAAAGAAAGACTTGTGCTAAAAAAAAATTTGAAACCTAAGGCATGAATCGCTAAAATTCCTTTCAGCTCCAAATGTCTGTGATGATGTACAGTTGCACCGTGACTGCAGCCCAGTGATTTAAATTCGCTTTCATCTCCAACCTCAAAGAAGATTGGAAGGAAAGTAATAAGCTGAAAATTGTCCTACAAGTGAGGGACAAAGGTCAGATACCCCAAGAGGATGCTACTGGGAAGCTTTGCCTGTCCAAGTGAGTCGTGGGACCAGCAAAACACCAGCATTCCCTGGGAGCAGGTTAGAAATGCAGACCCCCAGGGCTCCACCCCAGACCTCCTGATTCAGAAACTGCCTTTTAACAAGATCTCCAGATGATGGTGGATGCATTAACATTTGACAAGCGCCAGTCTAAGCGTATTTGGTTTACAAGTTCCGGTAAGGATCCGAAAGAAATCTGCTCACCCATAGAGTTAGTGCATTGTTTTCTAATTATTTTGTCGTCTAATTTAATTCCCTCAACACCTCCTTGTATCGTTGTCTTATCACTTTTAAAAACGTAAACAGACTCTTTTTGAAGACACAGGTCACCCTTTAATACAGAAAACCTCTCATCACCACTAACGCAAAACCAACCAGAGTGGACGTAAAACCTTACAGATCCCTCATCATAAATGCAGGTTATTCACAGCAGAGATATTATAAGCCCTCTCATGAGATATACATTCACCTTAAGGAAGATGGGCAAATAAACAGATTATATCCTCACTTCCAGAATAAGTCCTTTTTTTTATCCCTCTGTTAATCCATCTCCACCTTTCCTTAAGACCATTAATAACAATCTTTTGAAATCAGAAAAAGGATCCATTTGAGTTTAGTCTGACATGGTTCCTCAAATAATTAACTTCATTTCTTGTTTGTTTACCCTCTGAGTCCTGAAAAAATGTTCTTTAATATTCACTTGAGAATGAAAGCAATTAATAAAATTTACATTTCAGAGCATCAGCCTAAAGTGAAGACAGCAGAGCCAGGAACGTACTCAAATCTTCAATGTTTAAGAATATGTTCTACTAGAACACTCAGAGAGGATTCAGTTATGAATTACCAGAATATGCAAAACCCTCTGTCACACGCTTTGGCATCAACCATGTAGAGACAACCGCTAGGTACAATTTCTCACCCAACTCTATGAATGAAAAATGAAAATGTCTGGCAACGTCGAAGGTAGTGAGAAACATGGCAATCTGAAAAATCAGGAGTTGGCGCTCGGACCAAAACTGGATCACCCATTTTGGGAATCAATTTGACATCGTCTATGAAGTCTGAAGAGGCATCTACAACCCAGCTATTCTGTCTGCTCTGGGAGACATGCATGAGAATTTTCCCAATAGTTCTGTCTGTACTAACAAAGTACAAGGAACAACCCAAGTGTCCATGGATGGCTGGATAGGCAAAGATGTTGTACAGACGTTGTATACACTGTGCTGGAGAGAGCTGCATGTGAGAGATTTCCTGCTGCATGACAATATGGCTCCGTCTTTGGAATACGATCCAAAGGAAAGGTCAGTTATGCGGTTAGGTAATACCCACAGAATACCCTGTAATAACCTATAGTGGAAAAGAATCTGAAAAAGATTATATATATCCGAATCACTTTGCTCTACACCGGAAATAGATCTTTATGGAGTATAACTGCTTCACAGTACCGTGTTACTTTCTGTTGCACAACAAACCGAATCAGCCATATGCCTACGCATGTCCCCATATCCCCTCCCTCTTGCGTCTCCCTCCCACCTTCCCTATCCCACCCCTCTAAGCAGTCACAAAGCACCGAGCTGATCTCCCTGTGCTATGCGGCTGCTTTCCACTAGCTATCTACTTTACATTTGATAGCGTATATATGTCCATGCCACTCTCTCACTTCATCCCAGCTTACCCTTCCCCCTCCACGTGTCCTCAAGTCCATTCTCTACGTCTGCACCTTTATTCCTGTCCCGCCCTTAGGTTCTTCAGACCCTTTTTTTTTTTTTTTTTAGATTCCATACATATGTATTAGCATACGGTATTTGTTTTTCTCTTTCTGACTTACTTCACTCTGTATGACAGACTCTAGGGCCATCCACCTCACTACAAATAACTCAGTTTCATTTCTTTTTATGGCTGAGTAATATTCTATTGTATATATGTGCCACATCTTCTTTATCCATTCATCTGTCGATGGACATTTAGGTTGCTTTCATGTCCTGGCTATTGTAAATAGTGCTGCAATGAACACTGTGGTACATGACTCTTTTTGAATTGTGGTTTTCTCAGGGTATATGCCCAGTAGTGGGATTGCTGGGTCATATGGTAGTACTATTTTTAGATTTTTAAGAAATCTACATACTGTTTTCCATACTGGTTGTATCAATTTACATTCCTACCAACAGTGCAGGAGGGTTCCCTTTTCATCACACCCTTTCCATCATTTATTATTTCTAGTTTTTTTGATAATGGCCATTCTGACCAGCGTGAGGTGATACCTCATTGTAGTTCCGATTATTAGAGAAATGCACATCAGTGATGTTGAGCATCTTTTCATGTGCCTCTTGCCATCTGCATGTCTTCCGTGGTGCGATGTCTATTTAGGTCTTCCACCCATTTTTTAACAGGATTGTTTGTTTTTTTGATATTGAGCTCCATGATCTGTTTGTATATTCTGGAGATTAATCCTTTGTCAGTTGCTTTGTTTGCAAATATTTTCTCCCATTCTGAGGGCTGTCTTTTGTCTTGTTTATGGTTTCCTTTGCTATGCAAAAGCTTTTAAGTTTCATTAGGTCTCATTTGTTTATTTTTGTTTTTATTTCTGTTTCTCTAGGAGGTGGGTCAAATAGGATCTTGCTGTGACTTACGTCATAGAGTGTTCTGCCTATGTTTTCCTCTAAGAGTTTTATAGTGTCTGGCCTTACATTTAGGTCTTTAATCTATTTTGAGTTTATTTTTGTGTGTGGTGTTAGGGAGTGCTCTAATTTCATTCTTTTACATGTAGCTGTCCAGTTTTCCCAGCACCACTTACTGAAGAGGCTGAAGAGGCTGTCTTTCCTCCATCATATACCCTTGCCTCCTTTGTCATAAATCAGGTGTTCATATGTGCGTGGGTTTACCTCTGGGTTTCCTATCCTGTTCCATTGATCTATATTTCTGTTTCTGTGCCAGTACCATACTGTCTTCATTACTGTAGCTTTGTGGTATAGTTTGAAGTCGAGGATCCTGATTCCTCCAGCACCGTTTTTCGTTCTCAAGATTGCTTTGGCTACTTGGGGTCTTTTGTGTTTCCATACGAATTGTAAGATTTTTTGTTCTAATTCTGGGAAGAATGCCATTGGTAGTTTGATAAGGATTGAATTGAATCTGTAGATTGCTTTGGGTAGTACAGTCATTTTCACGATGTTGATTCTTCCAGTCCAAGAACATGGTATATTTCTCCATCTGTTTATGTCATCTTTGATTTCTTTCACCAGTGATTTATAGTTTTCTGAATACAAGTCTTTCACCTCCTCAGGCAGTTTTATTCCTAGGTATTTTATTCTTTTTGTTGCAATGGTAAATGGGACTGTTTCCTTAATTTCTGATATTTTGTTGTGGTGGGTGGATAGGAATGCCAGAGATTCCCATGCATTAATTTTGTATCCTGCAACCTTACCAAATTCATTGATTAGTTCTGGTAGTTTTCTGGTGGCATCTTTAGGATTTTCTATGGATAGTATCATGTCATCAGCAAATAGTGACAGTTTTACTTCTTCTTTTCCAAGTCCTTTTATTTCCCTTTCTTCTCTGATTGCCGTAGCTAGAACTCCAAAACTATGTTGAATAAGAGTGGCGACAGTGGACACCCTTGTCTTGTTCCTGATCCTAGTGGAAATGCTTTTTTTTCCAATGGTGGAAATGTTTTTCACCATTGAGTATAATGCTTGCTGTGGGTTTGTCATACGGCCTTTATTATGTTGAAGGAGTTTCCCTCTATGCCCGTTTCCTGGAGAGTTTTTATCATAAATGGGTGTTGAATTTTGTTGAAAGCTTCTTCTGCATCTATTGAGATGATCATATGATTTTTATTCCTTAATTTGTTAATGTGGTGTGCCACATTGATTGATTTGCATATACTGAAGAATCCTTGCATCCCTGGGATAAATCCCACTTGATCATGGTATAAGATCCTTTAATGTGCTGTTGGATCCTGTTTCCTAGTATTTTGTCAAGGATTTTTGCATCTATGTTCATCAGTGATACTGGTCTATAATTTTCTTTTTTTGTGATATCTTTTTCTGGCTTTGGTATCAGGGTGATGGTGGCTTCGTAGAATGAATTTGGGAGTGTTTCTCCCTCTGCAATTTTTTGGAAGAGTTTGAGAAGGATCGGTGTTAGCTCTTCTCTAAATGTTTGATAGAATTCACCTGTGAAGCCATCTGGTCCTGACCTCAAAATTAACTTACTTAAAACAATGATTATTTTATTGCCTCATTATTCTAGCTGTCAACAGATTGGGTTGGGTTCAGCTGGGTGGTTCTTCTGCTGGTTCCTCAGGAGCCTGCAAACATCTGCCAGCCCCATAGGGACAGGATGATTCTTACCCTGCAGGAGGTCAGGGCAGGCTCCTTCCCAAGGGGTCTCAGATTCCAGGAGAGGAAGAGGGGGAGCTGCAAGGCTCCTCAAGCCCTCAATCCCGGGATCCCACCTTGATGCACAGCGGACAATCTCTCAGTAAGTCAGTCCCAGGACAAGACAAGATTCAAAAGGATAAAGAAGTAGAATCCATCTCTCGCTGCAAAGGTCAACAAAATCTCAGCAATGAGGGGTGTATCTAGAGAAATGGGCAGAATTTCTGGCCAGTTTTTTGCTACTGATTCCACCGAGGAGCTGTTTAATTACCATGTATTTACACACTGAGATGCTCTGGGAAGGAAGGAATTATGGGATAGAGACAGACATAAATAGAGATGATAAAGATACACTATAGATGTACATATAGCTAGACGGATAGATGAAATAGATAAGATAGATGATGGATAGATGACAGAAAAAATAGATGAGATAGATGATTGATAGATGATAGATAAAATAGATGATAGATGGATGGATACACAATAGATATCGCAAAGCATATATAAATATGTAGCCTATAATTAGTTTTTTTTAATGTAACTTAAAAATTCAATTAGAGAAATGAGTGGAAGAGCAGTAGAAGAATCCTCAAATAACTTTAAAGGAACAATAAATATCAGAACAAAAATTAATGAAACAAGAAAGAACCACATCACAGGCAAAAAATATTTTCACATGTACGTAACAGTAATATTTTCTTAATCATGCAGAAGTGATCAATGAAAATAATACGGTCCATTATGAATATGGTACTTCAGGGATTCGGGTGGCAAGCTTGGGCAGAGTGTCAATTCAGCAGGTGCTCAGCGTAGACGTCTGAGTTGGCTGTGTAAGTCTGACACTCAGCCACTGAGCTTACTATTTATTTAAAGCCATGGGATTATCTGAGATCACCCAAACAGAGAAAGGGAAAAACTTTTTTTTAAGTAAAAAGGAAGGAAAGAAGGAGGCATGGAAGGAGGGAAAGGTGGAAGGACGGAAGGATGGAAGGAAGGAAGAGAAAGAAAGAGGGGGAAAAAAGCTTGCTTTATGATAAATCCCTTAGCTCCTTCCCCCCAATAGAAACTTTTATAATTGCCATCCATTCTTATCAGAGATAAAACCTTTTAGTAATCAGCACTTTTTTCTGGCATCAGAGTCAGTGAGCCACAAGGTAACCTGAAAGATTTCTTTAGAGCAGGTGAAACAATATTCTTAAGTGACCATTACATTGGAAGCTCATTAAGCAAAACCATTTTCCTTTCATCTTGCAAGTCAGCATTTAAGCTCCATGTGAAGACCTTTATCATTTTAGCTGCAGGCAAAATGCCTACTTTACAATTTACACCTAAACCAAAGCTAAAAGGAAAAGGGGAGCATACCTCACATAAAAGAACGTTGTGTCTGGGGCAAAAAGCAATATTTAAAGTCATAGGGGAAGAAAGATCAAAATCTTCAAGTCTAATGTTCTCAGGAAGGAAATTCTTCAACACCATTTCTGAGATGTCTTTAAATCAACAGGACATCCAACCACCATTACTTTCTATTTGAAAGTGTTTCTCTTCTAAGACAGGTATAGGAATATTTGCAACAATTTATTGAAGTTCCAAGTATTTCACATATTTATTCCTGACATCAAGATGCTTCAGATATACATTAAACCTGTTATATGGACAGATTTGGATTCAGCAGTTTATTTTTACTTTAAAAAAATTCACTATATTAAAGAAAGACTAAAGAACAACAACAACAAAATGTAGCATGCAAAGTGCAAAAGTTTACAATTTTCCAAGCAGTGCCATGGAGGTGAAATTCTCTTTAGCTAGTATATATTACCAGGTCCATTGCAGTGGTGATTCTCTGAGTAAAAAACAAGTAAAAACCACTTTGCAGTTTCAACTGCAATGATTACATCGCTTACCTCAGTTTCTGATTCTGACTTTTTTTTCAACTGTCCTCCTGAAAATGATAGAATAATTTAGGGTTTTGCATAAAATGAAGTACACCAGAGAAATAATCTTGACTCACAGCTAGAGATATGCTTTTGAGTAAATTGTTTAGCATGACTGGACACCAATACTCTCATGTGAGTAATAAACAGATTCATATATAGAATCTCCAGGACAATCTTCATGCTTAATTCTAATATAAACTAACACTTTAGAGTGGAGGTCAGAGAGAAAACAGCCAAAATATCTTTTATTTAGTGCTTGAATTGATGGTCCTTTCAGTTCTTGAAGATCTCTTCCATTCTGTGTCTTTTTATAACAATATGAAATTTAATTGTGTACGTACCCTAATTTCATGCTTTAAGTCAATAGTTCTCAGGTGGGAGCACACTGGCCAACCACATTTTCCCTCCCAGGATACACTGGGGAACTTCTGGAAACACTGAGATCAAAAGTCTGTGGAGTGGGGCTTCCCTGGTGGCACAGTGGTTGAGAGTCCTCCTGCCGATGCAGGGGACGCGGGTTCGTGCCCCGGTCCGGGAAGATCCCACATGCCGCGGAGCGGGTGGGCCCGTGAGCCATGGCCGCTGAGCCTGCGCGTCCGGAGCCTGTGCTCCGCAACGGGAGAGGCCACAACAGTGAGAGGCCCGCGTACCGCAAAAAAAAAAAAAAAAAAAAAAAAAAAAAAGTCTGTGGAGTGCTACTGGCATCTAGTGGGTAGTGGTCAGGATTCTGCAATCATCCTACAATGACTGGACAGCCCCACCTCCAAGAATTATCCATCCCTAAATTTCAATTGTGCCAAGGTTGACAAACTCCGGCTTACCGCAACAAAATTAAAAACTTACACTGAAAAAAAAGGGCACAATGGAACTCCCAACGACAGTAAGATAAACTTCCCACCTTGATTAAAATCTCGCTTTGCATCTTTCTCCAATCATCTCTCAATGGCTTGAAATATTACCACACATATATGAGCATGCAGTAAAGATGTAAGTTTACATTAATATTTAAGAAATTGTTAATTCTTCAAAGAAGACATACAGATAGCCAGTAGGCACATGAAAAGATGCTCAACATTGTTAATTATCAGAGAAGCGCAATTCAAAACTACAACGAGATATCACCTCACACCAGTCAGAATGGCCATCATCAAAAAGTCTACAAAAATTAAATGCTGGAGAGGGTGTGGAGAGAAGGGAACTCTCTTGCACTGCTGGTGGGAATGTAAACTGATATGGCCACTATGGAGAACAGGATGGAGGGTCCTTAAAAAAGTAAAAATAGAGCTACCATATAACCCAGCAATCCCACTCCTGGGCATATATCTGGACAAAACTCTAACTCAAAAAGATACACGCACCCCCTATGTTCATAGAAGCACTATTTATAATAGCCAACACATGGAAACAACCTAAATGCCCACTGCCAGACGAATGGATAAAGAAGATGTGGTACATATATACAATGGAATATTACTCAGCCATAAAAAAGAATGAAATAATGCCACTGGCAGCAACATGGATGGACCTAGAGACCATCATACTGAGTGAAGTCAGTCAGACAAAGACAAATATCATATGATATCACTTCTATGTGGAATCTAAAATATGACACAAATGAACTTATTTATAAAACAGAAACAGATGCTCAGAGAACAGACATGGGGTTGCCAACAGGGAGGGGACTAGGGGAAGGAAGGATTGGGAGTTTCGGGTTAGCAGATGCAAACTTTTATATATAGAATGGATCAACAACAAGGTCCTACAGTAGAGCACAGGGAACTGTCATCAATATCCTGTAATAAACCATAATGGAAAAGAATATGAAAAATATATATAGAGAGAGATATCTATATAGATATATAACTGAATCACTTTGCTGTACACCAGAAATTAACACATTGTAAATGAATTATACTTCAATAAAAAATTTTTTTAAAGTAAAAAGCATTTTTCTAAGAAATTGTTAAGCGGAAAATGGGTAGAAAGTATAAGAACAGGATTTGAGTTAGCACGAAAGTACATTGTGAGCCTCACTGCTGACCGCAGAAATGGGAGCATGTGATGATTTGGTTTTTATTAAAACCTACAAAACAGTCATACAGGATAAACCTTGAAACATGTTGTCTTGTGAAAGGAACCAGACGCAAAAGGCCACATTGTTTTTTATTCCATTCATATGAAGTGTCCAGAATACGCAAATCCATAGAGACAAAATAATCGCATTAGAAGGTGCCAGGGACTGGGGAAGGGGCATGGGGAATGATGGCTAATAGGTAAGGGGTCTCCTTTGAGGGGGATGAGAATATTCTAGAAATGACAGAATTCATAACATCGTGATTACAGTTAACCATACTGTATGATATACTTCAAAGTCGCTAAGAAAATAGATCTTACATATTGTCACCACACACACACAAAAGATACTATAGTTATGTGACATACAGAGGGGTTCGATCACACTGTGGTGGTAATCATATTGCAGTAGAGAAATGTATCAAAGCAACAGGTTTGTACCTGAAACTTACACAACACTGTGTATCAATTATATCATTAATTTTTTTCAGAATATGTTACATCGCACACACTTACAATTAACTAAATTATATTTAAAAAACAAGGAAAATGGCCACAACACAGACACACACACACACACGCAAGCACACTCATACACTTTATTTAAAGTGAAAAATGACATCGTTTCCTTTGAGAGCAAACTGACAACGTGTACCCTTATAACACAGAACGTGAGAACGCTACAGATGCCATGTATCTTGTGGCTCTCTTAGCCAAAGGCACAGAACATTTTTCAAGTACATATTTCTTATATCCGTTTGGGATTAGTCCAGATCACAGCTCGATGGCAACACTGGGGCATCTTTAAAAACCTTATTTTGCATTTTTTGATATTTAAGCTCTTATTTATCGAAACTTTGCCATATGCTCAAAACTTATGCGATATATTTGACAAGAGCTAAGTTATCGAACTCTGGTGTTGTATTAGTCTAGGTGTCCCAAGAAGCACGCAGAGGAGATGGGGGGATCAGATCAGACCTGTGAGAGGTGTACTGTGGGAAACTCCAGTGAGGAAAAATGGAGTGGAAGCCAAAGGAGGCTGGAATTGCCCTCGAGTCTGATCTGATACCCAGAAAGGGGACAGGGCGGGAAGGAAGGAAGGAACGTGGATAGGCTGAGACAGCTGTGCAGTTATCCTGACATTTCGGCGACGCTGCTGAGGAGCCCTCCCACCAAAACCGTCTGTGGGGAGATTCCCCATCACCCTGAATGGCTCTTTCTCCATCTCCCTGCCCCACCCAGTCACCGAGTGGAAGCAATCAGGGGCCACGTGGCCTCCAGGAGAACAGGGGATGGACTCAAGAGTCACCACGTTGACCATCCACGGTTCTCCCTGCAGCAAAACAAAACTCTGAGACGCACATTTTCAGGACTGCAACACCTGTGCCTTTTATTATTATCCCAGAGTTACACATCCAGACGTGAAGATTTAGTCTTGTGTCTGAGAGTCTTTAAACTTGTGCGAGGATGCTACGTGACTGTACTTCCATAATTTATTTAAACAGTCTCCTGTTGACGAAAATGGAAGAGTTCACTCTAACCACCAGTGCTGAGGAAAAGATGTATCTTTGCAACCATGTCCTTACTGTCTTTCGCATCTGTTGAAATAGTTTCCCCAAAGCATAATTAATGACTCCAAGAATGTAGACACTGTTCATTTTGAGATACTACCAGACTCATCTTCAAAAGAACCATACCAATTTATTTACACACAACACATTATGTGTGCACGTGTGTGTGTGCTCTGCCCTGATCTACAAAAGTAGTACACCTTTTGCCATCGTGATAGCAAACCATGACCGCGGCTGACCTTTTTCATTTTGATTGTCCATTTAAAAATTTATTTTCACGTATTAAAGGACTTTTCAAATAGTACGATGATCTCTTTGCCTGCCTCAGATTCTCCTACTGTTTTCTTCCAATCGGCAAAGGTTTTTTGTTTTCATTTATCAGCAAAATCAAAATTTCAGAAGTATAACGCAGTCTGGTTTCTAAATGTCTATTTATGTCTTCTTTGGTTTGGGTTTTTTTTTTTCCTCCCAGGATTTTTCATTAATTCGTACATTTTTTCATGGTAGTAAACTGTACGTAAAATAAAATTTTTTAAGTGCAATATTCTATGGCACTAATTACGTCCATAGTCTTGTCCAATCATCACCACTATTTCCAAAACTTTTTCATCACCCCAAAGAATTAAGCAGTGACTCCACATTTTCCACTGCCCCCGATCCCCAAACAGATCAGGCACAAAAGGACAAATACTGTATAACTCCACTTATATGAAATATCCAAAATACACAAATCAATAAAAGCAGAATACAGATTCACTTTTTTTTTAAGATACTAAACACACAGTATAGGTGGCCAATTCATGGCTAATTCTGGAACTCATGATCTTTGTAGAAATCAGGTGATTCTAAACAATAGAACATGTCAAACCAAATTAATATCAAAATAGTACGTTTAGACCCATGGTGATTACTTCTAAAACAGCAGCCCAACTTCTTCTAAACACCTTTATGTTTTCTGACTATGTCAAAGTTTCAAAATCTGGTTGAGAATCCTTTTCAGGGCCTGGGTTCTCTGCCATTGAGCTAACAGAAGAAAATCTAAGTCCATGTAAAGACCATAAAAAAGAAAGAAATGGGACATGCAAAAAGAGATCCTAAAAAAATGATCTGTCTTAATATAATGTCCAAAACTAGAGAAGGGAACCCTCCTACACTGTTGGCAGGTATGTAAATTGGTGCAGCCCCTATGGAAAACAGTATGGAGGTTCCTTAAAAAAACTAAAAATAGAGCTACCATATGATCCAGCAACCCCACACTCCTGGATATGTATCTGGAAAAAACAAAACCACTAATTTGAAAAGAAACATGCACCCCAATGTTCACTGCAGCACTATTTACAACAGCCAAGACATGGAAGCAACCTAAGTGTCCATCAACAGATGAATGGATAAAGAAGATGTGGTACATGTATACAATGGAATATTACTCAGCCATATAGAGGAGTGAAATTGGGTGATATGTAGAGACATGGATGGACCTAGAGATTATCATACTAAGTCAGTCAGAGAAAGACAAATATCATATAATATCACTTTTATGTGGAATCTTAAAAAATGATACAAATGAACTCACTTACAAAACAGAAACAGACTCACAGACATAGAAAACAAACTTATGGTTACCAAAGGGGAAAGGGGCGGTAGGGATAAACTAGGAGTTTGGGATTAACAGAGACACACGACTGTGTATAAGACAGGTAAGCAACAAGGACCTACTGTATACACAGGGAACTCTACTCAATATCTTGTAATAAACTACAAGGGAGAAGTAACTGAAAAAGAATATGTATGTATGCATCACTGAATCACTTTGCGGCACACCTGAAACACCGTAAATCAACTATACTTCAATTAAAAAGTAAATTTAAAAATTTGAAGTAGTTTTCAAGTAAGACAAGAACATTGCTTTTCTGATACCACTACACATTGCATCAACTGCAGGATCATGTCAACATGACTTTTACACGCACCGGGAAACCAAAAGATTCCTATGAGTTGATTTATTGAGATAGTCCCTATATTGAGGTCGTCTGGAACCGAACGGGCAGCTCTCCAAGGTGTGCCTGTAATTAGCTGTGACTGATAACTTCTCCCCTCCCAGAGCAGCACCTCCAGGCTTTGGAGAGATCATGAGCCCTGCCAACCTGAGGGCCACTCCCCCCACCCCTGTGACTATGGCTCCCACTTTGCTGTGTCCAGACTCTACCCATCCCTGTGTGGCAGTCATCAGGGACTGAGTTTGGGCAGCTTGAAGGCTGCTAGGGTAGATTGATTACAAAAGTGTCCCCCGATCCTTATTCCTCCCTGTTACGCCCTAAAGATTCCATCTACTCACCCTCCCGTGAGGATGCAGGGTCCACCTCCCCACCCCTGGAGCCCGGGCTATGACTTGATCTGACTCGCAAAACGTGGCTGAAGTTTCCACGTGCCAATTCTGAGGCCAGGCCCAAGGGCCCCGCGGTGGTCACCTTCTCTTGGCTCACAGACCTGAGTCAACCTGCTGGTGGATGACAGACCCCGTGGAGGAGAGGCCAGCTGTCCCGGCCAAGGTCATCCAAGGCCAAACCATTGACCTGTAGACTCTGATCAATAGTTAGTGCTTGTGATTTTAAGCCGCAGAGTCTGGAGTGGTTTGTTAAGCACAAAGTTGCCAGATAAAACACCGGACACTTAGCTATATCTGAATTTCAGGGGAGCTACAGAAAATGTGTTACTTATCTGAAATTCAGTTTTAACTGGGCATCATGTGTTTTTATTTGCTAAATCTGGCAACCCTAGTTAAACAGCAGTGGTACGGGCTGAATTGTGTCCACCCCCAAGTTTACATGCTGAAGCCCTAACCCCCAGGACCTCAGAATGGGGCTGTATTTGGAGATGAGGGACTTTAAAGAGGTGATTACGGTAAAATGAGGTCATTACGGTGGGTCTTGATACCCTAGGACTGGTGTCCTTATGAGAAGAGATCAGGACCCAGACACACACAGAGGGATGACCACGTGAGGACACAGGGAGGAGACAGCCGTCTACACAGCAAGGACAGAGGCCTCAGGAGGAACCAGCCCTGCCAACACCTGGATCTCAGATTCCAGCCTCCGGGACTGGGAGAGAATAAACAGCTGTTGTTTCAGCCGCTGTGCGCGTGGTATTTGCCCAGCGGCCCAGCTAACTCCGACGCGCCCGTAACTGAGTGACTCAGCTGTGGGTCTGCCGTCTCGGGGGCAGGGATGCTGAGCCAGGCCACCTGTGCGCGGCCCGGGCTCCACCGCAAGGACCCAGCCCCCACCGAAGAGGCTGGGCCTGCAGAGCTCAGGTGGCTGCAGGGTTAGTTCTCAGCCTTTAACAGCAAACAGCTAAGTGGCCAATTCTGAGCGGGTCCAACAAGGAGGCCGTCTTCCACTCATGTTTGGAAGACTCTCCTAAAAGGAATCTAGTCGGTGCTAAAAGCCTGCTTTGGGATCTCCATCGGGGAGCAGATGAGCGCCTTCCCCAGGACCCGCCCCCCGCCCCCCAGACCCTCCAGGCTGGATCAACACCTGCCGTGGAGACGGCTGCACCCTGAAACAGTGTCCAGCGGTACGAAATCCCCGGCTGCCCCAGGTCATCCAAAGGCCAGCGCTGTGGCGAGCCCGAGGGGCACAGCGCCCTAGTTTCCTCGTCTCAGGCCCCTGGGTGTGACCTCCGGCTGCCGGTCGGCTCCACCCCCAAGCCCGCCCCCCGCACAGCCGGAACCCAGCGCCAGCGCAGTCCGGGGCCCGTCCTCCCGCGCAGGCCCAGCTCGCCCGGCCGCCAGAGGATACCTGGGCCCGCCTCTGGGCTGTAATGTCGCCATCGGTCCTGACGGCGTCACCCACTCCCCCCCGCTCCTGTCCCCGGGCCTCCTGAGAGCCTGCCCGCCGGCCTTGACCCCAGGACACGGCGTTTCTGCCCTTGCCCTTAAGCCTTGCGGCTCCCAGAACCTTCCGGAGTCCGCGTAGTAAACTGCGTAAAACGCAACCAGAACTCAGAACCTTCCAGAGTCCGCCGAGCAAACGCTGCGTAAAACGGACCCAGAACTCGCAGGGCCTTCCAGAGTCCGCGGAGCAAACTGTGCGTAAAACGGACCCAGAACTCGTAAACTCTGCGTAAAACGGACCCAGAAACCGCAGGCCCTTCCAGAGTCCGCGGAGCTAACTGTGCGTAAAACGGACCCAGAACTCGTAAACTCTGCGTAAAACGGACCCAGAAACCGCAGGCCCTTACAGAGTCCGCCAAGCAAACGCTGCATAAAACGGACCCAGAACTCGCAGACCCTTGCGGGGTCCTGGGAGCCAGCTCTGAATGAAGCGGAACCAGCACTCACCGTCAGGCTCTGGGTCACAGGACCTTCTGGAGTCCACCGTGCGTCCGCCGCGTCCAGCCTGGCGTTCACGTTGTCACCGCCGCCGCCGGTGTCCTCGGCCGTGCTGCCCGCAGGCTGCCCTGACGCCGGGCGGCGGGCGTATAAGGGGTGCGCGCGCGGCCGCCTCCTCCGGGGGCGGGGCCGGGTGCTCGTGGTCCTCGCGGACCACGATAGGCTTCACCTGGATCTCGGCTTCATCACCTGGATCTTGTTGAAGTGCCGAATCGCAGGCCTCGGGCGGCGGCTTGCGAGCGGCTCTGCGCGTGAGCAGGTTTCCCAGTCTCTCCAGGCCCAGAACCCACCGCTTCAGAAACCAGACGCTCAGGCCAGAAACAGTGATTGTCTCCCGCCTTTTCCGAGGGTCCCGGGGAAGCTCGCTGGGCGGCTCCGGCTGGGCGCCTCCCAAGGCCGCAGGCAGATTTGGCCCTGGCTCGCCTGGGGGAGCCGCAGGGCCCACGGTCAAGGTGGCCCCTCACTGCCTGGCCAGTCGCTGCCGGTGTGGCCGCAGGTGACAGCTGCTCATCAGGGTCCGGAGTCCTTGGCAGACCAAGGGGTCCCCGGCAGGTGGTCCAGAGAGAGCCAGGAGGAAGTCCCGGCGCTTCCAGTGTCACCTGTATCATCACCCAGCTCGGCCACGCAGACCGGGAGGGACGGATCCTGGCCACACCCAGACCAGGTGGAGAATCACCAGATTCCCTCGCCCCGGCACCCCCAGCTTGCGCCCTGACGCCCCGGGGACTGGAAGGTAAGCCCCGCTCTTGGGCAGGTTCGGCTCACGGGCCGGAGGATCGAAAAGAACCGCCCGGGATCCTTTAGTCCTTTTCTAAGCTCTTGCGTGGGATGGCGATATCGTGATTTATCCTAAGGAATGCGGATTTGGTCTCTGTCCCCATGCCTGGCCCGGAGCTCCTAACACCCTTGGAACTTCCTGCGTGACCAGTGGGCGGAGGCTGTCTTTCTGCCCCTGAGGTGACTCCTGCAAAGCTCCGTGCTCCCTTAAGGATGGAGGCTGATGATTAGAAGTGGTTAGGGGCCTGGAAGGTTTTCGGTTCCCTCACCCAGCCCGGTGCAGGGGAGGAGGGCGGAGGGGCTGGATAGTGAATGCCGTCCCCAGCGGCCAGTGGCTGAATCAGCCCAGCGCGGGTCCTGAGGCCTCCGTTAAACGCCCAGCGTGAGGGCGCGAAGGGGTTCCTGGTGGGTGAGCACCCGGCGATATGGGCAGAGGTGTGGGCTTGCGGGGGAGGGGTGTGAGGCCCCCGTACCCTGGCGATGTTAAAACAACAGAATTCAGCTGAGTGCGTTTGAAAGCGCTGATGGGCTTGTTTTCCGCTTGTGAGATGGGCGGCACGCAGTTAGCCGGCGGCAAAGGAGCGGACGAGCTGAGCACGACGAAGGACCTTGAGAGGCAGAAGGAGTGGGCGGAAAAGCGGCTTGGTTACATGGCTAGGGTGCCGTCCTTGACGGGGGGCATAGGGCCTCCCAGGCAGGGGCAGGTGGTTGCCTTGGAGACCCCATTGCTGGGCAAGACGAGACCGCGGTGACGTCTAAGTTTTGTGACGTGGGGCTTCGCGTAAAAGACTCCATTTGGAACCCGTTGCCTTGTCTTTCACAGCCCAGGCCTCGCCATGTGCGCGTCTTCCTTCCAGCTGCTTTGAGTTACCTGCTTTGATGAGAAATCCGTCATCTCGTGGGTAGCAGGTTTCTCTGAGTTCTGTGAGCGGTGCTCACAAATTAACCGAACCCGACGAGGGGGTCGTAGCAACCTCCAATCTGCGGCCGGCGGGACAGAGGCGCAGGTGACAAGCTGGACTTGCCATTGGGGCCTGGGGTCAGGGGGCATCTCGTGGGATTGAACGCTCAACCTGATGTTCCCTACACGTAGAGAGAGAGCTCGAACTGGATTGCAGG
The DNA here is from genome assembly GCF_008692025.1 of Phocoena sinus. NCBI lineage: Eukaryota > Metazoa > Chordata > Mammalia > Artiodactyla > Phocoenidae > Phocoena > Phocoena sinus. The sequence goes on along the minus strand of NC_045784.1, from coordinate 2,238,338 downwards.
ACCCCTAGCTGGTGTTGGAGAACGGTGTGGTCTTGTGTTACAAAAGCACAGACATTGGAATTGTTATCAGAATTGGAGGCCTATATAGTATAATTGTGTTCATTGCTTCCTGTTGTATTAACCTAAATCTTTAAGACTATGAATCCTTCTCTGAGGAATTTTAGCTCCGATCTACTGTTTTTAGTCTAGCTGGCTATTCCAAATGTGGGTTTTGATTTCTTCTTTGATCCAGATGTTGCTTCAGAGAGAGCTTGAAAATGTCCAGGCGAAGGGACATTTGGTTACATCTTATTTACTTGAATTGTATTGGTTATATCTTATTTTATTGAATTGTGAATAGAGACTTTTTCTGGACTTATTTAACACAGTAAAATGTGTAGAGCTTAAAAATTCAGATTGTAGCACATCAAGCTTGGAACAAAGATCTTGTGTCCTGCCCTACCCAGGTCCCCTCCCCTGCGGTAACTCCTTTTCAGTCTTTTCAGATGTGTGTCCTTCTTGGTCTCAGGGACAGAACCGCTGATGCAGGCCCCTTGGGTGTTAAGCATTGTCTGCTGAGGTCATCTTTATAGGATCAGGGTGTAGCTTTTTGCGTCCCACTGCTTCACGCGCTTCACGCACGCACTTCACGCACCCACTTCATGTCTTGCCCTGTGGTTACATCACAGTTTCGGGTTAAATCAATGTCCTGCACCTGTATTGCTCCGGGTGCGTGGATGCGCTCACAGCCAAGTCACATGGTTTTCTTACGCAGTTTTCCCCCTGGAATTGCCCTACTTTATGTTTGCTTAGTTGTTGTTATTATCATTCAAACACATCAGGTCATCCTCCAACTTAAATGGATGACAGCCCCGGAGCCCCGGGGTGCTTACCTGGCGCTGCCCTGTCTCCTCCGTCGGTCCTGGGTGCATCCCGGGCTCTGGGGTCCCCATGCCTCTCCCTCCCCGGCTTGTGCCCTCATGTAGCCCACTGCATTCTCAGGGGATGGGGGACGCTTCTTCATAACTGTGTATGTGGGGAGGCAGAATTTTTGAGACCTCAGTGTCCAGAAGTATTGTATTTTACATACCCTTTATTGTTTAACATCTTTATTGGAGTATAATTGCTTTACAATGCTGTGTTAGTTTCTGCTGTACAACAAAGTGAATCAGCTCTACGTATACATACATACATCCCCACATCTCCTCCTACATACCCTTTAAAATGTTTTCCACTCATCCTGGATGATGACTCGGCTGGGCTTGAACTCCAGGTGGGAGTACGTTTGCCCTCTGTACTGGGGCGTCATCCAGCTTCTGGGCTGCTGTGTAGCAGGTGGACGCCACTGGCCTCCCGACCTCGCGTGCCCTGTGACGGCCCCATGGCAAGCATTTAAGGCCTCGATTTGTCTTAGTTTGGGGTCTTTTCTCATTCATTTGGCCCTTCCCGAAACCTCTCAGTGTGGAAACGAATGTATTCAGTTCCGGAATGTTCTCTTTTATTGTTTTTTTTGCCTAATTTTCTGCCCTTAGTTTGCTCTGGTCTCCCTGAATTCCTATTATTCAGACGTTGGACATCTCGGGTCGACCAGCTGATTTGCTTGTGTTTTCTTCCCTTTTGTGCCTCTTTCTTAACTCTCTGGAAGATTTCCTCAACTTTGTCTTCCCCTCATCCTACTTAATTTTAAAACCTGTGCTCCCACAAGTTTAATTTCTAAGAGCTCCTTAGGAACTCTTCTCTGAATTTCATTCGTTGTTTCCTTTGTGGACCTGCCCTGGTCCCTCTGAAGATACTCATTTTAGTCTTACTAAATGCTCTGTTGCCTGCATCCGAGGCCCTTGGAGACCCTCTGTTTTACTCTCGGTTTTCCGTGTTTGACGCTTCCTCTGGGTGAACCTTGCCGGTCTATTCCTTTTGCAAAGGGAGGCACTAAAAGCTGATTAAACACACAACGCGTATTGGTAACAGCTGAAACTGCAAGTTACCCCAGTGCCCGTCAGCAGTAGGCTGGATGAAGCCGTATATTACACAGCGGATACTGTGTTGCGGTGAGAGGAGCGATCTGTGCACACATTCCCAGAGGCAGTGCTCACAGACGTGCTGTGCAACACAAGCAGCGCACACGCGTGATGCCACTTGCCGGACCGTAGAAACAGGCAAAGGAACCTGTGTTACCAGACGTCAGCCCAGTGCTTGTCTTTGAAACGGGGTGCAGCCGTCGGGGGATGAGGGGCTTCTGGGATGCTGGTGTGTTGAGTCAGTGAAAATCCATCCAGCCTCACACACGCGATGTGTGCACATTGCTTTACATGTTCCAGGAGCCTCAGGGAGCTTACCTTAACGTTTGCAACCTATCTCCCGGAGCAAGAAGACAAATTGTTCTTAATAAACATGCATCCGAGATCCTGGAACAATCCAGCTTTAAGCCACAGTACGCTTTAGTTTTAGGATTTAATGGGGCTTAATTCTCAATAAACAACATGTTATAGGGAAAGAACATACATATTTATATCGTACAGTAGGAACTCAATAAATAACATGTTATAGGAAAAAAACATACATGTTTATATCATAGGTAACTCCCTTCACAATATTATTTTAACTGAAATGAAGGGGAACTAAATGCTGGATTTATTTTTAGGGTATGAGTTTAGCTCCAGTACTCCATGTCATTTCAAAAGGACTTCAGGTGGTGGGTTAACTGGTTAGTATCCAGTTCTGCACGTGAAGATGTTATAGATGTGTGATCTTCTTGTGTGTTTTTCTTTCCTGGAGTTAAATCGTTACCACCTTTCCTTGAGTCAGACTGGCTGTCATCTAAGTGCACATTGCATAAGAAATTTGTGGGAAATGGGGCAAAGAAAAACAGTAAATATGTTTTTACAGCGTGAAATTAAAATGTTATCTACATCTGGGGTTCCCTTATGAAGTAAAAAGCTTAGTGGGGGGGGGGATTCTGGCTACTCCCACCTAGATTAAGAAGATCCAAGGGAAATAGTTTTGTTTTGTTTCTTTTCCCCCAAGGCTTAGAGTGTCATAGCATTGGTGGACAGGTAGTCTGCAGGAAGATGACATAGCCCACAGGTAAAAGTGTAACTCAGAGCAGGGCCAGTGAGCAGACAACCTTCCCTACAGGTAAATCTCTTCCCGTTGATGATGTCTTTCCTGGAATAGGGAGATGATTCTTTATATCAGGGGAATGAGAGTGAGATTCATTGAAAGTATCTGGAAAAGATCCAGGTGGGCCAATCCAACCTCAGTGGAAATGGCAACTGAGTCTCACTTATCAGAGAAGGTAGACAGGGTGTCCTGAGGCAGTGAACCCCACGTCTCTGTACAGTTCATTTTAATCACGTAGAATCTTAAAGTCACATTAAGACAACACACCCTCCTTTGCTTCTGTCCTCTATCATTTTAAAGACTAAAATTAAGTACTTTGCCCGAGGTCTTACAGCCAAAGACTATTCCATTTGGGGTTGGACTCTACCTAACTGCCAAACGTCGGATCATAGCAAGAATCCCATGTGATTTAGCTAAGAAGGAGGAAGAGGCTCACATCTGTGGACATTATGAGGAAACATGGAAAAAAAAAAAAGGAAGGGCCACAAGACCAACTCACTTATTTGACAAAGTTGCTAAGGGCTGAGTTATCCTGAAAAGGTTGTGTTTTCCTGTGCCCCACACAGATAAGGAAAGTTAGCAGCTGATTCTCTTTCTGACATACATCAAGTCCACTACCACCAAGATAAGAATGCTTATGCAGAATTGCCCATTTGTCATCATTTTTCCATCTTTACAAGTGCATTGACAGAGCAGATGCGTTCGTAGCTTAAAAAATTGCTTCACGGTGACATGGATAGAAAACCATAAAGCCTTGTTTAATGAACAGTGGAATTAAAATCCAGGAATGCACAAGAACAGAGAGAAATACTTTCCCAGGTGAAGTGTGCAAGGTTCATTGTTTTAACCCTACATAATTCCCTCTTCTGTCACATGTTACCGTTAGGTATTCTCCCCACTGGAGTTGGAATCCGATTCCTGCACTGTCATCCCATGCTTCAGGGTCCACACAAAACCTTATAATGCAGAATCGTCCAGAAAATCTTAAACGTGGTGTCCGATGCTTTGGGAAATATGGAAATTGTAGGGTAATAAGTGAAATGTTGTATTAGTCAGGGTTCTCCAGAGAGAATGGAACCAACAGGGTATAACAGTAGGTAGAGAGAGAGGCACACAGAGACAGAAACAGAAAGGTAGACAGAGAGAAAGACAGAGATTCTTAAGGAATTGGCTCACGTGATTGTGGGGACTGGCAAGTCCTAAATCTGCAGGGTAGACCAGTAGGCTGCAAATCCTGAGACGAGTTGGTGTTGCAAGCTTGAGCCCAGAGGTCATCTAGAGGTAGAAATCCCTCTTCCTCAGGGCGGTAGTTAGTCTTTGCACGAAGGCTTTTAACTGACTGGATGAGGCCCACCCGCTCTGTGGTGTGGGCAATCTGCTTTACTCAATGTGTACTGATTTAAATGTTAACCTCATCTAAAAAAAAAATACCTTCACAGCCACATTTAGGACCAGTGTTTGACCAAATATCTGGCTACCATGGGCTGGCCAATTGACACGTAAAATTAACCATCCCACAATATATAAATAGCATTTGTATCGTAAATGAATTTTGTGCAGAGTTTATCATTTTTTAGGTGGTTCTTGATGACCACCTATTTTTTTCCCCTTGGAGAAAATTGTGGAAGACAGTGCTTTGTCTTTGTAAGAAATGACAAGGAGAGAGTGGGAAAGGAAGAAGGAAGGAAGGAAGGAGAGAGAGGAGAGAGAGTATTTATGAATGCTGTGAGCCAATTATGCATGAATAGATGAAAATTTTTGCAATCTAAGATCACCCTGAGATTACCCAGAAGGCTCTGTACTTCTCTCGGATTTCCCATTTACTCTCTCTCCATCCTTTAAATTTCTATTCAAAAACAAGGACATCTGTACTAGTTTACTAGGGTTGCTGTAACAGAGTACCGCAAATTGGGTTAAATAACGTTATACTTATTGTCTAACAGTTCTGGAGGTCAAAAGGCTGAGATCAAGGTGTCTGCAGGCTTGGTTCCTTCCGAGGGCAGGTGGGGAAAAAATCTGTTCCATGCCTGTTCTTCTGGCTTCTGGTGGTTTGATGGCAGTCCTTTCTGTTCCTTGGCTTGTAGACACATGGACCCCAATCTGTGTCTTCATGTGTGTCCTCCCCGTGTGCTGTGCATGCGTATTTTCAAATTTCCCCTTTTCTAAGGCTGCCGAGCATATTGCAACAGGACCCATCCTAATGACCTTCTCTTTACCAATTATATCTTCAAAGACCCTATTTTCAAATAAGGTCAAGTAAGATCACCCTGAGGTTAGTGGTGGGTTAGCATATCCACTTACAGTTTTGAAGGAACATAACAACATCCATTCTTTGTACGTGACTTTTCACAGTAGCGCTCCCCCTGGGATGGACCCTGAGGCTGGATGGTCCACAGCAGGTCAAGGGAAGGGTCTTTGACTTAAGACATGGGATCAAGGAGTGAGGAGAGGCTAAGACTACCAGAAACAGAAAACAGCTCCGGGAGCCAGGACCCTACAAGGATGGTGTCTCCATTCAGCAAATTCACAAAGGACCAGTAATGCTTACTGCAATTTAGCATTTCCATCAGTTCTCACTGAGGGCAACAAACCACAGTAACATCGAGCGTGACTGATTTTTGTCACCAATAGAAATACCTAATATTTTCCAATTAAGTACAGGACACTGCTGCTATCTTTACTGTTTATACTCACCACCAGTTTGGTCTTGTTAAAGCATTAATAGAACATGTGATATGTCAAAATTTGCCTTTTGGAAAAAAGTTGAGTAGCTATTTTTTTTATTACGATCTGTCTCCTTTGTAAGCCTCTTGCCTTGGCATGTAGACAGCCTTCTCCTCCTGTGTCCTCACAGGGTCGTCCCTCTGTGTCCTGATCTCCTCTTCTTATAAGGACCGCCATGTGCTATTCACTTAGGACTCACGCTAATGACCTCATTTTTCCCTTCCATCACCTCTTTAAAGACCCATCTCTAAATATAGTCCCATTCTGAGGTCCTGGGGGTTCAGGCTTCAACATAGGAATTTGTGGAGGACCATTCAGGCCGTGACGGAGCCCAGTCTTCAGATACCCAAAACCACACCAGTGGAGACTGGATGTTACATCTCTACAGCCTCCGGAAGGGAAAACCTACAACACCTTAGGCACATCCATGAATAGAATAACATGGGAGATGCTCCCTAATGGACAGAACAAAGGTAACTTGCGTTTGGGGAATGAGGCTGTGCTCCCCTTTCTTAGAGAACGCCTCAGGTAAGATGGGTCTCTGTGCATGGTTTCCCTGGCCGCCTTCCCTGTGTGTGTTGACGCTCCAGTTGTCATGTGTTCCACCCACAAGTAGGCACATGCTGTTGTGTTTCTCCATCTAGAATTCCCATTTCTCTTGGAGAACTAATCCTTCCTTCCACTTTCAGTACTCCTTCCTTGGAGGAAGGAGACAGTGGCCCAGCCTTGGCCAAACATCTCACTCTGACTTTCGTCATGCTGGAGATATTAGAGCCGCAATTCACAGAATTCGGCGGGTGTCAGGATGACCTGGAGGGCTTCTTAAAGTACAGCATAGTTTGGTGGGTCCCAGCCCCCGTAGACTCTGATCCTGTAAGTTGAGGGCAGGACCAAGAATCTCTAACACGTTCCCATGTGATCTTAATGCCGCTGCTTCAAGGATGAAACTTTGGAAACCGCTATCCTCGACCAAATAAGGAACAGGATTCTTTCATGGTTGATGGCAGGAGACAGAATGAAAATGCTTTCTTCTCTCTTCCCATGGGCGATGTGGGAGAGGATCGCAAGTAGCCATCTTCTCCACTGCAAAGGGAAACTCCGTACGCACAGTGAAATAAATCCCGCAAGGAGGGAGAGCTGAGAGATGGAGAAAGAATCAGAGCGTTGACAATACTGTTTGAGGGGCTCTGTGCAGACGTGCCTGAATCAGGCCAAAGCCAGCTGAAGGTAATCTGCTTCCCTTTTTGCCTAAGCTGGTTTCCGTTTGGTTTCTGTCCCTTTCAACAGAAAGAGACCTGATAAGTACAGACTGGTTTTTTTTTTTTTTTAAGAAATAAGAGAAAATTAAGTAGATAAGATACTGTGAAATAACGTATTCTACGCATGAAAATCCACTAAGATAATTGCCTCAGTAAAATGGTACTGAGACATTCCCATGAAATAGGAATGAGATTTGTATGAGATGAATTAATTGTCTTATATCCCTGCTGTGTGGTTGACTCTTGTTTGCGGGCAGTGGATGACATGAGAAAACTGAACAGTAGAGGTAAAACCCAAAAACCGCTGATTTCCTTTAAAAGGGCCTGAGATTTCCCCGCTGCATTTTACTCTGTGTAAATAAAAGCACCCCGTTGCTTAGCAAGTGTTCAGTCCCGTCTTTCTCGTAATTCAATCATGCATCAAAATAACAAGAAAAATGCAGTACCCACCCCAAACGCAGCAAATGAAAGCGAAAATGGTTCATGGCGTATTAAGTTAAAAAATTAATTCTATTTGGAGCGATTATCCACATGTTCATTTGCGGCGGAGATTTTTAAATCACACTTTTTTTGGCATTAGGAATGCTGCATACTGAGTTTTGCTGGAAAATAAAGTCTGGCAATCGTGACACTTTTTATGGCATAATACTTATGTAGCGGGATGAGGTGTTATATAATTTGTTTTTTGGGGGGTGGGGGTTTCTGAGGTTTTTTTTGAGTTATATAATTTTGAGCTTATGTTCCTACTTGGGCATTTAATAGTTATGGGATCTCCTATTTGTTCCTTAAGTTGTCTGAACTTTACTTTTCTCATCTGTAAAGTGGAAAAAATGTAATACTCAGCTGACAGAGCTCTACGAAAAACATAGATAATAATATATATCAAGCTATTAACACAGCGAGCTCACTGATAGAAAAATGTTCACACACTGAATAATGGTAATTATCCATATCAGTTTAATATTTTGTGGTCTTGCAAAACAATAAAATATCATTGCAAAATACATGAAGAATTGGGACTGTTAATAATTTTCAGGAAGGAAAGAGAATTCGCCCCGGTTCTTGGAAACCCTCGAAGCCCCTGAGAGTGACCGGAAGCTCCTCTTAATTGGGCAGCGTTCTAAACCTGTCTTCATGTGTATGACGCTCTCTTGTTGCCTAGCAACGGAAGCAAAGTGTTTATCCTAAACCATACAGCATTAGGCAATGGTGTGAACCATGGAATTTCAGTGTGGGGTTCTCCACCCAGGAATCAGCATCCAGGAACCCCTCTTGTTGCCCAAATGACGGAGCAGGAACGCGAAAATATTCGATGGACTCTCCTCTTAGCATTCAGCTGCGTTGGAGTAGAAAAAACACTGGACCTGGAGACGGAAGATGCATTCGTATTTCTTCACCCTTCTCCTGCTGTAATACGTCATTCTGGACACACCTTCCACCTCCTCTCACATCAATTTGAAGTGTAGCTCAGCAGGTCACTTCCCCCTGGGGTTGGGCACCAAGAAAGGCGGTCCCAGTGTTTAAGAGGGTGATAACATGATAATTATAGTCCTGAGCCATACAATTATAAATAAATTCAACAAATGTTATAGGTATGACCACCATCAACATCACAGTCCCAGGTCATCTTTAGATTTTTTTTTTTTTTTTTTTTTTTGCGGTACGCGGGCCTCTCACTGCTGTGGCCTCTCCCGTTGCGGAGCACAGGCTCCAGACGCGCAGGCTCAGTGGCCATGGCTCACGGGCCCAGCCGCTCCGTGGCACGTGGGATCCTCCCGGACCGGGGCACGAACCCGCGTCCCCTGCATCGGCAGGCGGACTCTCAACCACTGCGCCACCAGGGAAGCCCCATCTTTAGATTTTGAGAGCAGGTGGTATCACGCGGTGCTTTGCACTCTGATTCTGGTATGAAGCTTCGTGGAGTTATTCTGCCTCTGCCAGTTACTGGCTGTGTTGTCTCCTGATTTAACCTCGCTGCACCTCAGTTTCCCAAGCTGTAGAATGGGGATAATAATGTCGTTAAATGGAGAAGTTTCTTTGGGGGATAAAGTTAACGACTGCCTCTGAAATGCCCAGAGCGATGATGGATACTGCAGAAACACTCAGTAAGCATTGCATGGGCCATTATTTTGTCAAAGTCAGCTGGATGGTTTGGTTGAATTACATGTGACCCTTGAACAACACCTATAATTTATAGTTGCCCCCCCCCATCCCATATGTGTAGTTTCACTATATCTGTGGATTCAGCCAACTCCTGACCATGGGGTGCTGTAGTATTTACTATGGAGAAATATCCATGTGTCGACTGAAAACAAATGCACAAGTTAAATGTTAAGAATTATGTTTTATTTGGTGGACTTTCTGAGGACTTCAAGCCTAGGGGCCAGGACTCTCAGGTAGCTCTGAGGGACAGCTCCAAAGAGGTGAGGGAGGAGCCTGGATATATAGGATTTTTTGCAAAAAAGACCAGGTAATCAGGACGTCAAAAGATTAATGTTAGTTAAAGAAAACCCGACATCTCAAGTTAAGAAGTGTAGCGTGGGAAGACGGGAAGAGTCTGGGCTCTGTGTGTGGGAAGATGCAAGAGTCTGGGCTCACTGAAATCATTGTCTTGATCTGCCAGGATCCTGTGTTTTCCCATCCTGTGTTTCCTCAGGGCTCACCGTCGGGGTGGCTGTAATGTGATGACTTGACGGCTGCAACATCCTTTGTTTACAGATATGGCAGGTGACATTTTTCATTCACACACGGTATGAGAGGACCTGCACCGTTCAAACCCGAGTTGTTCAAGGGTCAACTGTGTTTTTTTTTAATTTAATTTTTATTTTATATTGGAGTAGAGTTGATTTACAATGTTGTGTTTCAGGTGTACACCAAAGTGAATCAGTTATACGTACACATGTGTCCATTCTTTTCGCATTTGTCACATAATATTGAGTAGAGTTCCCTGTGCTATACAGTAGGTCCTTGTTGGTTACCTATTTTATATATGGTAATGTGTTATCTGCTAATCCCAAACTCCTCATTTATCTCGAGCCCCCAGCTTTCCCCTTTGGTGACTGTAAGTTTGTTTTCCAAGTCTGTGAGTCTGTTTCTGTTTTGTAAATAAGTTCACTTGTATCATTTTTTTAAGATTCCACATAGAAGTGATATTATATGATACATGCATCCCAGTGTTCACAGAAGCACTGTACAGTAGCCAGGACATGGAAGCAACCTAAATGTCCAGCAACAGAGGAATGGATATAGAAGATGTGGTACATGTATACAGTGGAATATTACTCAGCCATGAAAAAGACTGAAATAATGCCATTTGCAGCAACATGGGTGGACCTAGAGATGATCATACTGAGTGAAGTCAGTCAGGCAGAGAAAGGGTCACCTGTATTTAGAATTGAGGTGAGTGGCAGAGGAAGGCAGGTGAACCCATGCAGTGAAGAATAGACACACCTGATGTGTGGATTGTTCGTTGGGATGTGGAATCCCTTTACCCTTTCTTGGCATGAGTATTAGTTTTCTGTGGCTGCTGTAACAAGTTACCATATGCTTGGTGGCTTAAAAGAACACACATTGATTATCTCACAGTTCTGGGGGTCGGAACTCTAACATGGATTTCACTGGGCTCAAATGAAGGTGTCAACAAGGCTTTTTTCTTCTGGAGAGTCTAGAGGAGAGACTGTTTTCTTGCCAAGGACCCTTGTCTTTACCATGGGGCTTCCCTCTTATAAGTCCCTTACAATGGGAATCACCCAGATAATCCAGGAACATCTTCCCACCTCCAGGTCTTTCACTGAATCACATCTGCAAAGTCCCTTTCGTCCCATAAGGTAACACATTCACACGTTTTGGGGATTCGGGCCTGGACACCTTTGGAGGGTCGTTATTCTGAGTCTCACAGCACGGGCTCAAAAGATAGTCACCACAGATACAATTGCTATTCATTAGATGCTTGCTGTGCACCACAGTCAGGGCTAGGATCTTTACTTACGCTGTCTCATCTGAGAATAGAGGGAATTTGAGGCTAGGAAAGGTTCCCTGAGCTCACCAGCAAGTATGCAATGGGACCAACCAGTGAATTCTGGTCTATTCAAAAACACGCTCTGGGGTACTCAGCTGTCAAACCTCTAACTCACAGAAGCGGGGTTTCCACAGGCTCCTCCAGATCTAGAAACTTCCTAAGGAATCCTCACTCCTTGTCTCCTTCCACACACTTCCCTCGAGTCGAGACCTCCTTTTAAAAAAAAAAAAAAAAAAAAAAAAAGGAACCCATTCCACTTTAAGACGCACCACTTGCTGACTGTCTGGTCATTTAATAATTTTGTTTTTGCCACTCTATGGATTTTTTACTTCCCTTTAATGTGTTTCGCAGTACGCTTTCAGACACATCCCTAATGCCTTCAGCCGGAACAAACACTCAGACTCCGAAATCAAATCAACGCAGACCTATAATAACAATGCACTTCCTTCACTACTGAAAGATGACAGTAACTTGGAAGACATTTGTTAAAACCATAAATAAGTCTTCAGAAAAAAAAAAAAAAAAAAAAAGGAGCCAGAGGAATTGTAAATGTCCAGAGTGCTTTCTTAATTTCAGGCTACACATCTTAATATATACCCTGAGGTAATAAAAACACAGTTCCTTGTTTGATGCCAGTCGTTGCAAAAAAAAAAAAAAAGAAAAAAAAATCAGCTGAGCACAAATGATTCTATCCCATCCTGAATACAGAGATCACTCAGAGAAAAACTGCAGAAAATGACAGGCGCTACACTGCTTCTATCAGCCGAAAAACTGCTAATTGAGAACAATTTATGGTTGCCCTTACGGAAAAAAATCATTGAAGATAATGCGTATTTTGAGTCTGAAAACCTTTAACATCTCAACCGAGAATAAGCATATCCACTCATTGACGGAAATAGATACCAGTAATTATTTAGAATTTACTCTGAGCCAAGCCCTCTTTTGGGAATAAAGTGTAAGTGTGTATATTTGGGGGGGGAGTGATATTATAAAGAAACAATCAGTACACCACAGAGAGAGACAAGCCAAGCCAATAATGAAACGGAAACAAGATCCCTCGAGATTAAGAGCCTTCTCTAGATTTGCTCCCAGAAACCAAAACCCAGACTTAAAGCTCTGCTTTCATCCTATAGTTACTCTGCCAGTGAGATCCTCTCTCTATTCCATTTGACTTCCCCCCTCGGCACACACATTTTTACCAAAATATTGTATTCAGAAATGAAAATCCGGAGCGCAGAGAGCAAAGTCCCTCAATACATGTTCATTCTCATCAACACCTAGACACTCTCCTTTTCTCCTGCCAGACAAAAGGATGCTTCTGCCCCGCCTCCTTGTTCTCTGCTTCCTTCTCCTTTCTCCCCCCACCTTCTATCTCACCCCCTCTTTCTCTTCTACCCTCTCCCCCCACCCTCTCCTCTCTCTCCTCTCTCTCTCTCTCACACGCGCACACACACACACACACACACACACACACACACACTCTTACATTAGACGAGCATCTAATGTACGATTGTAGATAAAACGAATCATTAACCATCATGGAGATAACCTTCACAATAAACCTATTTCAGTGTCCCACCTGACACAGGAGGTAAGGGATGCTCTTGACACAGGAGGTAAGGGATTCTCTTGAGCCTGTTACCAGGTGCAGAATTGAGGTCTAGAAAAATCAGACTTTCCTGGAACCACGGAACCAATCGGTGTATGGTGGGGAGTGAAATCCATGTCTCCCAGAGAGTTGTGTCTTACAGAAAGTTCATACTGACTGTCCATTAGCAGTGTGCCGTGAGACACAGGAGACCCTTGATTTTATTCTGGAGAGCATCCAGGAGCACTACTGCGATTCGAACACTGTCTATTTTATTTCTGTTTTTGATTGAAGTAGAGTTGATTTACGATGCTGTGCCTATCTCTGCTGTATAGCAGAGTGACCCCGTTATACACATACATTCTTTTTTTTTAATATTCTTTTCCATTATGGCTTATCACACTATTTTATTTTATTGAAATATAGCTGATTTACAATATTGTGTTAGTTTCAGGTGTACAGCAAAGTGATTGTTTTCTGTATATTCAGTTATATATATATTTATATGTATTCTAAATATATATTTATATATATTATAAATATATATATTTCAAATTCTTTTCCATTATGGTTTATTTCAGGATATTGCATATAGTACCCTGTGCTCTACAGTAGGTCTTTGTTGTTTATCTATTTTATATACCATAGTGTCTACCCGTTAATCCTAAACTCCTAATTTATCCCTCCCCCTTCATCCCTTTTGGTAACCATACGTTGGTTTTCTATGTCTGTGAGTCAGACACCGGCTCTTTTAAGTGCTTGCCTCACTGCCCTCAACCGAAACGCTGTCTAAAAGGGAGATCAGCTATCTATGTGGTCCAAATGCAAAGTCATAGAAGATGAGGCTCTTCTTCGTACAATAACTCTGCTCCAGGAGTTTAAAGAAGAAGAAAACGGAATCACCAAGTGTATAGAGAAAAACCATTCTTCCTAGATCCTTTCACAGGGGTTGCGGGAACATCTAGGTTGTTTTTCCTGCCAGTTTCTCTTTTGCATTTCTGTATAGTGGTTTGTTTGTTTCCTAGGACTGTCACAACAAAGGACCAGAAACTGAGTGTCTTAAAGCCATGGAAATGTATTGTCTCCCTGTTCTGGAGACCACAAGTCCAAAATCAACGTGTCATCAGGGTCGGTTCCTTCTGGAGGCTCCAGGGGAGGGTCCTTCCCGCCTCTTCCAGCTTCTGGGGGCTCCAGGCGTTCCTGGGCTTGTGGCCGCCTCCCTCCCGTCTCTGCCTCCATCTTCATGGGGCTTCTGCTCTGTGTCTGTGTCTCCTCTTTTTCTGAGGACACCTGTCATATTGGATTAGGACCCACCCTAATGTCTTCATCTGGATCACATCTGCAGAGATTATATTTCCAAATACGACTACATTCTCAGTTACCTGGCATTCAGACTTCAACACATCTTTTGGGGGAACAAGGTTCAAGCTATGAGAAAAAGTAAGAAAGGATTGAGAGAATCCTATCTGTAGAACGGGTGATCCATTGAAGAGGTCCTAGATGTAGAAGAAAAAGTAGGAGATGGACACCTGCCTGTTCCTATGTTCAGCTCTACAGCTGGGGCTTGCACCCCACACTCACTCCACTCAGTGTTTGCAGAGGGATCCCAGCCCAACCTCGGGGTTATGCATACCCAGGAAGATCCAAGAAGGACCCAGTCAGCAGGAGACGTTAGCTGCTGCTTCCCAGAGCACCTACTAGGTTGAGAACACAGTCTCTAGCCTTAGATGTCGATGTGGGCAATGTCGCTGGGACCGGCATTTCCCCAGTGGTTTCCAGACCTTAGGAGCTCAGACTAGGTCCCTACAGAGCAGAAAGCAAGGGGACACTGGCGTCCCCTGTTCCTCCTTGCCACCTACATTCACACAAAAGCCACCTTGAGAGAGAACACAGAGGGAGGAAACCTGAAACCCACAGGCAATGTGGTGTTCACCTCCAGAACACGTGATGTTTTCCAGGTGATGAGCTCATACAGGAGAACTGAACAGTTTGGGAGCAATAAAGAACTGGCATTTTCTTTGCACCTGCACGTGGTCCAAGCCAATTTCCATCCTACTACACGTGTATGATGAATAGACGTCAAGATACATACCCTTTGCTGTCCAGTGACTCAGTACCTCTCATTCCTTGGAATGAATCTTACATTTATTTCACCTACGTTCAACTTGACTTTGTACAAAGCAGTGTTCTATTTAAAGAGCTATCAGTAATGCATCCTCTGACATGGATACAAATCCAATTATTGACATTCTTAGAGCTCAAAGGGAAGTTATAGTGATCATTTGGATTTCACATAAGTGTCATGACTGTGGTTTCGTATCATCAGTAGGATTCTTTAGTATTTCTGCCATAGGACGATTTACAAACAGTCATCCTGTGTAATTGTTACTCCATGAAGGCTTTATATGTGTAACCTCACAATATTCAAATGTCGCGACGTATACTGAAATTCCAAAATATTTTACAATTTCTTCCCCTAATTTAAACATATGGAATTCTATGCTTTTTTTACATTTTTGAACTTGTTTATCTGCCTTTCACAAAATGAATATAGCTTTTAAATAACACACTGTGTCCTTAAATACAATGCATAAGAAACCCTTTACTCCATCTAAACTCGTGGTGAATTTTACGCTTACATTCAATAAGTTATTAAACAATATTCATTTTAATGCTGGAGAAGATACCTTGACAAATTTATTAATGAACATAAATTCATGAAAATAATACTGTGGCTACATCATTTATGGAGTGATTCATTCTGACTTAAACAATTATTTACTCGAGACTCAAATTTGCCCTGAAACTCAAAGTAACGTTTCCTTGGCATGACATAACAAACTTCTTACGTAATTACTAATTAGTCTCAAGCATGACAGATGTTTTAATTAAAGTCACCAAAACGGTTAAGTCTTTATCACTCTTTCTTCATCTTTTCCCTTCATTCGCTTTAGGTTAACTGTTTAACGGTCACCAAAAGCCCAGAGGTAACATGGAGATCCATTCACCAATGGCAGGATGTTTCTGGTAGCTGAGAAGCGAGAAACAAACCCTTCTTATTTCAAATAGTTTACAGAATATTCCTGGCGCTCCTAAGAAGGGCTGAGTTGCTTACTTCATTCTAGAAAGGCACACTTCACCTATGCCATTGCAGTGGAGGGGTGCCCAAAAGTATATCTCAAGTATAGTGAGACACCAAAAGCTACGGAGAAATTGTCTTGCGTAATCTGTGACTCTTGCGTTCAAGATCTGTTTTTATAGGGATCCCTCCTACACTGTTGGTGTGGATGTAAGTTGGTGCAGCCACTATGGAGAACAGTATGGAGGTTCCTTAAAAAACTATAGAACTGTCATATGATCCAGCAATCCCACTCCTAGGCATATATCCAGAAAAGGCAAAAACTCTAATTTGAAAAGATACAGGCACCCCTCTGTTCATAGCAGCACTATTCACAATAGCCAAGACACGGAAGCAACCTAAGTGTCCATTGACAGATGAATGGATAAAGGAGATGTGGTACATATACACAATGGAATATTACTCAGCCATAAAAAAGAATGAAATAATGCCATTTGCAGCAACATGGATGGACCTAGAGATGATCATACTAAGTGAAGTAAGACAGAGAAAGACAAATATCATATGATATCACTTACATGTGGAATCTAAAATATGACACAGATGAACTTATCTATGAAACAGAAACAGACTCACAGACGTAGAGGACAGACTTGTGGTTGCCAAGTGAGGTGGGGTGGGGGAGGGATGGATTGGGAGGTTGGGATTAGCAGATGCAAACTACTGTATATAGGATGGATGAACAACAAGGTCCTACTGTACAGCACGGGGAACTATATTCAGTATCCTGTGATAAGACATCATGGGAAAGAATATGAAAATTTATATATATGTGTATAACTGAGTCACTTTGCTGTACTTCAGAATCTAACACAACATTGTAAATCAACTGTACTTCAATAAAATAAAAATTAAGAAAAAAAAGATCTCCTTCTGTACCGTCAAGAGCCTGTGTACTCCACCCCAGTCCTGCGTGGTGTGAAATCGCTCTGGTCTACCATCTCTGCCCCGGGTAGGGAATGGGTGGGTCATCCAAGGTCCTTAGCTGTTGGACAGCGTTTGTGCCCATAGTGTGGGTCGGAATAAAGAAAGGTTCAGACCAGCATCGACTGAATCCACATTGCTGGTTTATGGGTCATGCTCTGCTGAAGGCTGCCAGGTGGGTCATCGAGTACCAACCTCAACCTCAGTGGAGACTGGGCATCTATGCCGCTTCTTGGCATCCCTTTCTTGTCGTCTTTGTCTTTTTCATCCCTCCCAGCCCCCCAGCTTCCCAGCTTAGCTAGAGTGCTTGCCTTGGTCTTGTCTTTTTTTTTTTTTTTTTTTTTTTTCAGATTTAAATCCAAAACCAATTCTGGGATTTATTCTAGTCACATACTCCCTTATCTCCACATCTGATCAGTCTGAACTTCTGCCTATACTAATTCCCAAAGGTTTTCCAAATCCATTCTTCCCTCCTCACTCCCCTGTCACTGCCAAAGGACCTACTGTGAAAAATAAAATAAATAAAAATTTTGAAAAAAATGATTGAAAAAAGGAAATTGTCCCCTGGAATAGGTTAGAGCAGCTGTGAATTTTTCTTTTTTTTAATGTTTGATTTTTTTTTTTCATCCTCAACGTGAAAATGGATAGCATAAAGCACTAGTTATTCTGGTCTGTCTGATTTCACTGTGTTTTGTCAGGACACCTGTCTAGACACAAAACACATGAGAAAAAAAAGATGGTAAGCATCTATCTCAATTGCAGTATTCACAGGGTAAAAAACAAGCATTTGCTTTTGGTTGTTTGGGTTTTTTTTCTTCTGAGTTTCTTAACTCACTGACAGAAATGCTGCTTCCAAACGATTATCTCAACATCGAGTTTCACATTTGGGGCAATTTGCTATACACAGCAAAACCGTTTTGCTTTACTTTTTTTCCCCTGTGTTTTTCCTTGAGTATCTCCCTTGATGTATATGTTATTTTCTTGAAAAACCTAAGCCTGTTAGAACCATGCGATGTTGCTTTTTTCTCTTGCGTGGGCAGGATGCCACGACTTCAGTCCCTGGAGAATTAGCCTCACCTCAGAATTGGCCACGGTTCATGCTTAGCCCTTCACACGCTGTATTTAATTTTTACCTGTTTCCATTTCATATCCTAGAATTCCAGTGGCATTCTGTAGCTACTTTTGAGGTCGAACATAGTTTAATCCTTGGAAACTTACGTTTGTGTAAATGTTTGTGAAGCGTGAATAATAACAAAAAGAAACTAGGGTATCTCACAGTCGAGATTTCAAAATTGGGTGATCACCTCTTGGAAAGGAAATCATCCATGAAGCAGATCACTCATGTTTTCAGTACACAGAGCAAAGGACCAAAAGCACCAAATCTCTACTTACCCAGTAACTGTAACTTCCAAGTGTATATATATATATTTTTTTTAATTTTTTATTTATTTATATTTGGCTGCGTTTGGGTGTTTGTTTCTGCGCGCAGGCTTTCTCTAGTTGGGGCGAGCGGGCTCTAGGTGCGAGGACCTTCAGTAGTTGTGGCACGTGGGCTTCAGTAGTTGTGTCTCGCGGGCTCTAGAGCGCAGGCTCAGTAGTTGGGGCACACGGGCTTAGTTGCTCTGCAGCATGTGGGATCTTCCCGGAGCAGGGCTCGAACCCATGTCCCCTGCATTGGCAGGCGGGTTCTTAACCACTGTGCCACCAGTGAAGTCCCCCCAAGTATATTTTTGAGTTTAATTTTATTCTATATTGAGTCCCTCAACGGTCTAACTCTATTAACTGTTTTTTGTAAATTGTCTGCCATCTATTCTGTTTTACAGAATTGGCCGACAGATAAGAATTCAAGAGGAAAAAATGTAGTTAGAAGGAAACAATCAGTACAATATAAATTCTGTTTTCCAGTACACACACACACACACACACACACACACACACACACACACACACACACGCTTCTGCTTTGTCTCGAAACACACAGCCAGTAGATTTCACCATAATTTCCAGATTTTCCTCAAAGAGTGAAAATGTTTCTGGTGTTCATTCACCCTGATCTTTTCCGTCTCCTCTTAACACCTTTGAAGGTTGCTCTTTGTATCATACTGTTTAGTAAAAATGATGCACTGGTTTGGTAGGGATGGAGGGCAATTCACAGACCATGAGTTTGGTTTCTTATTGTAACGCGTGTTCGCTTGGATTGGATTCAGATTCGAATGTTGAGAACATTCAGTGTCTCCTTTGACATCTTGTGATTCGTCCAATCAGAAAATGGTCCTTCCTGTGGATTCCACCTGTGTCTGTTTTCTGCCTTAGGTACCTTCGTCGTCATCTTTTCCAACCTGGATGCCATCTCATCTTCTGGCTCCGTCCTCCTCTTTATTTATCTTCCTCGTCTTTGCTTTATGGTTAGACACAGTCCATATGAACTTTTAGAGAAATGACGCTACATATTTTCATTTCTCTTTCATCATCTTGTCTTCTTTGAAGGTAATTTCTCCCCCACCAAAGCTGCATACAACATTAATCTCTCATATGTTCCACGTTTCGTGTCTTTGTTAACATATATAACATGCTGATTGAACGCACTCCATCCTGTATCTAAGGGCATCCCCACATAAACATGACAATGGAAGCATTCCCCCGAATCGTTCTTCGTCAGGTGGGGAAACAGTGTTGATAAGGTTCTTTAACTTGTCCAAATCACACAGCTCTCATGGTGGAACAGGGAGGGAGGGATAAATTAGGAGTTTAGGATTGACAGATACGCACCACTATATATAAAATAAACAACAAGGTCCCACTGCGTAGCACAGCGAACTGTCTTCAGTATTTTGTAATAACCTAAAGTGGAAAAGAGGGCTTCCCTGGTGGCGCAGTGGTTGAGAGTCTGCCTGCCGATGCAGGAGACACGGGTTCGTGCCCCGGTCGGGGAGGATCCCACATGCCGCGGAGCGGCTGGGCCCGTGAGCCATGGCCGCTGAGCCTGAGCGTCCGGAGCCTGTGCTCCACAACGGGAGAGGCCACAACAGTGAGAGGCCCGCGTACCGCTAAAAAAAAAAAAAAAAAAAAAAAAAAAAAAAAAAAAAAAAAAAAAAAAGTGGAAAAGAATCTGAAAAAGAATATATATGTATATAAATAATATGTATATGTAGATGATCAACTTTGCTATACACCAGAAAATAACACAACGTTGTAAATCAACTGGACTTCAATAAACATTTTTTTAAAAAAGAAAAGGAAATTAAGACCCAGAGTAAAAAAAAAAAAAAAAAAATCTGTGTCTAACTGCAGACCTCAGGGCTTTAACCTCTATGCTTCCCCCTGTTGTAAGAAATGGGTTAAAAAATACCATCCTCTCTTTCAGAGCTTAAACCTTAGACACCCTCAGTCGGGTAACTTTGGGACCTTCCCTAGAGCCATTTAATGTGCTCTAACCTTAGACACGTCCATGCTATGTATCTCAGTGGTGTTTCAGTGTTTCTTTGAAAGCCAATGGCCAGGTTCGTCTGCTCTTGTAAAAGGGAGGGTCTTCCGGATAATAATTTTCCTTGCCGCACTTTTTTTTTTTCAGTGTGCACGCAAAGGCTATGACTCTGTCTCAGACATTCCTGATTTGAACTATAAGGGAGAAAAATGTTTTCTTAGTTTCATGAATGCTTGGGAGGCAACACCGCACAGAAAGTCTGTTCTTTGCCCCTAATGTTAGTCCTGGCGATGACTCTTGGTCAAACTGTCAGAACTCAACGCATCTGGTTACTAGGCAAGATGTGATTCTCTGTAGGTGAGACGGGGGGTAACATAAACCAGGTTGTCAGCATGCTGAAACTAACCATGACATTTCATCATGTGTGCTTTGATTCCTGGTTGCGTCTGATGGCTGGTCATGGGGTACGTATGTGTCTGCGTGACCAGTTCCCTTTAAGAACATTGGACTCCAAGACTCAAGTGAGCTTTGCTCAGCAACGGCATCTCGAGTACGTCCCTGAAGTTTGCAAACGGAGAGACACCCAAGGCACATCACTGTTATCGTCAGAGAGCAAAGAGAAGAAACTCTGCGTTTGACCTCTGCAGTCTTTACCAATGTAGATCTTTTCCTTGCTGTTTCTACGTGTTTCCTCAGCTTTATTAAGTCTTAGCTGCACTCGTAACATGATGCAGACTATGAGTCCTTTTCAGCCAGTCCCCAAGCTAGCGGGTGTTGGGGAGACACTGGAGAGGATGCTTGATACATTTTTACTGTCTCTGTGTATTTCTTTGTTTTGTTTTGGCCATCTAATTTGGTTTCAGGAGGAGAACATTTCTTCAACTGTGGGTCTCTAGTGTCTGTTCTAAAAATTTCCCGGATTAGTTGTTAGACTTTGCATCTCTTTACCCATATTTCCGTGATTTATGCTTCTTCCATGGCCAGAGAAAAAGAGAAGGAGGTGTAGGAGGCCAAATAATGGGAGAAAAATGAAGAAGAGCTGGAATGAAATAGATACTACAATGGCAGAAAAGTAGCAGATGTCAGATTTAACTAACTCATAGAATTAACCAAAGTGGAGTTTAATCTAAATTCTCTCCAAACTTTGGAGAAGGCCATATTTTTCTCCCTGCTATTGTGTACATTTGTTTTTAAACTCTGATTTCCATAACTCTGAAAAGATTCACTTGTCTTTCCTCTTTATTTTTTTAATTAGTTATCTATTTTATACATATTTGTCTATATACATCAATCCCAATCACCCAATTTATCCAATTCATCCCACCCCCTCACCATCACCCCCCCCCACCCGTGCTTTCCCCCCTTGGTGTCCATACATTTGTTCTCTACGTCTGTGTCTCTATTTCTGCCTTGCAAACCGGTTCATCTGTACCATTTTTCTAGATTCCACAAATATGCCTTAATATACAATATTTGTTTTTCTTTATGACTTCACTCCGTATGACAGTCTCTAGGTCCATCCAGGTCTCTACAAATGACCCAATTTCATTCCTTTTTTATGGCTGAGTAATATTCCATTGTATATATGTACCGCATCTCCTTTATCCATTCGTCTGTCGATGAACACTTAGGTTGCTTCCATGTCCTGGCTATTGTAAATAGTGCTGCAATGAACATTGTGGTACATGACTCTTTTTGAATTACGGTTTTCTCAGGGTATATGCCCAGTAGTGGGATTGCTGGGTCATATCGTAGTTCTATTTTCAGTGGGGCTCAGAACCTTCCCTCCAGTGGGTGGACTTCTGTGGTGTAAGTGTTCTCCAGTGTGTGAGTCACCCACCCAGCAGTAATGGGATTTGATTTTATTGTGACTGTGCCCCTCCTACCATCTCATTTTGGCTTCTCCTTTGTCTTTGGATGTGGGGTATCTTTCTGATGAGTTCCAGTGTCTTCCTGTCAATGATTGTTCAGCAGTTAGTGGTGATTCTGGGGCTCTCGCAAGAGGGAGTGAGAGCACATCCTTCTACTCCACCATCTTCAACCAACATCTCTGTCCTCTTTATTATTTTTTTTTTTTCAAACTCATTCCCTGGAGATTTTTAGTTTGCCCAGCAAGTTCACCTACATTTCCCAGAGGAAAGTAGAGCTTTAATTAAGCTTACAAGAGCCTGCAGTCCTATACAAACTAAATAATTAAACGATCAACAGCACCGGAAGCAGCAAGGATGCAATTTTATGAACACGCACCTGTCCATCTTACAGGACCAGCATAAGGTGTGCCATTTCTACAGGAAATAGGTTTAACTGGGAACGGAAGAGGAAAACTAGGAATTACAAGATAATGGCCATCACTAATCGCTAGGTCTTTTAAAGTAAATCTCTTTTATCAGTTGATCACGTTAATCACCCGTTAAAGTTGTCTGGGGCTGACACTACACAACTCTGAAGGAAAGAAACACAGACTCAGCATCCCAGCCTTTCCTCTGCTGTGACCTCCAACTGCCTCTGCTCTGCCTATCCCTGAATCTCTCCAGAGAGGCGCACGGTTTCCTAACCTCCAGCTGACTTTGAACATGTGACTTGTGTCCTCCTCTTTCTGCCGTTTTGGTCTCGTGATTTTAGCGTGAAACGGTCCCTCAGTTTGACCCCTTCCTGCGCAAGCACATGCTAACTTGTTGCCACCGAAGCACTCCCAGGCATTCGTGCTTATTATTCAGAACTCTTTTCAAGAAACTCTGAAATATATATGCAGTTTCACAAAGTCTCTCTGGGGTCTTCCAAAATATGTAGTTCACGTACGAATACCACCTCTGACTTTAGAAAACAGAATTCAGTAACCTGTGTCCTCAGTAAGGATTTTCATGACTAGAATCAGGAATATAAGTGCAAGAGGCAGGTCATTTGGCACCAGTGCAACTACATCTGTATTTGCATGTATCCATCACCTTGGCCACATGCAGCCCATTTGGATCCTTTGTCTCTGGCACATTTAGGTACTGCCTACCCTTCCCCTAGGATTGACGAGCTGGCCACCTCCTTCATTCCTGAGACAGACACCCAGAAATAATTACTTGGGAGATGCTTGTCCCAGGATTCGGAATTTTAAGGACTATGTACCTCAATTCCATAATACCCTATACAGACTGTGAATACACTGTGGTAGGTTACCTGTGAAAACGTGTTTTAGAAAAGCAAAAGGATACCTGCACCCCTGTGTTCGTTGCAGCACTATTTACAATAGCTAGGACATGGAAACAACCTAAATGTCCAATGACAGATGAAGGGATAAAGAAGATGTGGTACACATATGCAATGGAATATTACTCAGCCATAGAAAGGAACAAAATAGTGTCATTTGCGGAGACGTGGATGGACCTAGAGACTGTTATACAGAGTGAAGTAACTCTGACAGAGAAAAACAAGTATTCTGTAATAGCACTTATATGTGGAATCTAGAAAAATGGTACAGATGAACTTATTTGCAAAGCAGAAATAGAGTCACAGATGTAGAGAACAAATATGATTTGTTATGGGGGAAAGGGGGGATGGGACGAGTTGGGAGATTGGGATTGACACATATACACTATTGATACTATGTATAAAATAGATAACTAATGAGAACCTACTGTATAGCACAGGGAACTCTACTCAATGCTCTGGGGTGACCTAAATGGCAAGGAAATCCAAAAAATGGGATATATGTATGCATATAGCTGATACACTTTGCTGTATAGCAGAAACTAACACACCATTGTAAAGCAGCTCTACTCCAATAAAATTTTTTAAAAACTAAAAGAGCCGTCAATCAGCAACAACAAAAAGTACTGTGTTGCCTGTCACATAAGTACTCAATAAATAACTGCTATCACTGTTTTAAAAATTGGACAATCCATCGGCAATATGTACATTTATAATCTTGGGCAGCCATCACCACTGTCTAATTCCAGAACGTGTTCATGACCCTAAAGGACGCCCCATCCCAATTAGGAGTCATTCCCTATTCCTACCTTCCCCCAGCCCCTGGCAACCATTAATCTGCCTTCTGTTTCTATAGATTGAACTATTTATATAGGTGAAATCATATCATATGTGACCTTTTGTGTCTGACCGTTTCCTTAGCATCCCGTTTTCAGGGATTCTTCCATGATAGAGCAGGTATCTGTTCTTCATTCCTTTTATGGCTGAACAATATTCCATTGTATGGATACAGCACAATTTGTTTCTCCATTAATCCATTGGTGAACATCTGTATTGTTTCCACCTTTTTTTTTCTTTTTTCTTTATTCTTTCTGGCATGTGTCTTTTTTTAATTTTTACTGGGGTATAGTTGATTTCCAATGTTGTGTTAGTTTCAGGTGTACAGCAAAGTGAATCAGTTATACGTATGCATATATCTATTCTTTTTTTAGATTGTTTGCCCACATAGGCCATTACAGATTATTGACTACAGTTCCCCGTGCTATACAGTAGGTTCTTTTTAGTTGTCTGTTTTATCTATATCTAGTGGGGCGTATATGTCGATCCCAGTCTCCCAGTGTATCCCTCCCCCGTTTTTTTCTATTGTGAATAGCACTTCTATGAATATTTGCGTACAAGAATTCGCCTGAGGGCTTTCCCGGTGTCGCAGTGGTTGGGAGTCCGCCTGCCGATGCAGGGGACACGGGTTCGTGCCCCGGTCAGGGAGGATCCCACGTGCAGCGGAGCGGCTGGGCCCATGAGCCATGGCCGCTGAGCCTGCACGTCCGGAGCCTGTGCTCCGCGGTGGGAGAGGCCACAGCAGTGAGAGGCCCGCGTAAAGCAAAAAAAAAAAAAAGAAAAAAAGAATTTGCCTGAGCGCTCGCTACATACTGATCAGGTAGGTGAATAATATCAATTCATTAGAACGACATTTCCAACAGTGTGTTCATCAAAATATTACACTGGTAAGCTTTCTCCATTGTTAGACACTACTTTTCTTAAATTTAATTTGAAATATGTTCACACGATATCCTCTTCTTGGGGATTTTGTGTGTGTGTGTGTGGTACGCGGGCCTCTCACTGATGTGGCCTCTCCCGTTTGCGGAGCACAGGCTCCGGACACACAGGCTCAGCGGCCATGGCTCACGGACCCCAGCCGCTCCGCAGCACGTGGGATCCTCCCGGACCGGGGCACGAACCCGTGTCCCCTGCATCGGCAGGCGGACTCTCAACCACTGCGCCACCAGGGAAGCCCGCACGGTAGTTTTGGATTCATCTTGGGGCAAAACACTTTGAAATAAAAACGTTGGTGAAAGAAAATGTGACCATGTGACGGTTGCATAAGAGAAAGCACAGCCCGTTTTGCCAGTATTCAGTGCAACAAGAAAAGAAGGAAACACGTCACTCCTTACAAACGATTGCAGGGCTACTTACGTGGAGCAGGTTTTGTTTCATGTAACCACAGGAGGGAGAATTAAAACTAGCCCAGAAATAAATAAACAAACATGTATAATCCCAGAGAAGCATAAACACTGAGATAAAAAAAGAAATGTTGTAAAAGACCCTCATTACAAGTCAGAAAGAGAAAAACAAATACCGTATATTAATACATATATGTGGAATCTAGAAAAATGGTACAGATGAACTTATTTGCAAAGCAGAAATAGAGACACAGACATAGAGAACAAACGTACGGATACCAAGGTGGGGAAGGGAGGGAGGTGGGATGAATTGGGAGATAGGGATTGACATATATACACTACTATGTATAAAAAAGATAACTAATGAGAACAGACTGTAAAAAAAATGTTTTTTTAATAAAAATTAAAAAGACCCTCGTTACAAATGGTAAGTAAGCATTACCCCCTGATTTTTATAGCGTGTATATTAACAAGGATTCCTTATTCTCATTGGCTGGCTTTATAAGAAAATATTAAGAATGCAACCAAACAAGACAAATAGGATGGGCTGTGCCAGTAGCTTGCGATGTCCTTCAGAGGATGTGACCACCGAACAGACAGACCCTGAGGTAGCCATTCTTCAAGGAAATACATAAGTCCTTGAGTCCAAATGGGAAGGAATTGGGGGGCCTAGATATCAAGCAGTACAGGAAGGTTTGCTTAACTGGAATATGGTTTGGGTCATATGGAGTCCATGAATTAGTCCAAGGACCCTTCTAGAGTATTTAAAGAACACAATGTATCCAGCGAGAGAACAAGCCAAAAAGATCTAGGTAGAGTGGGGTAAACAATTTAGACTCCGTAGAACGGTCGGGAGAATCTTAGGTCTCTTCTGAAAACTGTGGGGTGAATAACGGGGCACCCAGACATTCCGTCTTGGTAGGAGATATTATGTGACTCAAACTTCCTAGATATTATGTGATGCAAACGACAAGGGCTTTCTGCTCACGGAGTTCATTCAGTAGCTTTTGATGTTGAGACGTCTCAGACCAGCAATGGGGCTTCTTCCCGCCTCCCTCGTACACAAAAGCAACGCCAAACTCCCCTTGAACAAAGTTATCTTTTGGTAAATCCTATTCTCCTTGAGGCCATGTTCAATTTCTTACCTAATTTGGAATCAGGAATATCCCCAACAGCTCATTCTGCAGTTCTGGGGTTAAGCCTTCAACCTAGGGATTTTGAAGGGGCATAAGGAGCCCATAACAATTTCTCATCACAAACGCAAGAACGTATGTACGTACCATTGTGGGCGTTCACTACGGCAGAAGTGGACCAGTCGGAAAGAGAAGTGTATAACTCAGTAACCAACAGATTTAAGTTTCTCTGTTTCTAGTCGCAAAAGAAGAAACGATAAGGACTCCAACCTCATGCATCTTCTAAAGGTCCACAAATCGTCTCAAATCATCTCACCTCAGCTGTTGTGGCGCTAAGGTCTGCATCTGGAATTTATATGTTCCAGCTTTGCAGAAGATACTAACATGCTTTCAGTACCAGAACAATAAGATCTGGTCCAAAACGATATTCTCTTTGGAACCATCCTCCTGCCATCTACCTGAAGTTTTCAGTTTTGAAAATTTTGCCAAAAAGGTATTATACAGAGCCATTTTTCAGAGAAATATTTCCATAATCTCCTTTTAATTTGCATAAAATCTACACAGTCCTCCAGTGTCTGTACACGTGTCATGTTCTAAAGTATCTTATTTTTTGTTTGTATACTATGTCTCTGAGAAACTTTCCCCTGTCTAATAAAATTGAGACACGCACACAAAATACAAAGAATCAAAACCACTTAATACACAAGGCATCCACTGATCACACAAAGAGCTTCGCCTGAAAGGTCATGGTGGTACCTATAGCTTTAATAACTGCCACGAGCAGTTGTGTAATTATTCCTGCAGAGAGTGGCACTTCAAACACTGAAGACGTTCAGAAACACTTAAAATGTTAAATCTTCACGGTAATTTTCCAACGCACAAGTAAAAGGCCCATTTTGGGCACATGCGTGGGACATTCTCCCGCCACCTCACGCTGGCTGTACGTGGTTACAGCCGTCTGAGTTCTTCCCAGTAAGCGGCTGAATCGTTCTCCATTTATCCCGACAAACCCCTTGAGCTTCTCAGTCATCTCAGATCTTTCCTGACCTTTCAATTGAGCATTTCCACACCTGGCTTCTTTCACTTTTATGTGGTCCACAGTCTAGGAAACCAGCGTTCAAAAGTATATTGTAGACAGTCCCCATACATTCCATGGTAGAGCTAAGATGACTCCAATCCCTTCCCTGGGCCAGAGGGATGCTGCCTCGATCTGGTCTTGAATTGTCCTTTCGGGGGAGAAAAAGAAATGTCCTGGAACCAAATCACCACGTTGATCCACGGCAGCCTGAAACTTGTGAGGAAATGAAACAAAACACAATAAAACCACCACACAAAACACCGTATACCCACCATCGCCTGGACACCCATGCTTGTCCCTGGAGAACAAACACTTCTGCAGTCCCTGGATGTGTATATATTATATACAGAGCTGAGTGGCTGCTTTGTGAACCAATCAAAACCTTGAACTCCAATTCCGATATATTCTGATTCTGTCTCTGACTAGATGTAGGCTCTAGGGAAAGGTTTGGTTTTTTTTAATTTTTATTGGGGTAGAGTTGATTTACAATGTTGTGTTACTTTCAGGAATACAGCAAAGTGAATCAGTTATACATATACATATATCCACTCTTTTTCAGATTCTTTCCCCATATGGGTCATTACAGAGTATTGAGTAGAGTTCCCTGTGCTACACAGTAGGTCCTTATTAGTTATCTGTTTTATATATAGTAGTGTATATGTGTCAATCGCAATCTTCCAGTTTATCCCTCTACCCCTTACCCCCCGGTAACCATAAATTTCTTTTAGGGAAAATGTTTTCATCTCTTGATTAACCAATTTTCCTATCAGGTAGAAATAATGTCGGGACTTGTAGTACCGTTAATAAGAGTACAGAATATTTATCACCACCCTGTCTTAGATAGTGTTTCTGCACCTATCATTACATTCTAGGGAGATCTCAGCCAGTTGGAATGCAGGATAGAATTTTTAAATTGTAAAGGAGTTAAAGAGTGCAGATGAACGTCTTGAATTAGCCAGCCCAATACCTCCTCATAATAATTGTTTAGGAAATCTGACGCCGGCCAGTCGAGGCTGACAGGAACAATTAAGTAAATATAGAAGTCGAATTTACCTGAGGCTTAAAGGGGGACAAGAGATCAAAGACACCACACTAATCTCCATTCTTTTGAAGCCAGGCTCAAACAACCTTTTGAAGGAACGATAATTAAGTCTGAATAGAGCACAGGACTGCTTTGTCTGCTGCAAAGACAAGGTTCCCCTTCCCACTGGGTGAGCAGGGTCACATTTCTGCACCTGGTGCACAGGTTCAAACAATAAATAAAAAAGAAACCCGTCTCGCCGAGCCATGAGAAGAGGTCGTTCTTCAGATGGGAGGGGAACGAACGTCCGTCTTCTATATCGTAGTTGGAATCACTTTACAGAAATAGCATCACAGTTTCCTGGGAAGCCCTGGAAGGGAGGAAAGAGAAAGGATGCAATTGTGTAGGTGGAGGTCAGATCTCTCTTTACAGGGCAAAGAGCACATCTGGTTACCTTGATCACATGCCACAGACTCAGCGCAGCACCTGTTGCCTTGAAAGTTCATAAACGTGCCTTGAGCAAACCCGGGGACACAGGGGTGGGCATGGACCAGAGGGAGAGGGCAGGATGCTGAGACATCAGACAGAGGGGTATAGAGAGGGAGCAAGGGGCCATTGACCACTGCATGCTGCTCCCAACATCTCACTTCTGGAAACTCACCTGCAGTGGCAGCAACTACCTTGGAGCATCTACCCCCCAGTCTGAATCAGCCCCCCACTAAGGAGTTGTGTGTCCGCAGCGCTAGCTGATAACACACAGCTACGTCAGGACCAGGGCCCCATCCTGCAATTAGCCAGGTATCAGGCAGTGGGTGAGGATGGAGGCTACCTGGGATGCTCACCCCTCTCCTACACACCTTGAGGATGCCCTTGTTGCTTCCTGTGGCTACAGAAGACAGGTAATACACCAAGAGGATACCTTGCTCTGTCTCTGAGTTTCAGAACCAGGGAAACAGAACAGACTCTGCCTGACTCCCCATCACTCCTTGTAAAAGTCCTAGCAAGGGGGACTTCCCTGGCTGTCCAGTGGTTGAGACTTCGCCGTCCAATGCCAGGGGGTGCGGGTTCGATCCCTGGTGGCGGAGCTAAGATCCCGGCCAAAAAAACCAGAACATAAAACAGAAGCAATATTGTAACAAATTCAATAGAGACGTTAAAAAAAAAATGGTCCACCTCAAAAAAAAAAATTCTTAAAATAAAAAGTCATGCCAAGGA
Source organism: Phocoena sinus (assembly GCF_008692025.1). Classification (NCBI taxonomy): domain Eukaryota; kingdom Metazoa; phylum Chordata; class Mammalia; order Artiodactyla; family Phocoenidae; genus Phocoena; species Phocoena sinus. The sequence goes on along the minus strand of NC_045784.1, from coordinate 2,208,338 downwards.
CTACCCTGGCGGTTAAGTGGTTGAGACTCCGTGCTTCCAATGCAGAGGCCGCGGGTTTGATCCCTGGCCAGGGAACTAAAATCCCACATGCCTCGTATGGAGGCCAAAACTTTAAAAAAAAGTCATAGCGAGGCAAAAAACACAGAGGCGACACAAATAAACAAACGTGTCAATAAATACGTGAAAAGACACACAGCCTTCTTTAATAATGAAAGGGAATTAAATCTAAGCCAGGATTTACCGGTCTTACCACTCTGGCAAAAAAAAAAAAAAAAAAAAAATTGAAAGAGACTAACGGGCTTTTTTGGCAAGGAGCTGGAGAAATGAGGAGTCTGATACCGTTGGCTTCATATGTTTTTAATGGAAATTTGGTGGTATCTGTTACATGCTACCATGCCTAAGCTCTGACCTAGCAATTCAGCTTCTAAGACTCACTCTGCAAAATCAGGAGAGGACGTGTTAGGTCATAACATATAGACAAGGTAAGGTGGTAACACGTATGATGCCTGACACATAGGGAAACCCAGTAAGTGTCTGTCCTTTTTCTTCCCTTTTGCCCTTTTCTCTCAATCTCTGTGATTCTTATTTCAGTAGGATCAAGCTGAGGAGTATGACTTCCACAGAGGGTCCATCAAATACTTCAGGGTCCAGGAAGGCCATGAACGCCTAGGGTATATAAATACCTCTTGTTCCGTTGCGGGATGTCTGGTTAACACTCATACCCATACATGCAGAAAAGATGATCAAATACACAGCATCGAGCTTCCCTGGTGGCGCAGTGGTTGAGAGTCCGCCTGCCGATGCAGGGGACGCGGGTTCGTGCCCCGGTCCGGGAAGATCCCACACATCGCAGAGTGGCTGGGCCCGTAAGCCATGGCCACTGCGCCTGCGCGTCCGGAGCCTGTGCTCCGCAACGGGAGAGGCCACAACAGTGAGAGGCCCGCGTACCGCAAAAAAAAAAAAAAAAAAAAAAAAATACACAGCATCGCATGGCACACATTTGGTGTATCCACATCCTTCCCAAGTTCACGTATTCATCTCTCTTTCATCTTTCTTATTTATTTAATTCCTCTTCCTAGGCCCTACCCCCCAAATTACCTGCTTTGAAAAGAGGTCTGAGAATCTTTGACTTTTTTATTTTTATTTTATTTTTTTGGACCGCAGCATGCGGCATGCAGGACCTTAGTTCCGGGACCAGGGATCGAACCTGTGTCCCCTACAGTGGAAGCGCAGAAGCTTAACCACTGGACCTCCAGGGAAGTCCCTGAGATTCATTGGCTTTAAAATTTCCTCTCTTTAGAGCTATCCATTTCTCTGGGACTTTTATATATACTTTTTAATAAAGCAAATCTTATTTTTAATCAATAATTAAATAAGTTAAATAGAATTTTCATTTAACTTTGTAATTAAGCAAAGCTGCTATAGATATTAAGACTCGAGCCTCTATATTTGAAAGGTAGCCAATTTTTGGTACCGTCCTTTGGAAAGGTACAATTTATTTATCCAACTTTTTCACGGTTTGGAGACCTTGACACCGAAAGAAAGAATATTCCCTGATATTCATGCTTTCTCCATCCTGTAAAACAATAATGACTCACTGACCTTTCTAAACAGCTACATTTTGATTGCTCTAATATATTTGAAAGAGGCAATTTTGTGGCAAACAACAGACTCCCTGTAACAGCTGACCTCCAGGACGTTTTTTGAATGTCTTTTCTCATGTTGGGAATAAATGCAACGTCCAGGCAGGCTGATGAAAGGGTCAGCAAAGTACATCATAGGGACTTCCCTGGCGGTCCCGTGGTTAGGACTCTGCACTTCCACTGCAGGGGGGCGTGGGTTCAATCCCTGGTTGGGGAACTAAGATCCCACATGCCATGTGGCCAAAAAAAAAGAACATCATGATAGGACAAATGCCAAGGGTCTGTAGCCTTTCTTTGAGATCTTTAATGAAATTTTGGTTTTGTTTTTAAATTGTTTATTTATTTATTTATTTATTTTTGGCTGCATTGGGTCTTCATTGCAGTTCACAGGCTTCTCACTGAGGTGGCTTTTCTTGTTGCAGAGCACGGGCTCTAAGCGTGCGGGCTTCAGCAGTTGTGGTGCTCTGGCTCAGTAGTTGTGGCTCACAGGCTCAGTAGTTGTGGCACACAGGCTCAGTAGTTGTGGCACGTGGGCTCAGTAGCTGTGGCTCGTGGGCTCTAGAGCGCAGGCTCAGTAGTTGGGGCGCATGGGCTGAGTGGCTCCGCGGCATGTGGGATCTTCCCGGACCAGGGCTCGAACCCATGCCCCCTGCACTGGCAGGTGGATTCTTAACCACTGCGCCACCAGGAAAGCCTTCTCTGAGGTCTTTAGAAGAACTTGACTTCATATTTATGCTTCCGAACTGCCCAACTTATTGTGGAGAATATTAACGTGTCAGCCTGAAGTTGCTCCTTTCAATAAACATGCGTCTTCTGCAGGAGTGCCAAGGTCTGGGGCTGGAAGCCCACGGCCAGTCTGCCAGTGGGGCAGACAGCAATTGGGGACTGCAATTAGGCATGGCACTGGGGCACATTCCTCCTTCAGATGCTGTTATTCAGGGACACTGGTGATGTGATCATGAGGAAGTGGGTGCCTGGGAAATGGGAGGAGAAATTCACCCAGACACATGCACCGTGTTCTCACAGTGGGAACCACGCAACACGAAACAGCTGAGCACGGACTGTATTCGTCCCCTGGGGCAGCTGCAGCAAAAGCACCATGAAATGAGTGGCTAAAAACAACAGGCATCCATCTTCCCCCATCCTGGAGACCAGACGCCTGAGGTCAAGGTGTCCCAGGGCCAAGGTCCCTCCAGAGGCTCCAGGGGAGGGTCCTTCCCGCCTCTTCCAGCTTCTGGGGGCTCCAGGCGTCCCTGGGCTCGTGGCTGCATCCCTCCCGTCTCTGCCTCCGTCTTCACGGGGCTTCTCCTCTGTGTCTCCTCTTCTGTCTCTTAGAAGGACCCTGTCATTGGATGTAGGGCTTACCCTCATCCAGGAGGACCTCACCTCAGACCCTTCACTTCATCTCATCTGCAAAGACCCTTTGTCCAAATAAGCTCCCTTTCCCAGGTTGCAGGATGTGAATCTCTTTGCGAGTGCCATCATTCAACACACTCTGTGGACCAAGGGGACCTAGATTTCTAGAACTTTTTCTGTCTTTAACTTCCTCTGTGGTCTTGGGCTCACCACGCTCTGCTTCATCTTCTCTAAAACATGAGGCTCAAGCTAACCAACGTACACTGTTGTTTCCAGCTCCCAGATTTAGTTCAGTTTCTGTCTTCCCATGACCTTCACAGTGTTCATGTTTGGAGTGACCATCTAGAAAATGGTTACTGAGAGTCATTTATTACAAATCTAACCAGGCGATGTTAGATGTCACAGCTACTCAGGTGGGAATGCATAGACATAGGACCGTTCATCCACACAAGTTCATCTAATTTAAAAGAGATCTCAGTTATTTCAAGGCAATAACTTTAGATTCCTGGAAAGATAAATTAATCCATAATACACGTAGAGCTTTGGGTCCACCTACGCATTGACTTCTGCTGTGTGAAACCTCTGTTCCAGTTCATCCATCTGTATAATGGAGCCAACTCTCTTAGGTTCTTCATAGAATTTTCTAAGGAACAAGATGGAAGGTTCTTGGTAAAGCAAAGTATTGTCTACACGTATGTGTAATGTCTACACGCTTGCATTTGGGACGCTAATTTTATGCAGCAGCTAGAATGGCTGGGGTAGGGGCTCGGGGGTTCAGGTTGAACATGATTTCTATGCGTGTCTGTGAGAGTGTCTCCCGATATGATTAGCGTATGAGCTAGCAGACTGAGTAAGCAGGTTGCCCTCCCTAACGTGGGTGGGCCTCGTCTAATCAGTTGAGGGCCTGAATCAAACCAAAAGCGGAGGTGGGGAGAATTCACCCATTGTTTTTTGTATCACTTTTGAGCTGAGACGTCTTATCCCATCTTCTCCTGACCTCACGCTGGGCTTTACACCTTCGGGTGCCCTAGTTCTCGTGGCTTTGGATTCAGATTGAATTACACCTGGCTTTCTTGGGTCTCCAGCTTATAGAGGGTAGACTGTGGAACTTCTCAGCCTCCAGAACTGCATAAGCCAATTCCTCATACTAAATCTCTCCCTCTCTCTCTCCCCACCCAACTCATGTATATATCCTTACTATTATAAATAATGTCCTATAGTATACTTTTCAATCAACACATCCCATACTCGTGAACCTTATGTCCACAGCTCTCCTAAATTGGGGACATTTAGAGTTCCCCCTAAAATTCCTCTCTTTATGCTCAAGTCCACCCTAGCACACACCTTCTCTAACAACTTGATGGTGGGCACCTTTGTGCTTCATTTTCCTCTGTGCGTCCTGCACTGCATTCCCGTTTTAACTCTACCCTGTGCCAGGACATATCTTCTAGTCTTTCCCTCAGATCTCTGCTGCAAACCTCAGACCACATCAGCCTCTTCCTGCTTCAGAGTCTTATAATACTTTTATCTGCACCATTAAATTGGCACGTAAATACATTTTGAGTTGCTCAGTAATTTAAGCAAGTCTTGTGTGTATCCTCTACACTTTTGGAAGGGAAGAATCAAAATCTTGTTCTGTCACAGTACTGAGGCTACAGTGAAACTCAATATGGAACTTGGAAATCTAACCCAATGGCAATTAGGTCTGAAAAATAATCAGTAAAATGGCAAACCACCCTGATATTTCAAGTTTAACCCTCTGTCATTCTGTCTCATGCATGCTTTGTGACTCAATTGGAAATATTCCCATGGGAAATTAACTTAGCCTGTTTATTATGGAATTTCAGACTTGGAAAACCCACAGTTATATTTTTCATGCTATTAAATGTCTGTAATCAGAGTTCTGCCTGTTTACGTAAATAAGCTATTCCTTACAATTACAAAAGGGTCTACTTCGTTATTCTATTACCATCCCTATTTCTTCCATGATAAATTATATTTTCAAAATTCTTACATCCCTCATCACATATGCTTGATTATTTTTTTAAAGTTAGAGAGTAGAGCTTCCCAGATCTTATGCAATTAACCCAGAATCTAACAGAATATCCTACTGGAGATGGAAGCATAAACGTTTTATTCAAATCACTGAGTGTTATTTTCTGGAACAGCCATTCAACTGGAAAGGAAACTAAAAATGTCCTATACGAACTCATCGCCCTGAAATTTGGATTCAGCATCCAAGAAACTTTAAGGTGATTCATCCTCAAAGAAATGATATTCAAACAGATATCTTATTCATTCAACATCTGTTGAATCCTTAAAATGAGTGAGGCATGAGATTCTTTTAAATTATGGGAAGCAGCCGAAAGGGTATCTGATAATCTCAGCTATAGGGCTTAACTTCTCATTAGAATAGGTGTTCAGAAATCAGAACAAAGACTTTTGGGTGGATGATTATTCCAGACTTATCATGTAAAATGAAGCAAAAAATACAGGTAGGATCATATAGAGAGCAGGAAAGGAGACAGGTAAAATTAGTTGTCAAAATCTAATAATAAAAAAAAAAAAATCTAATAATATCTACCTTAACAAGCATGCTATACAGCTATAGATTTGAGAATAGTCTGGTAGATTGTTAGATATCTACCTGAGTGGAAAAATGATAAAGAATGGGCTGTTTTTATTAAATTAACTAAACTATAATGATGTGATATTCTTTTTTAAATTTATTTTATTGGAGCATAGTTGATTCGCAGTGTTGTGTTCATTTCTGCTCTACAACAAAGTGATTCAGTTACACATACATACACATTCTTTTTCATATTCTTTTCCATTATGGTTTATCACAGGATATTGAATATAGTTCCCTAAGCAGTAGGACCTTGTTGTTTATCCATCCAATATGTAATAGTTTGTATCTGCTCATCCCAAACTCCCACTCCATCCCTCCCCCAAATCCCTCCCCCTTGGCAACCACAAGTCTGTTCTCTGAGTCTGTTTCTGTTTCATAAATAAGTTCATTTGTATCATTTTTTTTAGTTCCACATATAAGTGATATATGATATTTGTCTTTCTCTGAGTTACTTCATATGATAATCTCTAGGTCCATCCGTGTTACTGCAAATGGCATTATTTCCTTCTTTTTTATGGCTGGGTATATGCCATTGTATATATGTACCACATCTCCTTTAACCAAGAAATGTGCTTTTCTCATTCAGTTATACGTGATTATCTGGTAGATGTGTCATAAAATTGCTCCCTTGCCCCGTGGTTCAAGTTACACTGATGTATGTGGTTGAGTACCGATTGTGTTCTCAGGGAGACCCTATAATATGCTCTCCACACCAGATGCTTTAGGAGTGACAGGAAGGACAGTTCGTAGTTAACACAGAGCAGAGATTCATCTAGGACAATTTGGAGCCCAGTCGTTGGTGACGCACTGGCTGGACAGGGTTAAAGAGTGAATGAGGTGGAAGGTACCTGCATCAGGGACCGTGTGAGACCCGATGTAGACGTGTGAATCTGAAGGGGACCAGAGAATCACAAAGACTTACTGCACCTTCATCACAAAGAGATGTTCAAGCCCAGGATGTGACTGTTTCCTTCCAGCTCAAAGCATCCAGGCTTAGGGCTGAACTTTGGAAAACTTCGGGGTCCGTGGGTTTCCCCTAAAGCACGGAAGTCCTGTGTTTTCTTCATGTCTTATTGCAAGTGTATATTTTTATGTTGTACAAATGCTGCATATCTTGATTTCCATTATTCAGTTATTTGGTTATCTGAGGAAATGTCCTTGTTATGCCGACGGTTATGAAATATTTAGGATTTTATTTAGAATATGAAGTATTTAGGAGTAAAGGAACATAATTCTTCAATGTACACGGTGGCTCAGAAGAAGAAATTGTGTGTATGCGTGTGTGTGTGTGTGTGTGTGTGTGTGTGTGTACATGCAAAGAGAGGAGGGGGGATTATAAAACAATTAGGACAAAATGTAGGTAATCGCTAAGTACGCATAGAAGCACATACGATTCCCCTATTCTTTTCTTGCAATTCTTATAATAAGTTTCAAAGTAAATGCAGATAAACAGTGATAAGCACAACAGAAAAACTCACAGACTATTTTGTACAAGCCCACAAATGTACATTTCAGAACATTTTACTTATTGGGAATGGCCATGCTGGCGGGATGGCTTGACGTCTAGGAACATTGTATACTCCAAAAATCTAAAATTCTCTGACCATCAATCACCCAAGAAGCCAACCAGTGCTTTAATATTTACCCCCAGTGGTGTCTTCACCTTTCAACTTTCAGGAAGAATTTTTAGAGAAGCATAGAGGTTTAACACTCAAGAATATTTAGGGTAAGTGAACACGAACTCTGGCTCTTAGAACTTGGCCACATGCATCTGGGTAATTCAGAATTTTAAAAAGGGGACAGGCATATGTAAAGAGCTCTATTAAACGGGCTGTTCACAATAAATGTTGTTCTACTAAAGAGAGAAGTTCCATCATGTTTTTATCGCAACCGTTTAAACAGAAATCATTTTAAATAGAAAATGTCTAATTTCCCCAAGGTTCAGTCTTCTAATTTTTTTTTGTCCCCACGTGAAATAGCCTCCTGCTGCCTTGTTTCCCTCTTTCGATTCTATGAGTAGAGCTACCTTTTTAATCCAGGTAGAGTTACAGTACCTCCATAATGAGCTTTTAGCTTTTACCAAACACCAAATAATACAGCCTATGGCCGACTCCCTCTTTTCCAAATGGAGTTAATTTTTTTTAAAGCAGTCAGAAAGAATTTCCAGAGAAAATTTCAAAGAGCACTTTAGGGCCTTATAAAGTAAAATTCTGAAACCAGTTCCTACATTCAGAAGAGGCTAGGCATTTTTAATACAACAAATCTTGCTGTCTTATTTCTTGCAATGTCCGGGTTGCCTTTGAAAAAAGAGAAGGAAAACGCTTTTGATATTGAAGTGTCTAAATTCCAGTGAAGGGAGTACGCATGGCCAAATTTTTGCTGTTTAGAGACCACGATTTTGTACAGGGCTTCAGCCTCTAGAAAAAGTCAGATGTTATACCCTTTCTCACCTGTAAAGCTTTAGAAATTAGCCTTTCTGGTTATTTCCCAATATATCTGTCCAAGTTGTCACTGATAAAAAGTCCATCAGACTCTGAAATTTGACCCCGGGTCCTGGAATAACAGGACAAACCCAAGCATAATATTAATAACCAGACAGAAGCTCCATAGGAGACAGAAAATCTCCACAAGTCTTTCCTTCTCAATGTACTGGCATCACCTGGAGACAGAATGTCTTTGAGGCTGACATCTGGGCTCGGACTTACTTTTTCTTTCTAATTCTCCAGGAGCTCTTGTAGAAGAACCCCGTGCAGGCCACATATATATATTTTTCAACCTGTATGTAAAAGTTAGGCAATTTGAATTGAGCAAATCTGAGGTGCCGTTTATATACCCAGAACTATGGAAGCGGCGGGGGGGGGGGTCCAAAAGTTACAATCTGAGTCACGGGGGGATGGTGTCTCTGTGGCAGGTCTCCTTCAACCCCTGAAGCCAAGTACGGATGTGGGTTGTTACCTTGGAGCATCCGTGGAGGCTGTTGTGCTTATTAAAGATAAAACACAGTATCCTAAATGGGAACATGCTGGATTCCTCAGCAGGGACAGATCCAGGGCCAAATCCCACAATTAGGAAAGGGCTAAAAGCCACCACCAATTCTAGTCAGTATTAGACCAGTAAGAGAAACAGAACTTGTTTTTTTTTTTTTTTCGGTACGCGGGCCTCTCACTGCTGTGGCCTCTCCCGTTGCGGAGCACAGGGTCCAGACGCGCAGGCTCAGCAGCCATGGCTCACGGGCCCAGCCGCTCCGCGGCACGTGGGATCTTCCCGGACCGGGGCACGAACCGGCGTCCCCTGCATCGGCAGGCGGACTCTCAACCACTGCGCCACCAAGGAAGCCCCAGAACTTGATTTTAAGAGAGATGGAGTCAAAGATGCTTTTATTCCTTCCGAGGTATGGGAAGATGCAGAAACTCAGAGTATTTGCAGCCCCTCTAAGGACATGACATTGAATTCACTCATCAAGGTTAGCAGTAAAGAAGGAAACACCTGCAAAACCTGACTCGTAGTTGGAAATTTCTAGGGTTAATTGAGCAAGAAACTACAAGCCAGATTGAGAAGACATCATCTTTATGAGGGAAAAGGTGTGGGAGAGACAGGACAATCCCTTTACTAGAATTATATAGACAATGCATACGACTCTCTTTTTATTTGGCTATGGAGACTGTCAGAATATTATTTTCTTGAATTCTCAGCTTTTTAAAAAAATGGAAATTGAAGCTCCCTCAGAGGTATTCATATTCAACAGTATGAAATGCACACAACACGTGCTGTTTCTCTATTTGCAAAATCTGAATTAAAATTCCTTTTAATATTCTTGGAAGACTAATGAGAAACAGCGTGTAGGGTTTACTGAAAGTGAGGTTTTATGAAGTGCTTCAGAATTTCAGTCCCCATGGAAAATGGAGGCTTCGTACTAGATATTGCTCCCTTTTTAATCTGGGGAATCATGCTATCTGCTAGGAAAAGACAAGGGAAAAGAAAGCAGCATCCGGTACCCTGCCGGGACCCCTGTGAGCATCCTTGTCTTAGCTCCCTTGGAATTAGGGTAAATCCAACCTCCTGGGTCCTAGTCAAGAGGAGCTTTAGAGATGTCAAAGCCTGAAACCCCAAGCTTATGGAGAATTTGAGAGAGCATGTAAAAACCTCTTTACAAGCCATTTTACCAGCGATTTCATTTTGTGTTGGGGGTGGGAGCTGTTCTCCATGAGTCCTGCAAATGTCGATTTAAACTCGGAAGCATCCAGACTGTGTTGGTTGCGATCCTAGTGGTTTAAACCAGGGGAGTTGGTGTGAGGATTTGAAACCAACACAGGTTGATCGGACAGAGTGCTGAGGCGTGTGGGGACGGCGAAGCTGTCCTTTCGAAGTGTGTGTTCTGGCCATTATCCTAAGTTCATCATCTCTTGCCCCTTTGACTCTTCAACCCACTTCCAAAATCAGATTGCCCAGGAGACCCGGCGGCCCTCCGTGCACCCCGCGCGAGGTCTCCGTGTTGGACCTTCTCCTCCAGGTGTGTTCATTGCTTCAACCTCCCTGGGGCTCAGAGCTCCTTCTAGAAAAGTCACCAGCTGCCAAGCATACCCCCCTCAGCCAGCCCAAGAGCCCTTGCCGAGTCATGTACCACCTTGTGGTGAGAAGAGCAAGAGCGAAGCCGGTAACCCTTTGCTACATGCTTTGTAACCTACTGCCTTGAAGCAGACCTGTCCCCAGCTCTGTACTCATCACCCATCAACCTCTGAACACATCACTGTCTCTTAGAAATGCATCATCCCATCTGGCCTTTGTAACCCCAGACATGTGCCGTCGCGAGGCCCACGTGCAGAGAAGCGTTAACACAGCAGACTGGACACGGCTGTCCTTAGCAAGGCCAGCTTGCAAGGTTGGCTACTGACCAGTGTCTTCATCAGCTCGGGCTGACTCTGTATTCCACTTGGGTGGGACAATGTGTCAAAACAACTCTTCCTGAGAAGGCAGATGTGATTACTGACGTGAGGGACACTTGCTTCCCACTGTGAAAGGAGCATATTTACAGGGTGTAGATGAATAGAGAGATGGTGGATAGATGTAGATGGATGGATAGATAGATAGGTGATGGATGGATAGGTAGATAGGTGATGGATGGATGGATAGATAGATATAGATGATAGGCAGGCAGGCAGACAGACAGACGGATGATAGATATAGATGATAGATAGGTGATGGATGGATGGATAGATAGATGATAGACAGATAGATGGATAGATAGAGAAGAAAGGCAGCTGAGAGAGAGAAAACTCCATCTAGAATTGTGCCATACATCAGCTGAGGAAATACCAGTTCAAACTATGGCAGGAACATACTTGTTACAAAGCAGCTTATCAACATTTTATCTTTACCTGCCTTTCCTTCCTCTGCTTCTCGTAACCCTATTAACTTGGTGAACCACATTGGTAATCCATGTCTGTTTTTGAGGTGTAAACCTACTATACACAAAAGCTCACTCTTTTAACTGTGCTGGTGGTACACGTTTAGAATTTATCCTAAATAAACAAGAACTCAGAATACTCTTCCCTCTAAGAGGTGACTCCATTCTGCAAAATAGCAGGTGTTTATTCTTTTGAACTGTTCTCTGCTGTGCATCATTGCCGCAGGGGAGCTCAAAGCGATGACACTGTAAGAGAGTTACAAAGGGCAGCACTGCCTTAATAAACTAGTCACAGATGCCATGTAACAAACATCCTCCAAACAGTTTCGAAGACATTCCTTGCAGCCTTGGAGTCTATTCATCTTACAGTGTTTACATGCGAACCTGCTTCCTAGTGTACTGGGCTCTCCTCCATTAAAAACTGCAAAATGACCCATTTCTTAAGTATCAAGCATGTTCTGTCAGTTGCTGCTCTTAGGGGGAAAAAGGAGATTTGCAAAGAATCTCAAGCAGGGACTAGAAAACATATTTGCTCACTCAGGTTCTCAGCAGCATTATTCACAGTAGCCAACACGTGGAAGCAACACAAGTGTCCGTGGCTGGATGGGTGGATAAACCAAATGGGGTCCATCCACACAGTGGAACATTACTCAGTCCAGAAAAGGAGAGAAGCTCTGACACAGGCTACCATGTGGACGGACCTTGAACACTTGATGCTGAGTGAAATGAACTAGACACGAAAGGACCAACATTGTATGACTCCACTCCTAGGACGTCCCTAGAGGAGTACAGATCCATAGAGATGGAAAGTAGGATGGTGGGTGCCTTAGGGGGATGGGAAGTGAGTGTTTCCTGAGGACAGAGCTTTGGTTTTGCCAGATGAAAAATTCTGGAGAGGATGGTGGTGATGGCTGCCCAAGGATGTGAATGTATTTCATGCCACCTAAAAGAGGTAAACATAGTCCATTTTATGTGATGCGTATTTTACCACCAAACAAAGAAAAATCTTTTTAGAAAAGAGAGATTTGCATCCACTCGTGCTTTCGGGCCAACAGGGAGTGACCTTGAACCTTTCACGAATCATTACTCCCCTGATAAAATGCTAAAGTGTGTACATCAAAAGACCTTTGGTGGAGGCTTTGTAAACTTCTAAACTACTTAGAGGTAGTGGATAAGCGTGACGTCAGTACAAAGTAGCTTCATTGTCTTTAAAGCCTGTGCTTGAAGAGTTTCCTCTTGTTTTCCTGCCACAGCCTTGGGCTTGCATTTAAATATGAATGCGCAAAGCTTTTACCCTTGCTAAATGCTAAGGTTCCCCCCACCCCAGAAATGCACCTGTTAGCCAATTGCTGTGGTGGAAATTTCATATCTGCACACAACTTATTTTAATGCCCGGAAATGGAAGGGTGCTTAAAAGCAATAACGAAGCAGCAGTCTACATTTTTATATTTACAGAAATAAATGTCTCAAATCCATCGACATGCATCCGTTTTGCTCTGTTACTTAAAAGATGCCAAGATGCTGTGTAGCTTTTACCTGCATGCCTGTGCAAAGAAGACTTCAATTGTCTACTATTTCTTTGACACTCCTGGCTTCTTAAATCATGAATATGTCTTATTGGCCTCTGCACTTCCTTGGTGACTTTAAAGTTTCATTTTTTTTTTTTCCATAAACCTCTCTGACAGTGTTATTTATTGAGAGGAAAAGAATAAATAAATAAACTGAGCCCCAAACCTTCTTCTCTCCTCCTGGAGAGAAAGCCATTTGTGCACTCTCTCGCCCTTACTCGCTATTGTAAATATTTAAGTGTCGATCCTTTGAAAATATTGAAGTGTCGATCCTTTGAGTTTTAAGTGCATCCTTCTATGGGCTTGTTTAAATGATTCAAACAGCTCAAGAGGCGATAAGATTTGAAAACGCATTTTGAAAGGGGCAGAAACTCCAAAGCAGAGATGCCTGAGTATTAGGAAGAAGGAATCACCTCTGACAGAGTTGGGTACCAGACTGGCTATAAGCTTCCAGCCCTGCAAGGCTCAAGATATCCTTGCCTTCTTGGCTTTCTAAAACTACACAGGACATGCATAAGGAAAGCTGTAAGACCCTGGAGTACAGCCCCATATCATAGGTTATTGTGTCTGTCTCCAGAGAAGCTTCAGTGCCCAGGAAAGGCATTAGCACAGATTACAGGCAAAGGGCCGAGGATTTGTTTTAGAATCGATTTGCTCTGGCAGAGTTCCGGCTGTTCTGAAACACTTGGACAAATATTTCCAAAAGGAAAACCACCCATAGCAACTGGGTTCTTCTCTAAGACCTCATTAGAACCATTTAGCCGGCTTGCTTTGATTTTATCAGACAAAGGACATCTTAGAGAGCACACCCCTTCTTCTCTGACTGCCGTGGCTAGGACTTCCAGAACTCTGTTGAATGATAGTGGTGAGAGTGGGCATCCTTGTCTCGTTCCTGATCTTAGAGGAAATGTTTCCAGCTCTTCACCATCAAGTATGATGTTAGCTGTGGAGGAGGGATAAATTAGGAGGTTGGAAGGAACAGATACACACTATTATATATAAAATAGATAAACAACAAGGGCCTACTGTATAGCACAGGGAGCTCTACTCCATATTTTGTAATAACCTATAAGGGAAAAGAATCTGAAAAAGAATTTGTATATATGTGTGTGTGTACGTGTGTGTGTGTGTGTGTGTGTGTGTGTGTATGTTGAATCACTGTGCTATCATGATATTGTAAATCAACTATACTTCAATTTTAAAAAACAGAGCTAATTAACTGAGGTCTGTGATTTTGAGCAACTGACCCCCCCCCAAAAAAAAAACCAAAATAACACATCAGCTCTTGGGAAAGAAGAGCTGCATTGCGTTAACAGTCCGAACTGTACCATCCGCGAACTTTTTGGAGTAAATTTTGCCTTCATCATGAATGACCCTCCCCGTTTTGTGGTTTGTCTTGTAGGACTACAAAGAAATCCCTCAAGCTATAGACTTTCTTAAGCGTGAACCTGTTGACACAGGTGAACATGGGTGTAGGCGGTCTCAAATATTGTAGCAAGACTCCAGCCTTACTATAATCTACAGTGTCAACTCTGTGACAGGCTAGCTGTAATCTTAACCATGCATCCAGGCTGGAAACAAACACTGCCTAGTTTTCATTGCTTTCCATAAGTTACACACCCTCAAGAAAAAAAACACCACTTCCGTTAAGTTCAGACACATCCTAAAAGAGCTGCATTTCGTACTCGCCTCCCCTGCATTTTGTGTTTTTGATGTCCTATTTTATTTCTTCGTGCCTGTCCCTTAACCCTTTACTGTAGCTATAGTTGCTTTGACACTCTTTTGTCTTTTAATCTACATACTGGTTTACTGACGTGATCTTTAATCTGTACTATTTGCCTTTCCTAGTGGGACCTTCCCCCTTCCTATAGATTCTTGCTTCGTTTCCATTTAGAGAAGACCCTTCAACATTTCTTTTAGGGTGGGTTTACTACTGATAATTTTTGTGTGTTTTTGCTTGTTTGAGAAGTTCTTTGTCTCTCCTTCTATTCTAAATGATAATCTCGCTGGGTAGAGTATCCTAGGTGGCAGGTTTTTCCCCTTCAGCCCTTTGAATACATCATGCCACCCCCTTCTGGCCATATTGCTACACACGGAAGCATCTAAAAGATAAAGATGTATTAATAGCCTGCCTGGGGTCTATGTGATAAAAATTAGGGATGGTTAAAAAGAATAAAAACCTTTAATTAAAAATCAATTTTAGGGGTCTATAAAAATTAGGGATGGTAAAAAAAATTAATACATTTAAAAAAATTAGGAATGGATGAGGTAGGTGGGGTTCACAGGTTACAAAGCCTTATTCCGTGTTTTTTGCAAGGTTCTGTTTCTCGCTGCTTCCATCATTAACATTGCAGCTCCTCTCGGCCCCCGGGACGTTGCCCGATTGTGTTTGCTTTCCGTGATTGGATGCAAAATGCAAAGTCATCTTTCTCCGTGGACCAACCGCTCTCTCCTCTAATCGTCCGCATTCG
This sequence comes from Phocoena sinus, assembly GCF_008692025.1. Classification (NCBI taxonomy): domain Eukaryota; kingdom Metazoa; phylum Chordata; class Mammalia; order Artiodactyla; family Phocoenidae; genus Phocoena; species Phocoena sinus. The sequence goes on along the minus strand of NC_045784.1, from coordinate 2,193,264 downwards.
TTGAATCCAAATGACAGGTTAGGAGCCTAATGCATGGCTTCAAGAATATTAATTTAATGCTTGAAATGTCAGCAAATAGAGTGAAGGTATTGTTTCAGGCTCAGAGTTTCGTCAAGTCTCCATTGGGTAGATTATTTTTGAAGGCAGAGTCTCAGTGGCAAAGGCCGTCTTTGTAACGGGAAGCAAGCACGGCCTTGAGCCTTAGAGCAAAGCCAGTTGAGTTAATCCAACCTTTTAACGCTCAGCCAGGATGCTACGTGGTCACCTAAGATAGAATAACCAAGGAAAGGGTGGCCTCCCTGCAATCATTACAGGTATCTGCTCTTACACATTTATTGCCCAGATTTCCCTTGAACACCCAGGGGTAGGGATAAAGGATGAGCACATAGATACAGCATCTCTGCTTCCTTGGAGCTCACAGTCAAGACAGGTTGACATTCAGGATATAATCACACAAATAAACACATGATTACCAAGGATGAGGGAAGCTGTGAAGGAAAAGTGATAACACACTATAAGAACACAGAGAAGGGGGATGGGACTAGGTCTGGAAAGTCAGGGAGGAGAATCTTCCCTACAGAATTTCATTGGTGCTCAGATCTGTAGCAAGACTGAAAATTAATTCTGCAAAGCGAGGAGAGAAGGAGTATTCTCAGGCAGAAGAAACCTCCTTCTGGGACGTCCTGTGCTTGATGCTTTTGAGGAGCTGTAAAGAGGGGGCCAGGGAGGCTGAAAGTCAGAAATCAAGACACTTCCCAGGAACTGGTCACACCAGAGCTTTTCCCAAGTCTTCTACAATACGTGCTTGTTCCTAACATCCACAGGGATATGAAAAGAGAATTTGGAGCAGACTGTAACCTGTGAGACTGCCCCAAGGACTCTGTAAGCAATAGAATCAGGAAGGTAATGCTAATGCTGTTGAACATGATATCAGCGTATCGATAATCAAGCTGGACCCTGAAGGTAAGTCTCCCCGAGAATGCAAACTGGTGCAGCCACTACGGAGAACAGGATGGAGGTTCCTTAAAAAACTAGAAGTAGAGCTACGATATGATCCTGCAACCCCACTCCTGGGCATATATCCAGAGAAAATAATTCAAAAAGATACACGTACCCCAATGTTCGTAGCAGCACTATTTACAATACCCGGGACACAGAAACAACCTAAATGTCCATCAACAGAGGAATGGATAAAGAAGGCGTGGTACATGTATACAATGGAATATGACTCAGCCATAAAAAATGAAATACTGTCATTTGTAGCAGCATGGATGGACTTAGACATGATCATACTAGGTGAAGTCAGTCAGACAATGACATCACTTATGTGTGGAGTCTACAAGAAGTGATACAAGTGAACTTATTTACAAAACAGAAACAGGCTCCCAGACTTTGGTAAACATGTTTGTTTTCTAAGGGGAAAGGTGAGGGGAAGGGATAAATTAGAAGTTTGGGATTAACATAGACACACTACTATATATAAAATAGATAATCAACAAGGACCTGCTGTATAGTACAGGGAACTCTACTCAATACTTTGTAATGACCTGTATGGGAAAAGAATCTAAAAAAAGAATATATATATATATATATATATATATATATATATATATAGAGAGAGAGAGAGAGAGAGAGAGAGAGAGAGAGAGAGAGAGAGAGAATGGAGTCACTTTGCTGTACACCTGAAACTAACACAACATTATAAATCAACTCTAATATAAAATAAACATTAGAAAAAAGATAAGGCTCCCCATGGGGCAGTGTGACCCCATGAGGGATGCCCTGAAGGTCTCCGAAGACCCCATCTCTACACTGTCATGAATTGGCCGTGTGATCTTGGACACTTAAATGCACTGTCCCTGTTTTATTCCAGTGGTTCTTAGCGGTGGGGCATTTTATGCCCAGGGGGCATCAAGTAACGTCTGAAGATATTTTTGGTTGTCACTGCAAAGGGAAGGAGACGGCTGTTGCATCTGTGAATATCTTACATAGAATACAAACCCAATGTTGCTTTATTTACCTCCATGTGCCTCCCAGGAAATCAGGCTCCCCCAAGTCCAATCTTCTTTTTCACCAACTCAAGCTCAGTGATTCTCTTCCAAGACCTTAAAAGTACTTAAAAGCCTCCAAGGTTAGCAGACCATACGGCGGAAAAAGAAATTGCAGAGCAATCCGTTTTCACGAGGTAGATGGAAAGCTATACTATAGCACAGCCATGCTGTGGACAGGCTATGGATTTTGTTAGTTTAAACAGACCTAAGAACGAATCGAACCGGATGACTCCTTCTGTAACTATCAGCGACAGACTTCCATGAGTTCGAGTGTTTAGGGCTCTGAGTGTGCTGTGTCCGCGTTCTCAGCAATCATCCTTGCGTAGAGTTCTCCTATTACCATTGTAATTGTGATCACGGCAAAGTGGAATCATCATTTAATGCATCATTTGCTATGCAAATTGTTTTTCACAGAGACTTGTTTGCTCTGACCCTTCTTGGAGTTGTCATTTCAAAGGCCCGACCGTTCCTATTCTTCACCTCTCAGAATATCCTTCAAGTATCTCAGGAGTGAGTTGCCTACTACGTATAGAAATAGGGGAGGGGTTGCCCAGGGACCATATTTATTTTAACTCTGCTGCCTTTATTCAGAGAAGACAGGAGCTCACACTCCCTGGAGGAGAGAAAATTTGGTGGGCAGGAATTCATCCTTCTGAGCTCCGTGTTAATCTGGGCCCCTGGTCTCTGTATCAGAAACTATCAAAATTGGAAAACGCCCCCCAATAGTTGAATATTATTCTACTTACAGAATGATACAGGGGCTTCTGCTGTTTTGTTTGCTTTGTTTTGTTTCATTCTGTGGCCACGCCCCGCAGCATGCAGGGTCCCAGCTCCCCGATCGGAGATCGAACACGTGTCTCCTGCAGTGGGAGCTCGGAGTCTTAACCACTGGACGGCCAGGGAAGTCCTGGGGCTTCTGTTCAGTTAGATTACATACCCTATGAGACACACCCCCTAACCAGAATGTCCAAAAGAATGCAAAGTTAATGAGATAAACAATAATTTTTCCAGCTTTATTGAGCTGTAACTGACATGTAACATTGTGTACACTTGAGGTGTACATTTTGGTGATCTGATACATATATATATGGCAGAATGGTCACCGTCATAAGGTTAGCTAACGACTCCATCACCTCAAATAGTTACCCTTCTTTCGTGTCTTGGTGAGACCATTTAAGATCTACTCGCTTGGCAATTTCAAGTACCTAATTCAGTGTTGGTTGGGGGTTGTTTTCTTTGTTTGTTTCTTCTTTGGGCCGTGCCGAGTGGCTTACAGGATCTCAGTTCACGGACCAGGGATTGAACCCGGACCTTCGGCAGTTAAAGCACAGAATCCTAACCACTGGACCACCAGGGAAGTCCCACAGTATTGTTAACTCTAATCCCCACGCTGGGCATAGACATCCCAGAACTCATTTATCTTACAACCGGGAGTTTGTGCCCTTTGACCAACACCTCCCCAATCCCCCGACCCCATCCCCAGGCAAACACCGCTCTACTCTCTGTTTCCACCAGGAAATGGACAATATTTTAAAATCATTCGCTGACATGAGTCACGCTAACTGGGTGTACTCAATGCGTGAGTTTCAGTCTGTGTGCTAAGTGTCTGTAAGCGTAATTTCTTTCTCCAGGTAGATAAGAAGACACATAGAAATAGAAGTTTCAATTAAAAATCCGTATTTGTCTTTGCCAAAGATTTTAAAGGCAATTAATCTTGACCCTGACTGATGATTTCTTTTGCATGCACATATACTCTACCCAGAAGCTTGCACCTTTTTACGCATCTTAGGCAGAAACAGGACACTCACTCATATGTGTATACTGCCTGAATGCTCACAGAATGCTTTCCCAACCTCCTGGTTGAGCCTCTCAATAAATTTCAGGACCTTACGGCAGGTTAGCATTCATTAACCAAATCCTTCTGGTGGGCTTTTACCAAATATGGTAAGAGTATCTCTCGTGTAGGTGAAAAACATAATATACCATAGACTGGGCAGCTTAAGACCACAGAAAATGATTATTTCACCGTCCTGGAGACCAGACGTCTGAGGGCAAGGTGTCCCACGGCCACGCTCCCTCCAGAGGCTCCAGGGGAGGGTCCTTCCCGCGTCTTCCAGCTTCTGGGGGCTCCAGGCGTCCCTGGGCTCGTGGCCGCATCCCTCCCGTCTCTGCCTCTGTCTTCCCGGGGCTTCTCCTCTGTGTCGGTGTCTCTCCTCTTCTGTGTCTTAGAAGGACCCTGTCGTTGGATGTAGGGTCACCCTCATCCAGGAGGACCTCATCTCAGTCCTTACATTAATTACATCTGTATGTTTGTCATGGCAAAACTTGAAAAAAAGAATCCTAAATGTTCATCACAATGAGAGGGATAAAATAAGCGTTATGCATTCATATAATGACATTCCAGGAAGCAGTGACCCGAGTAAGCAGAGTTGCGTACAGCATGTGCCCCAGGACGTAACGACGTAGCTAAACTTCAAGTTATAAATTTAAGTACAAAAAACACCCTAAATTGACTAAATGCTGCGTATGCTCTGATGCAATTTGTATAAAGCTTACAACATGCAACATTAAATCAGTTTTAGTTTATGAATGCAGAGCTTTGTAAGTAAAAACTTTAAATCTCAGTGAGAATAAAAACTACCAACGTAGTACTTCTGGAAAAAGACAGACTTGAGGTACAGGAAATACAGTGGAGAGCGCTACTGGTTCTTTAACATTTTACATCTTCTTTTAAAAATTGACGAGGGACTTCCCTGGTGGCACAGTGGACACGGGTTCGAGCCCTGGTCCGGGAAGATCCCACAGGCCGCAGAGCAACTAAGCCCGCAATCCACAACTACTGAGCCTGTGCTCTAGAGCCCACGAGCCACAACTACTGAGCCCGCGTGCCACAACTACTGAAGCCCACGCACCTAGAGCCCGTGCTTCACAACAAGAGAAGCCACTGCAGTGAGAAGCCCGCGCACCGCAACGAAGAGTAGCCCCCGCTCGCCTCAACTAGAGAAAGCCCGCGTGCAGCAACGAAGACCCAGCGCAGCCAAAAATAAGTTTAAAAAATAAAATAAAATAAATTTATTTTAAAAAAATGATGAAGACTGAGCAAAATGTTAGCATTTGTCCTAGCCAATCAGGATGACGGCATTCACAGAATTTTTTTTTTTTACATCACATTGTCAAATGAGACACAATAAAGGGAATTAACTAATATTACAGTCAGGCTAATAAAGGTTCTGTTTCTACCTTGTATTCTCAGAGTACCTTTCTGTCTCTTCCTTAAAGTTAAAAATGGTTTTATTCATCTTGTTTCGTTCTTAGTGCCAAGCCCAGGTCATCACGTACCGAGTGTTGGAAACACAAAATGGAGAAGGGAGAGAAGGAGGGAAGGAAGGAAGGAAGGGAGGGAGGGAGGAAAGATGTAAGGAAAGGGCAAAATAAAAAAGAGAACCTTATCTCCTATTATTATTAGCCAATTTTTCACAGACTTCCCTTTAATTCTTGTCTCTGCTAGTGATAAACTTTACCATCGCCACTCAAGAACATTTTATTGGTAGATGCTTGAATGCGTTAGGGGGAATATCTGCATGATATAATAATACTTTCCTGTATTTTTATAGCTCAGCAAAATCCTAAATCTAGTGGAACGCGGTGGTGAATTATGATATCCCCCATTATTCGACCCAGCAAAAAGTACTTCAGGAGACAAAAGTAAGATTAGAAAAACCTCCTGGAAATTTATGTTCTCCACAGTACTTCATCAGTAGCAGAGTATTTGCAAGGCTGTTTGGAGCATAATTTACAAAGAAATAGGGAGACGCCATCAAAGTATTAAATTCAAAGTAAATAGCAGCTCTGGTCCCGTTCCAGACCTCCGTGTCCCACAGTCTCAGGGTAATGGATTATTAATGACAATGCCCTGTACATTTTAATTGATGCCATGGAAATATTTTCATTGCACGTGGCTTGTTTGTAAAAAAAACCCTGAATTATTTTTTTTATTGAAATACAGTTGATTTACAATGCTGTGTTAGTTTCAGGTGTGCAGCAAAGTGCTTCAGTCCTTGCGCTATACAGTAGGTCCCTGTTATTTATCTGTTTTATATATAGTAGTGTGTATACGTTAATCCCATACTCCTAATTTATCCCTCCCCCACCCTTTTCCCCTTTGGTAACTGTAAGTTTGTTTTCTATGTCTGTGAGTCTATTTCTGTTTTGCATATAGATACATTTGTATTATTTTTTAGATTCCATATATAAATGATACCATGTGGTATTTGTCTTTCTTTGTCTGATTTAGGTCACTTAGTATGATCATGTCTAGGTCCATCCACGTTGCTGCCAATGGCTTGATTTCATTCTTTCTCACTGCTTAGTGATACCCCATTGTATACGTGGACCACACCTTCTTTATCCATTCGTCTGTTGATGGGCACTTAGGTGGCTTCCATGTCTTGACTATTGTAAATAATGCTGCTATGAACATAGCGGTGCGTGTATGTTTTCAAGTTGTGGTTTAAACCTGAATTATCACGTGGTCACATTCAGACTTTGTCGATCTCTGAGCATTTAATATGTGGATAAGGAACACACAAAAACATAGGCTCAAAGAAGACTAAATTAAGGATATCTCTAAGCGATGCAGCAAGACTGGGGATAATGTGGGAAAGGCAAGGACTCATTTCATCATCACAGTGCAATCCACAGTGTTATCACTTCCTGTTACATACTGAGTCCCCTGCCCAGGGTGGGACCGGAGTCTAACCCTTGCCCTCCCAAGGTCACCATCCAATTAAGTGGCAGAAGCAATGAATGATAACATTAAGCCTAAAACCCCCAGTAGGATTAAAGACCTTATCTCACTGGGAAGTAGGAACTGTGGTTTGAAAGACCTATTTACCAGTGTTTGACATTTTTTCTAAGATTTAATCTAAGCATCTTTTGTAGGGGGGATTACATCTTCTAGCATTTGTTTTCAGGCACTAATGTGAGTACAGAATGTGGTATATTTCCAGGACCCTTTTCGTGAAAGAAATTATGCCATTTGTGAAACTTGAACAGAAGGGCTTCCACGAGCGTTCTGGGGGTATTTTATAGGTTCCCAGTAGGGAGGCCATTTACCTGGAGAAATTGAGAAGCCAGGATACAGCATGTGTGTGAAATCAATGCTGGAGGCTCTTACACAATTAGAGATTGTTTAATCTCCAAGGAAGTCCAAAGGTATCATCAGAAGAAATTCGCCTGGTCCTAATCTTTGAATGATTCTCTTTGATGACCCCTGTTCCTTGGTTAGGGCACCATTATTGATCTGACATTTTCAGAGCAACGTGTCCTGCCTTGAGATGTGTAGGTATTGCAGAGAGCAACTTTTCCATGAATTCCCCCAAAGTTTGGATTTTTCACACAGGGCATTGGTTTTCCGTGGGGATAATTTTACTCCCCAGGGGTCAGCAGTATCTGGAGATGGGGGAGGGTTGGACTCAATGTACAACAAAATAAAAGCAAAATATTCTCACCAACAAAAAACCAATTGCGGGGGGGGGGGGGCGCTTCCCTGGTGGCGCAGTGGTTGAGAGTCCGCCTGCCGATGCAGGGGACACGGGTTCGTGCCCCGGTCCGGGAAGATCCCACATGCCGCGGAGCGGCTGGGCCCGTGAGCCAGGGCCGCTGAGCCTGCGCGTCCGGAGCCTGTGCTCCGCAACGGGAGAGGCCACAACAGTGAGAGGCCCGCGTACCGCAAAAAAAAAAAGATTAGTCAGAGAGATTATGCAGTTGTGCCTGACGTAACTACAAGAGCCTTTCAAAGCAGAGAGTTTTCCCCGGCTGGCGGAAGAAGAGACAGCCAGGAACGTGAAGGATGACCGGCATTCGTTGTGCTGTTGCTGGCTTGAAGATGGAGAACGTCCCATGAGATTTAGGAAACTGAAAGAGGTCCCCACCTGATAACCAACCAGCAAAACAATGAGGGACTTCAGTCCTACGGTCGCAAGGAACTTAATTCTGCTGACAGCAAGAAGGAGTCTCGAGTCAGCTCTCTTTCCCCTGAGCCTCTGGGCAAGAGCTCAGTCTAGCCAACACCTTGATTTCAGCCTTAGGCAATTACCCAGCCATGCCGGGCTGGACTTGTGACCTACAGAGCCGTAAGCTATTAGACAGATGTAGTTTGAAAACCTGCAAAGTTTGTGGGAATTTGTGACACAGCGTAGGAAAGTTAAAACACGTCTGATGTGACTGTCACCTGTCCCTCAATGAATACTTTGGAAAGAATGCTCCATTGTTCAGAAATTTCCAGTAGGAAACGTGAGTAAAAACATCACCGTAACACCAGGAACGTAGATCTCAACTGACGGTCTGAGTTCATGGAACCCATGTCAGGGATGGCTGCTATTTTTACAGGTTTTCAATTATTTGCTCCCAGAGAAGTTGCTCCTGTTGGTGCCCTGTGGAAGCAACAAAATCACCTCATCTTCCAGAAGTGCGTGAAGATGTGTAGTTTTGCCTTGAGTCCACTCTGATAGCCACAGTGGATCCAGTGATAGCCACAGTGGATCCAGCTGAACAAACCACAGAGAACTTCATTAGTAATTATTAAGCATTTCCAGGTAAACTTCCCATGATACAAACCGTGTTCAGTGGACAGAGGCAAAGTTCCACCAAGGACTACGTCTGTCAATCAGGTCGCATGAGTTGGTGGCATGGTAATGGAGAAACCGACGTGAATTACTGCTTAACAGGAATATTGAATCCTGAAATGAACTGTACACTCTCATTTTTAATAGGAGCACGCAGTAGCCAGGCATAATAAAAATAATTGAAATGAGGGTTCGGAGCCATTAATCTATGGAGGAGTGCCTTAAGGAATCAGTGAGGAAGAAAACCAATCAAATGGCCATGACAGCCCCCAACTGATGTCACTTGTACCTAATGGTCTCAGTGGCCGTCGATAAAAGGCCGAATGCTATGGATAAGGCAGAATGAAAGTTTAAGACAAATTCTTTCCCCAGAAGGACAGAATAGAGAATAGAAAAAGTAATGAATGAAGGAAATGGGCCTTTCCATTGCTGGTGAGAAATAAATAGAATCTTATCTCTACATGCCACACCTAATTAATGAAGTGACAGAAATTCCTACTGGGTGAACAAAACTCTTTTTTTCCCTCCCTTCTGCCATTTATGCCATGTGGAGCAATAGGTAAATCCGTCTCGGAAGAAATATCTGTTGTTGGCCCAGTTTCACCTGATCCCTTTTGCTGGGATCTGAGAAGTATGGGCCCACCCACCATGTTCACAGGTGGTGAATGGTTCAACTTCTAAACACTGTCTTCTAAACGGTATCTTGTCATCTTACCTCAGACCTTTCCGGGTGTCAACCTTTCCAGTTGGACTTCTGCAGAAGTGGAGCCTGGGATGGACTTTGGGGTGCAAGATGTTTGTGAAAGCAGGGCCAACCAGTCTTTGCCAACCTAGCACTAAACTGCAAAGAAAGTTCTACCCATCTGAACTGGGCCAAAATGGCCAATCCCTCATAACCTAGATTCCATCACTGGACACAGGCTAGCTCTGGGAAGAACCTCAGGACCCTGGACAGCAAGTTCTTCCATGAAGAGGAATCAGGGTGCTGCATTTGTGTCCACCACAGGACCGTACCGTGTTTGATTCATTTGTAAAAACAACCCACAGCCCAGTCCTTCCTTGTGCATGGGTATCACTCAGATGAATGAGTTCACACAGGAGCAAACCAGGTTATAAACAGTGTACAGGAAGGTTATCTTCAGAATTAGAGTCTTGTGTTAGCAATTGTTTTCCTTTGTTTCTGTAAGATTTTACAGGCAGTTAACCCGAAATTGTTATGCGGTCTATTTGTGTCACCAGCTCCTCTCATTGTGATTCATTAAATATTGTTCATGGAATCAAAGCTCACCTACGAAAGGATGCTGAAGGGTTAAATTCAGGGAATTGTCAGTTTTAAAAAAAAATGGACCCTCTTTAAGGCACTTTGTTTAACAGATACATCAGTGAGGACTCACCCTTCTATTTATTTTCAATCTCATTGAAATAAAAAGCCTATCGTATATTGTGACTACCTTTCGATGTCACATGTCCTGAAGCACTTGTGGCTCATTTATTTACTTTAGTTGCTTGAACTTCCGTTATTGAAATCTTCAGAAATAACATATGTTATTGAAATCCTTCAAACAAAGGCAATTAGCATGTCCTCCAAAATACTTGAAACCAGAATTCCCAGTTTAAGTGTGATGTGATTTTTTTTTCCTTTTTTTAATTAAAGTGTAGTTGATTTACAGTGTTGCGTTAATTTCTGCTGTACTGCAAAGAGATTCCGTTATCCACATATGGACATTCTTTTTTATATTCTTTTCCATGATGGTTCATCTCAGGATATTGAATAGAGTTCCCTGTGCTCTGTAGGAGAACAGGACCCTGCTGTTTATTCACTCTAAACGTAATAGTTTGCATCTGCTAATCCCAAACTCCCACTCCATCCCTCCCCCACCCCCCACCCCTTGGTAACCACAAGTCTGTTCTCTGTGCCTGTGAGTCTGTTTTTGTTTTGTAGATAAGTTCATTGGTGTCATATTTTAGATTCCACATATAAGCGATATCATATGATCTTTGTCTTTCTCTGTCTGACTTACTTCACTTAGTATGATAACCTCTAGGTCCTTCCATGTTGCAGCAAATGGCATCATTTCATTCTTTTTTATGGCTGAGTAGTATTCCATTGTATATATCTAACACGATGTGATCTTCAATTATTAATATACACGCTGAGTTGAACCCCAGGGTCCTGAAAATAAAGATATTTCTCTACCTGATACACCAGTTGCTGGAGGTCTCAACAAATTTACCATGCTTGGTAAATTTTAGTGGCTACCAAAAGGTGAGGACCCTGCACACGTTGTAAACGGAGCTGGAGTTCTGGTTTTCTGTCACCCCCAAATACACAAGGTTCCAGCTCACAGTTCTTTTAGGAGAGGAATCAAAGGATTCCCATAGTTTTGATTTAGCTTATGAATTCATGGCATTCCTTTGGATTTGCTTTCCCATCACCAGGAGTTATAATCAGTCGTCAGCAGGAAACCCATGTGGTACGCATCAAGGCCTGCTCTCAGAAAGCTGCCCTAATACCTTCCTGAGAGCAAGCTGTAGTCCTCTGTAATGGAGGCTGTGTGACTCTGTGCGTGTGTGTGTGCATGTGTGCGATAGTTAATTAAGGATCAACTTGACTGGGCCACGGGGTGCCCAGATTAAACATGATTTCTAAGTGTGTCACTAAGGGTATTTCCAGGTGAGATTAGCATTTGAATCAGTGGACTGACTAAAACAAATTGTCCTCCCCCAGTGTGGGTGGGCCTCATCTAATCAGTTGAGGACCCAGATAGACCGAAAGTCAGAAGAAGGAGGAATGGTACCCTTTTATTTCCACCCACTGTTTCAGCTGGGACATCTCATTTCATCTTCACCTGCCCTTGGACCAGGATTTACACCATCGTCTCCATTGATGTATATTTCTGTTTTTGTGCCAGTACCATAGTGTCTTGATTACTGTAGCTTTGTAGTATAGTCTGAAGTCAGGGAGACTGATTCCTCCAGCTCCGTTCTTCTTTCTCAACATGACTTTGACTGTTTGGGGTCTTCCGTGTTTCCATACAAATTTTAAAATTATTTGTTCTACTTCTGTGAAAAATGTCACTGGTATTTTGATGGGGGTTGCACTGAGCAAAATAACAATAGCAACAATAATAATAGTAAGTTCAGAACAAAATAACAATAATAATAATAGTAAGCACAGAGAAAGAAGCAATGCATTTTAGAAATATCCAGGGCATTTCTGACCACTTCTGTGTAAAATCAGAGAGAAGATTAGGCGCTATGGCTAGGAGGCTTACAGTAGTGAAAGGCAATGGCTAAAAACAGACAAAAGGAGGAATAGGGAATATAGTCACCCAAAGAATTATTAAAACAGAGAAATCTGGAAGCATTCAGGGTTACTGAGACCTCCCCACAATAAATGTCATTGGTAACAATAAATTTTTTTAAAAATTGTATTGGACTATAGTTGATTTACAGTGTTGTGTTAGCTTCAGGTGTACAGCAAAGCGACTCAGTTATGCATATGCATATATTCATTCTTTGTGAGATTCTCTACCCATATAGGTTATTACAGAATACTGAGTAGAGTTCCCTGTGCTCTACACAGGACCTTGTTGGTTATCTATTTTATATATAGTAGAGTGCGTATGTTAATCCCAAGCTCCTAATTTATCCCTCCCCTCCACGTTTCCCCTTTCATAACCATAAGTTTGTTTTCCAAGTCTGTGAGTCTGTTTCCATTTTGCAAATAAGTTCATTTGTATCATTTTTGAGATTCCACATACAAGCGATATCATATGATATTTGTCTTTGTCTGACTTACTTCACTTAGTGTGGTCATCTCTAGGCCCATCCATATGGCTATAAATGGCCATTTATTTCATCTTGTTATGGCTGAGTCATATTCCATTGTGTATATGTACCACGTCTTCTTTATCCCTCCCTCTGTCGATGGACATTTAGGTTGCTTCCATGTCGTGGCTATTGTAAATAGTCCTGCTGTGAACATTGGGGTGCACGCATCTTTTCTAATTATGGTTTTCTCTGGATATGTGCCCAGTAGTGGGATTGCTGGATCGTATGGTAGCTCTATATTTAGTTTTTCAAGGAACGTCCATGCTGTTCTCCAGAGTGGCTGTACCAATTAATGTTATTGTTTTTAAGGACAGAAAAAATGTCCAGCTAATGCTATTATATATTTATGCCATTCATTGATATTCACACCGTATTCATTTTCTAGATGTTCTAATTTCACAACTCACAACCGTTAAACGCGGTTCATTCCGTACTTTGTGAGAAATACCGTTACTCCTGTATCAGTCAAAATCCTAAACGTACTTCTCTACCCAATTCAAGATCTGTCTAATTCGTATTCTTTCCTACTTTCCCGTCCCCCTGCCCTTCCAAAAGGCATTTTTGTCTTTTAAAATTGTCATCGTGCTTATATTGCCCTCTTGGGACACAGGTACCTTATTCCCTTTCAGTATCTTGGAGTAAAGGTAACATATGAGATCTTCCAGATGCAAGTCCACCCATGGGCTCCCTAGGGGCGTGTTTCATGAGATGTCTCTTACGCTAGAAATGTTTCGTGGGGGGGGACAAAAAGGTACCATGGACAGTTCCAGGAGACAACCCTGGGTGATACCTCAGCAACCCATGAACTGTCATCAGATCACTTATTTACACAGGTATCTCCTTTCCAAAGGTCATACCACGTGGGGTGTCACGGGTTACCAGCATCACCTCTCTAACACAGAGAGAAAAGGGCTTTGTCTCCAGAGGTTTCTTTCATTAGAAGCAGCATCAGCAGAGGTGGCATTAGCCTAGAGCAAAAGTAGTAAAGGAGATTCCAGGGACTAAAGTTTGGCCAAGTATATTCTAGAATAAACAATTCTAGGTACTCCAGAGTCTGTATCAGGAAGTATTTTCCCCATGAGTTTAGATTCCTCATTGGTATTAAGAAACCTACCAGAAATGGTACAAATGAACTTATTTGCAAAACAGAAATAGAGTCACAGATGTAGAAAACAAATTGATGGTTACCAAAGGGGGTAAAGGGTGGGGGGGGAAGGATAAATGAGGAGATTGAGATTGACATATACACGCTACAATATATAAAATAGATCACTAATAAGGACGTACTGAGCACAAGGAACTCTACTCAATGCTCTGTAATGACCTATGTGGGAAAAGAATCTTAAAAAGAGTAGATATCAGTACATGTATAATTGATTCGCTTTGCTATGCAGGAGAAACTAACACAACACTGTAAGTCAACTATACTCTAATAAAAATTTTTTTTTAAATACCCATGAGATGCTCAAGGGAACCCAAATAAGAAAGCCATCCTAATAATAAAATAAGAAGAATAAAAAATAAGAAGAATAAAAAGAAGAAGAGAGAAAGAAAACCATCCTTAGCCAATGGCAAGTGACAGGTGGTGCCTTTCTTTCAAAGGGCTAGAAAAAGGGAGCACCCTCGAAGGATAACCGCCAACTCCACACCAGCTGGAGGCACATCCTATTTTCATTTTCTCCATCAGCTTTTCCGTTGTTTCCGCTTGGCCTGGGCTCATTGAAATGGTTGGGAATGGAGAAACGTGGGGAAGGACAGAATGACAACCGGGAAGATGGGCAAAGAGGAAAGCACCACACCTGCCAAGTCTCAATCCTTTGCCCTACAGTGAGGTGGGTTCCAGAATTTCATGGAAGATGCACAGCACGTCTGTGGGATTGCCCTGGACACCCCAGAAGGTTTAGGGCAAAGTCCCTGATATATGCACATCGATAATATTGCTGCAAGTGGGTTCCTTGACTAGTTTCCCCGCAGTTGGGCTAATCGTGATAAACCATCTGCATGTGCCTAACAGAACGTGTGAATAGAGGAATCGACATGGGTAGCAGTGTTATTGCATGTCGCTGTGTAAACACAGGAACGCTACAACTTCAGGAGCAGGGAAGCCAGACTTTGCTGCACTTCTCTGTTTTAATCACAGACAGAAAGCCAAGCCATGTGCTGTGGCGATGTCTGCTGTCCAAGTGGGCAGCCTACCTGCTTGCCGTTCAAAACTACAAGACCTCAAGGTCGCTGCAAACAGGATTGACTCCTCTGGGCTCAGCTCAATGCTGAGAAGTTCTGAGTGGTTTTTCCATTTTCTTTTTCTTGGAGTAGAGTTGATTTACAATGTCATGTTAATTTCAGGTGTACCGCCAAGTGATGCAGATATATCTATATGGGAATATACAATAAAGAATATAGATACATTGTTTCTCAGATTCTTTCCTATTATAGGCTATTACAAAATATTGAATAGAGATTGCACATATAAACAATATACGATATTTGTCTTTCTCTGTCTTACTTCACTTAGTATGACAATCTCTCTGTCCATCCATGTTGCTGCAAATGGCGTTATTTTGTTCTTTTTTATGGCTGAGTAATATTCCATTGTATATATGGACCACATCTTCTTTATCCACTCATCAGTCGATGGACATTTAGGTTTGCTTCCGTGTCTTCGCTATTGTGAATAGTGCTGCAGTGAACATTGGGGTGCATGTATCTTTTGAAATTAGAGTTTCCTCTGGATATATGCCCAGGAGTGGGATTGCTGGATCATATGGTGACTCTATTTTTAGTTGTTTAAGGAGCGTCCATCCTGTTCTCCATAGTGACTATATCAATTTACATTCCCACCAACAGTGTAGGAGGGTTCCCTTTTCTCCACACCCTCTCCAGCGTTCACAGTTTTTAGACTTTTTGACGATGGCCATTCTGACGGGTGTGAGGTGATATCTCGTTGTAGTTTTGAGTTGCATTTCTCTGATAATTAGTGATGTTGAGCATCTTTTCATGTGTCTCATGGCCGTCAGCATGTCTTCTTTGGAGAATGTTTGAAGGCTGATCACACATCATTTCCTACCATCCTGAACCCAAGGGCTAATTTTACAGGGGCCTGTAGTCACTCGTGAGCTGATGGAGAAAGAGAGACCCTACATGCCCAGACATGACAATATTACTGAAAGCCTACTGAAAGAAAGATGTCTCCCTAAAGAACATTGGGATGCAGGAAGAATAAAGATGCTCCTGCAGTGTCGCGTCCTAGCTCGGGGGTTGATTCCACAGCAGCAGCTGAGAGTATTTCTCAGCCTTAAATCCCAGAGAGCTTGTGCTTTGAGGTCATCCAGACAGGAGGATGCCACCTGCTTCCTGAATGTGCTAAACCCTGGTAAAGCTTTGGGATAGAAAGAAAAAGAATGGAAAATACATACCGAAATTGGCTGGCAAAGATACCGAGAAAAAGAATTTGTACCTGCTTTTTTAGCTTGGATTCCCACAGAAACACACCCTGAGACAATCACTCTGAACAAATTGTTATTTGAGAGGAGAGCCCAAGAGACACCAGTAAGTGAGTTAGTTTCCTAGGGATGCTTGTAACAAAGGACCACAAAATGGGTGGCTTAAGACAATAGAAATGTATGCTCTCACGGTTCTGGAGACCAGACGTCTGAAATCAAGGTGTCCAAGCAGCCAAACTCCCTCCAGAGGCTCGAGGGGAGGGTCCCTCCCGCCTCTTCCAGCTTCTGGGGGCTCCAGGCGTCCCTGGGCTTGTGGCCGCAACCCTCCTGTCTCTGCCTGTGTCTTCACGCGGCTTCTCCTCTGGGTCTGTGTCTCTCCTCTTCTGTCGCTTATTATAAGGACACTCATCTTTGGATCTGAGCCACCGTTATCCACGATGACCTCATCTTAGCCAATTGTATCTGGAAAGACCCTGCTTCTGAATAAGGTTCCAGTCTGAGGTTCCACGTGGACACGAATTTTGAAGGATACAATTCCATCCCCAGGAAAGAGGAGAAACATGTCTCTTATAGTGGGTTGCCATCAAAAACAGCTCAAAATGCCACTCTTGGGCTCATGACAGTTTGTGCAATCATGAACATCTCATTACAAATTGTCCTCCAGGTACCACGTGCCTGGTGGAAAAGTTTATCCTCTAGTTTCCTGAATATAAATTAGTAAATTTAATGGGTTTTCCACCTTGCCTTGCTGTCTTCCCATCCTCACCCGCAAAGTCACGGTCCCTCCCAAAAGTAGTGAATAGAGGAATGCTTTCCATCCTGGCAGAGACCTGTTCCGTGTTTCTGTACCTCCCTTCATCCAGAAAAGACTGTTAAGGTAGTGGTTCGTGAAAGGCACAGTTTAGACCCATCTCTCTCTCTCTCTCTCTCTCTCTCTCTCTCTCCCTCCCTCCCTCCCTCCCTCCTTCCCTCCCTCTCTCTCTCCCTCTGTCTCTCTCTCTCTGTCTCTCTCTCTGTCTCTCTCTCTGTCTCTGTCTCTGTGTCTCTCTAATGTCTTTTATGGGGAGACAAGCAGAGAAACACTGCCTCAAGAGCTGATAAAAAGTGAGTCCCCTTGAATTCCCAGGTCTCTATCCACAGGAAGCTGAGAAAATAAAGAACCCACTCAGAAGAAACCAAAAATGAGTGTTCTTTGCCAAAGCTCCAGCATCCAGCTTGATTGAACGGTTTGCATTTTGCCTCCTCACCCCCTTGGTTCTGCCCCCTCAAGACAACTTGCAAATAGCAAGTCAACAGAAAAATGCCGTGATGTTGAAATTCTTGAGCAGATAGAGCGTCTGTCAGCCATCTCTGAAGCATGAGCACATTGGGACGGCAGGTTAGGGACGTTACCTGGCAGGACCATCACCTTGCTTTGTCTTAAGCTGCTTCCATGGTGCTTACAGAGCTTAAGACGCATAAAGCCTGAAATGAACTTGTTTTCTTCACCACGTGTCTAGAGACGGGCTGAGACAAAAATGAGTGGGTAGATTCCTCCTGGGTTACTCCTTCACCAATCCATCCGTTTATTAAATGAGCACCTGTCTGGCACTTCACATAAAATATCCCACTCACTCCTAACAATAACCTGTAAGGTGTGCTTTATTATTTCTATTTTGAAAATAAGGAATTAAGGCTTGAATTTTTTTAAGTGAGGTACTCGTGATCACGTGAGCTGAGACGCAGGTCCAAGCTGTGTGAGTCCAAATCATAGCATCTTTTACGGCATGAAACTGCATGCAATATGATTTTTTCCAGCCAAACTTTAATTTGTTAGTTACCTAGAGCTGATTTTTGATCGCCAAATAATTTCCCATCTCCCTTTTCCAGGTGGCCTGTATCTATACCCCTCGCTTCATGAATGGCTGTATTTTCTCAGGAACAAAAAGTATTACAATGATAAAGTAAAATTAATAAAATGAAAGTATTCCATGGGGGAGCAAATCATAAATCGAAATATTACTAAAGATAAAATTAAAATAACATTTACCTAACCCCTCAGCAACATCTTTATTTCATGCCTCTTCATTAATATAAAGAAGAGTTGTCCTATAAAACGTAAAGATGTATACCTAGGCACAAGACGTTATATATATAAAAAAGAATCGTTATCTATATTTGGATATCTATTTTAATGTTGAAAATTTACCCCCAAAAATAAATGCTTATAACTTTTCTTAAAAAAATTAAAAATTCAGTAAACATTCAATATTTTAGGCTACCAGTCACTTCGTTACCACCATCAATTGATCTTGAATTACCTGCCTCACTCTGTTCGACATCTAAATAGCCATCCTTGTGTGAGTCTTTTCACCAAGGTATTTATTCAGGAAAGTGTTCAGAATAGATGCAATTAAAGAAAAAAGCATCTGGCTTATTTGCTGCACTAGTGAAAAAGCAGCACATAATTTTGACAGGTTTATTAAAGACGTCAACGGTGGCCCTACACTCTATGACCAAGGATTACGGAGACTGCCGTATTAACACTGTTTGGGATCTTCGCGGACCAGGGCTCGTACCCGTGTCCCCTGCATTGGCAGGCGGATTCTCATCCACTGTGCCACCAGGGAAGTCTGATCCTTTTTATATTTTTGGCAAATAACAGGGATCGCGAAATATTTGGAGAGGGGAAAATAAACAGTCAGCCTATACCTGTGAAGGGAAAACCACTCTGTTACAGCAACATAAGGTGATGGTCAGATCTATGTATTTTGAGAGGTTTTTCCCATTAACAGAAAGGAGGACCAGGTGGCAGTGCCCGGAGCATTTTCAGCTTTAAGGCACAAAGTCAGTGCAGTTAGTTATTTAACATCTTGCAGTGCATTTTTATTAGGAATTGAAAAGATAGAGACACAGAACACTTTTGCTCTGCAGGGTCTTACACAGAGTACAAAACCACTGAAGCCCGTATTAGCAGTAAGAGTGTGCAAGGCGGAGACAAACAGTCCATGGCTGGTGAGGAGAGAATACCTTCCTGCACCCGTTTCTGTTATCACCTGGGAACCCTTCTCTTGTTAAGATAAATGGTCATCATCCATTATTAAACTAGAAGTCTCCAAGTCACAAGCAGAAGCTTAACTTGCATGATTTTTCCGGTAGGGTGGAAACGCCGTGTTCTGTTGATGGCATGCATCTGAGGACCCTTTGGGACACTTGTATTCTGTTGGTGAGAATGTACATCGGTGCAGCTGCTTCAGAGCCTGAGCTGTAAACAGTGTTGCCGTTTTCACACGTGTAAACCAGGGACCCGGCCATCGTTTCATTGTTTCAATATCTTGCCGGTGGCATTGATGGATAGAACTCTTGTAAAACAGGAAAGGCTGGTGTTATTCAAGAGAAAGATGTTGTGTAATTAACACAAAGATAGGAAGCTTTATAGCAGGCCTTAGACTCAATCAGATATTCATTGAATTTGAGCCTGTGGACTGAGTTCTCAACTGGGATCTGAAAAGGTAGGCTGTAATGAAATATCACGCTGGGAATTCTGGAAATGCACCATTCAGAAGCATCTAAAATGTAAACTGTTATTATGAATTTTATGTGTCTGTCTACACGCATACATATACAAAAACTATATTAATATAAAAGTAATACAAATATAATTTAAATAAATTGTATTATATATTGTATATAATGTGTAATTATATATGTGATATACATGTACTATGTAATATCTTTACATTGTAATAATATACGCATGTAATATATATATAGTGATATATGCACTTCATAGTAGTATGGTTATTTATTTATAGCTGCATGGGGTCTGTGTTGTGGTGCACAGGCTTCTCATCACGGTGGCTTCTCTTGTTGCAGAGCACAGACTCTAGGCGCACGGGCTTTAGGCATGTGGGCTTCAGTAGTTGTGGCGCGCAGGCTCAGTAGTTGTGGCTCACGGGCTCTAGAGTGCAGGCTCAGTAGTTGTGGCGCACGGGCTTAGTTGCTCCATGGCATGTGAGATCTTCCCAGACCAGGGCTCAAACCTTTGTCCCCTGCCTTGGCAGGTGGATTCTTCACCACTGCACCACCAGGGAAGTCCCAGCATGGTTATATATAAATATAGCAATCGTAAATATATTTTGTTTATTTAAATCTGTAATAAAAATACATATATAATTTACACAAATTGTATTAATTATTATTACATGGGATTTATAATTATATATGTGATATCTACACGTACTGTGCAATATCTATATTTTTATATATACAGTGGTATACGTACATGGCAGTAGTACGGTTATCTTATATATGAATAGTAAATGCATTCTTTTAGTAATATAAGTATTTATGTCATCTTATAGTAATATAAGTATAATATATTGTAAATATATACTATAATATGTATTGAATATAAGTACAATATATAGTATAATGTAGTAACTATATGTAATGTAGGACATATAAATCATACTTACATAATTACATTGGAGTGACACGTGCATATCCATATGTTAGAATATTTAATATGTATTACCTACAAGGATGCATATTCACAAGTAGTGAAACCCTCCCACGACGCCTACGTGCCTTTCTGTCTTCACACGTTCAGTCCCGAGGTGCAATCAAGACCCCTTTCCCCATGGAGGAAGAGGCTACCTGCATATCCGTGCCCTTCTGAAATGAGGGCTTGGGAAACAGCCACTCAACAATGGGGGCCTCCCCGACTTTTACGTGCTTATGAGAGTCACGCTCGGACTTTAAACCCCAGAAAGCAAAGTCCATTTGAATACAAGCGAGAAAGTGAGTGTGGGCTGCTGAAGCACCCCGCCCAGGCGTCCTCCAGCTGCACCTCGGGATGTAGATGCACCTCACCGGGCGCACGGGCACATCGCCACGCGTGCATGTTCCGGCCGTAGAAGACCCCGAGTGTTCTCACTTGGCAGGTCCCACGTTGCCTTTGCTCTTTCTTAATAAGAAACTGGAAAAGCTGCCCTTGTAAAAATAGCTTGCCTTGGAATACGCGCTGTAAATCCACTTGCCAACGGTCACTTAAAATAAATAACATGGCAGCCAACTTGCCGCTGGAAGACGATCGTGTGGTCGTATCAATCAACTTACAGACAAAGCATATCATTTTGTAAATTGTCTTGGCCACTGAATGCCATGACATTGTGGTTTTTTTCACTTCAAACGCTCACTCACCATGACATCTCACTGAACAGCCATTTTCGTAGCTGTTGTGGATTTTCGACCCCACAGAGCAGAAGTGTCTGATTTGCATTCCTGTGTGGAAGAGCGAGTCTGAACATTTTCAGTGAGAAACAAGATTACTGCATTTTGTGCTGTGGGAGCCCACCTGTGTATGGAGTGTGAACCCAACAAAATATGCATGAGATAATGCCTTTGATGAAAGGGGAGACGGCATGCTGATTAAAAACAGCAGAAAGTCCACAACATCTGTCCTTTCTGACATCTTGGGGGAGAGATTCATATCCCTCCTTAGACCCTGAACAAAGTTGGGTGAATCGTCTTCCATCCAATCATCCGGACGGCAGGTGCTGGCAGCTCCAACTGTCTGATACAGAGCAGGTGGGAACCAGCGCAGAACTTCAACTTGAAAGGGAATATTCATCATATCTGCCATGGAGTTCTGAAGATCACACGTTGATGAAAGAATCATAAGGTAACAGGACGTGAGGATTTGGAAGAGAGTTCTGACAGCATCTTTTTCGACCCCTTCATTGTGTAAATGAGAAGCTCTGGGACTTTTGACATGCAGATTACAATACTTCCTTAACTCTGCAATCAGAATTTTAAAATAGATACTCCACCCTGCAGGGGACTCAAACACATCCTGCACACCCTTCTCCAGAAAAGAAGTTCTACCTTGGTGTTGACCGGCTGAGACTCTCTATCGTGATTTCAATCGAGGAAGAAGAAAGGGTGAGAAGAAGCAGAAATGAGCTCTATCCAGTCCATCAAGGATATTGGTTCTGGGGAATTGCCCACTTAAGGTGATGAAAATTTGCAAAACACTCTGTTAGACCTTTTTGGTTAAATTATAAGTGCCTACCCACATAATTCTTCAACATGTAAAGAGGGACTGTGGTACCTTGTGCGTAAGGTACCCGCTCTCATACACATTCCTGTCATACACGTTGTGTTAGAAACAATTTATGGGAAGAGTTTCTTATGGAAATTACCTTCTGCCTGAACTTGCTTGGATTCACCTGATACATCTGCGTTTATTGTCTTTTCTTTTTTAAATTAATTTTTATTGGAGTTTGGTGGCTTTACAATGTTGTGATAGTTTCTGCTGTACAGCAAAGTGAATCAGCTCTACGTATACATAGATCCCCTCTTTTATGGATTTCCTTCTCATTTAGGTCACCCCAGAGCATTAAGTAGAGTTCCCTGTGCTCTACAGTCGGTTCTCCTTAGTTGTCTACTTTATACATAGTATCAGTAGTGTGTATATGTCAATCCCAATCTCCCAATTCCTCCCCCCCGCCCCACCGCTTTCCCCCTTGGTATCCATACGTTTGTTCTATTGTTCTTTTCTTTTATGACTTTGAATAGAACCACACACATATCAGTTAAAGACACGGGTGCTATCTTTTCGTTCACCTGGGCTACCTCAAATCTCTCTTTTTCTCGTTAATTGTCTTTGCTTGAGCCATGGTTCTGGCTTTCTGCAGTAGATAAAGGAGACCCGCCATCGTGCTTTGAATGTTTCACTGTGTTTCTTTATTACTGAATGACACAGTTCAACGGCATCCTAGCCTCCAGCTCTCCACAAAACTGAATGTGATTTTGTCTGGAAACCACAGGATCCACCAGTGCATTCAGTAGCCCTCTCCACATCCGAGGTCACGAACTGTCTGAAAGAAGATAAATGCCTCGGGCTTCCGTGGTGGTACAGTTGTTGAAAATCTGCCTACCAAGGCAGGGGACAGGGGTTCGAGCCCTGGTCCGGGAAGATCCCACATGCCACGGAGCAGCTAAGCCCGCGAGCCACAACTACTGAGCCTGCGCTCTAGAGCCTGTGAGCCACAACTACTGAACCCACGTGCCACAACTACTGAAGCCCGTGCGCCTAGAGCCCGTGCTCTGCAACAAGAGAAGCCACTGCAATGAGAAGTACACACATTGCAACAAAGAGTAGCCCCCGCTCACCACAACTAGAGAAAGCCCGCGCGTAGCAACGAAGACCCAACGCAGCCAAAAATTAATTAATTAATTTAAAAAAGAAAAATGCCTCGTAGGAAAACCAAGAAAATGTTTTTTTTCAGTTCTAACTCTACGCAGCTGGAATAGCAAAGGAGAAATGAAGGAGAAAAAAGTCTACTAGCTCCTGTGTACCAGAGGATAAAAATCAGAAGCGTTCTGAATATCCAGCTACTACAGGGCGGAAGTGCAGGTAAAGAACAATGGACTGTGTTCCTTTTCATTTAGAAGAAATAAATTCATTACCATAAAAGGTTAGGGCTTCACACCTATCAATGCTCAAAGTGTCTACGTAGCATCTTGAGCTGTTGGGAAGCATGTCAAGAAGTCTGTCCTTGCCATTGCCATTAATCCCTGCCGGGTCCAAAGCAGGATCTATCACGTAGTAAGAGTTGATGAAAGTTACAAAACTGTATTGTCAGCTCTAGTCACCATGGATCATGGACCTCTAGAACTTACCCATCTTGTATGACTGAAACTTTGTACCAACTGAACAAAATCTCCCCATTCCCCTCAATCCCCCTCTCCTGGCAACCACCCTTCTGGAATTTTTCACTTCTATAAATTTGGCTATTTTAGATACCTCATGGACATGGAATCATGCAGCTTTTTGTGCCCCTAAAAAAATTGTTATGAGTGTACATTTCATGTTAAATGTTCTTCACACACACACACACCAAACCAAAAAAGGGATACAAGGAAATGTTGAGACATGATGTATATGTTTATGATCTTGATAGCGGTGAAGGTGTCAGGAAGGTTTGCATGTGTCCAAACTCCTCAAATTGAACACATTAAGTATGTGTAGTTTGGGTTTTTTTTTTTTTTCATTTATACTTCAGTACCGATGCGGGGGTGGGGTAAATTACTCAAGAGAATACATGGCCACTGTAAGGACTGAAATCTTCAACAAAGACATACATTGCAAACGCAAAAACAAAACGAGTGTGTATTCATCCACCTGCTTGCCTGGGACTGAGTACCTGGGCAGGAAGTTTTGAACAGTTGGCAAGAAGAAATATCTTTCTTTTCTTTTTCCCTGCAAGGTTTTGGGGTTTTTAAAATAAATTAATTTGTTTATTTAGTTTTGGCTGCGTTGGGTCTTCGTTGCTGCATGCCGGCTTTCTCTAGTTGCGGTGAGCTGGGGCTACTCTTTGTTGCGTTGCGTGGGCTTCTCCTTGCGGTGGCTTCTCTTGTTGTGGAGCACAGACTCTAGGGGCATGGACTCAGTAGTTGTGGCTCGCGGGCCCTAGAGCACAGACTCAGTAGTTGTGGCGCACGGGCTTAGTTGCTCCACTGCATGTGGGATCTTCCCGGACCAGGGCTCGAACCCGTGTCCCCTACCTTGACAGGCGGATTCTTAACCACTGCAGCACCGGGGAAGTCCCAAGAAGAAATATCTTAACAGATATATCAAGTGGCTGACGGCAGCCCTACAGCTTTCCCCAGAGCACGGGGGATGTGATCGGTTCATTTTAGTGAATATAGGTGCTCGCACTCTAGAAGCTGATGTGCAAACAAGTACTGGCACCATGTGCAGAAGATTTGAATAGGCAAAGGTACTGCTAGGAACATGGTGTGCAGCTGAGTTTTGCCTTTGACCACAGGTACTTTTCCAGTCTAATAGCTCTATCAGGCCCATGATACCCTTTCTTTCTCTCTGCGCACGTTTTGCCCCAGCAAGAATGCAAGTCTGGCTTTACCCTGGCAGCTAATGAATGATCCGGAAACTATGGACGGCACCTGCGAGATTCATTCTGTTGCCGACTCGGGCAGCTCAGCCCTGGAGCGCTTTTGCCTTTGACGTTTATAAACAGGTTGTGCCTTGAGTGAATCCGACCCACTGCACCATCCCCACAGCCAGCAACGCAGGAGCTGTTCTGCAAATCACCTAGAATAATCGGAGCTCTTTGTTGCTAAATGTCCTGGTTGCTCTTCCTTTTTATCTTTTTGTTCAAGTGCGAAAGAAGTGGTGGGCGGGGCTCCTTGGCCATGTATCTTCCGTGCGACCACAGCTCCCTCTATTGTCCTGTTATTTTTCCACTTAAGGAAAGAGAACGAATGGTAACCAACCTTGGGAAAGGTTTGCTTGCTTCTTGGCACCTTGAAAACGCGCAGGTATCCGATCAGTCTGACCGCGCTGCAGGAAGGGTAGGTGAGTTTAAAGTTCAAACACTCTGTAGGATTTTCCTCTATATCAAAGTTTCTAATGCCCCAGACCAAGAGATTTTAAAACTGCATTTTCTTATTCTATTGTCTCAATTACGAAGTTTCTGATTCTCCAAGAACATCCTACCTCAAATCACAACTTTCCTTCTTCTTGAATATCCTCCATGTCATAATTTTATTAAAATCTATTAAAACAATATCATAGTCTAAGACGGTAGTATTTAATCTTTTCTGAATTATTTGAGAACTTGGTTTGGATGGCTCTTCTTGTTCTGTCATTTATTCTACCTCCAGAGAACTTTATTATTTCTATGTGCCCTTAGTTTCTGCGGACTTTCTAGGTAAACCATCCCAGTACGTCAGTATGCATCTGTGACTCTCACACAATTTCATCAAGATACGCTTTAGTGGCCGTGATAAACCAGAGAAACACAAGCAATGTCTCTACTTACAGAGTAGTTAGAGAGGAAAAACAAAGATACATGAATCAATTCATTGCAAAAACTTAAATTTTTAAAAAATTGGAGACCACTGTGAGTTGGGAGCATGACAAATAATAGAGTTTTTTTGGGGTGGGGGGGGATCTTTCCAAAACAGGTAGGTAGGGTTAGATTCCAGGGAACCTTGTGAGGAAGTGAATGTGTTTTTGCATTTGGAAGCGATGTGCATCTTTGGGGGGCAGAAGGTGGTCTCTGGTAGACAGGTTTTTAAAGATGATCCCCATGATTTTTGACACCTGGTATGGATACCCTGTGGATATATAATGAAGTAGTCAGTCTCTTAATTGGGTTACATGGTATGCCAAAGGGTAAGGGATTTTGAAAATTTAATTAAGGTTCCTAATCTGGTCACTGGGAGCTACGGAAAGGGAGGTGATCGTTGGTGGGCCTGACCTAATCAGGTGAGCGTTATGAAGTGGGTCCAGACCTTCCTGAGAGGAATATATATATATAATATATTGGAATATACGTATAATGGACTGTCTGCCATAAAAAGAAGAAAATCATGCCATTTGCAACAACGTGGATGGACTTGAGGGGATTATGCTAATAAGTAAGATAAGTCAGACAGAGAAAGACAAATACTGTGTGATATCACTTATATGCGGAATCTAAAACCAACCACCAAACTCATAGATATGGAGAACAGGTTGGTGGTTGCCAGAAAGGGGTGGGTGGAAATGGGTCAAAAAGAAAAAAGAAAGAGGAAGGAAGGGAGGGAGAGAGGGAAGGAAGGAAGAAGGAAGGAAGGGAAGGAAGGAAGGAAAGGAAGGAAAGAAGGAAGGAAGAGGGAGGGAGGGTGGGCGGAAACTAACACAGTATAGACACCACAGAAAAAAATGGACGATTGGGAGACCTAATCTTGGGACTGGGGTCACCTTCTGTGGGTGGAGAAGGTAACTGAGCGTTTTTGTTTTGAGGGCTTTCCTAGCTTCCATAACAAACAAAATGCTTCTCGTAAATGCCTCTCACTCAGAAGTAAGCCTCCTCTTCGAATACATCTGGTTTCCTCTTTTACATTTTGGTCACTCTCAAGATCTAGCCGTGTGTGAGCACGAGGATTGCATGGGAACTGAGAATTTTTTAATTTTGTTTTGCTTCAGCAGATCTTTCACTTTCACACGTTGCTGGGTTTATTGAATGCTGTGTGTTCTCTACTAGCTCTGAGCTAACTTGCTTCTTGAGGTTTGTATTTGCTAACCTCGGTTTGACTTGGAAAATGAAGCCATCTTCTCCCTAGGACACTTGCATTCCCTAACACTGGGTTATTTTATTGACCTCCCCACAAAAATCGGTTGAGGGAAGCTCCCTACAGTGTGTGTTGCTTTCCACACCACCGAGCAATGCTCCAGTCCACAGCAGACAATGACCAGGTTCAATTAATTAGCTGGAACTGTTCAAAGAACTCAGGAATCCAGGTATATATCTGGAAAACATGAAAACTCTAATTCAAAAAGATACATGCACCCCAGTGTTCATAGCAGCACTGTTTACAATAGGCAAGACATGGAAGCAACCCAAATGTCCATCAACAGAGGAATGGGTAAAGAAGATGTGCTATGTGTATGTGTGTGTGTGTACACACACATACACATAGCACATCTTCTCTCTATATATAATACACACACACATACATCATGGAATATTACTCAGCCATTAAAAACACTGAAATAATGCCATCTGCAGCAACATGGATGGACCTAGAGATTATCATAGTAAGTGTAGTAAGTCAGAAAGAGAAAGACAAATACCATATGATATCACTTATATGTGGAATCTAGAATATAATACCAATGAATCTGTATACAAAACAGAAACAAACGAACAGACATAGAGAACAAACTTATGTTTGCCAAAGGGGAAAAGGGGGACGGATAAATTGGGAGTACAGGATTAACAGACACACGCTGCTATACCTAAAGGAGATAAGCACAGGGACCTACTGTAGAGCACAGGGAACAATGTTCAATATCTTGTAATAACTTATAATGTGCAAAAAGACCCACAGATACCCCCAACCTGGATCATTACGCCGTACATCTGAAGCTAACACAATACTGAAAGTCAACTCTACTTCGATAAAAAAAAGAACTCAAGAAACCAGTTGACCTACCAGTTCTAGAAGAGCTCAAGAAACCAGTTACCGGTATTTTAAAAAGGATATTAAAGGGTAAAAATGGACAGCCAAATGAAGTGATACATATGGTAGCAAAGTCTTAAAGGGTCCCCAAAACAGGGGCGTCTGTTCCAGTGGAATTTGGGGTGTGCCACCTCCCCACCTGGATGCATTTTGGTTGACCAGCCTGGAAGCTCTCCAAGCCCTATCCTTTCTGGGATTTTATGGGGTTTCATTATGTAGGCGTGATTGGTGAAATCCATGGACATTGGAGATTGAACTCAACGTCCAGCTCCTCTTGCCTCCCCGGAGGTCATGGTTGGGACTGGAAATTCCACGCTTCTGATCACACAGTTGGTTCCCCTGGCCACCAGCCCCCATCCTGTAATGACCTAGGGACATTGAGGCCACCTCATGAACATAAACAAGACACACCTTTACGACTCTCTCCTTTAGGAAATTCCAAAGGTGTCAGGAGTCTGTGCCAGGAACTGGGATGATTAACAACTCCCTGTTTCTTCTCCCACATCCCAGTATCACACTTCCTGACCTTTGAGATTTGAGAATATTTATGGGTGGGTGCTATTTTAAAAATCATTGGATTGCCCACAGTTGTCAGACTCTAGATGTCCAAGGTATTGGTTGGATCCCGCTAATATGAGTGCTGAGGTTGGTCACCTACGATGTTTTATGGCAAGTGTAAAAGAAGTTTTCATATATTCACCTTGCTTAATCTGAGGACCACCCTACTGACCTTAATCTACCCATCCTGTTGCCCCTCCCATCCCCCCTTGTCAGTCATGTCTTCTTTGGAACCTTCCATCTGTTTCTGTCATCGTATTCAGCATTCCATTTGCTCTCTACCAACGCGACATCTGCATTTTGTTTTTTGGTGTTTTTAATTTTTATTGGAGTATAGTTGATTTACAGTGTTGTGTTAGTTTCTGCTGTACAGCAAAGTGAATCAGTTATACCTATACCTGCTCTTTTTTTAAATTCTTTTTCCATATAGGTCATTACAGTGTATTGAGTAGAGTTCCCTGTGCTACACGGTAGGTCCTTATTAGTTATCTGTTTTATATATAGTAGTGAGTATATGTCAATCCCAGTCTCCCAATTTACCCCTCACCCCCCATCCCCAGGTAACCATAAGTTTGTTTCTACATCTGTGAGCCTACTTCTGTTTTGTAAATAAGTTCATTTGTATCATTTTTTTAGATCCCACATGTAAAGCGATATCATACGATATTTGTCTTTCTCTGTCTGACTTACTTCTCTCAGTATGACAGTCTCAAGGTTCCATCCATGTTGCTGCAAATGGCATGATTTTGTTCTTTTTTATGGCTGAGTAATATTCCACTGTATATATGTACCACATCTTGTTTATCCACTCATCCGTCAATGGACAATTAGGTCGCTTCCAAAGTCCTGGCTATTGTAAATAGTGCCACAATGAACATTGGGGTGCATGTGTCTTTACAAATTATGGTTTTCTCAGGGTATATGCCCAGGCGTGGGATTGCTGGGCCATATGGTAGCTGTATTTTTAGTTTTTTAAGGAAGCTCCATACTGTTCTCCATAGTGGCTGCACCAATCTACATTCCCAGCAACAGTGCAGGAGGGTTCCCTTTTCTCCACACCCTCTCCAGCATTTATTGTTTGTAGATTTTTTTGATGAGGGCCATTCTGACTGCTGTGAGGCACCATCTGTTAACAAGCCTGATTTGCTCATCACTGTGGTCTGAGTATTTGTGTCCCACCCAAATGTATGTGTTGAAGCCCTAACATGAGGGTGGAACCCTCATGATGGGATGAGTGTCCTTATAAAAGAGACCCCAGAGAGCTCCCTTGCCCCTTCTGCCAGGTGAGGACACAGAGAGATGTCCGTCTATTCTAATGTTGATTGAATGACCGAGAAATAGAGGGTGGTTATTGGCACAATTACACATCAGACGAGCGAGTGGACAGATCTGATGTGTGAACACACTTGGAACAGTGTTAAGCAAAATTAAAATGTAAGGTTGTAGCGTCTTTGTTAACATTTGATTACCCGTGTTAGACCACATGAATGCTGCCAAGCTGGGGAAAGACACACAATGACTCGCCTCTCCTTTAAACTGTTCCGAGATTAAACAATGGGACACCTCCATCGTTCTCACAATAGAGGTCAGTCTTGTAATCCTTCCAGAGGAAACCTTAATTCTTTGATCTGGTAAAGTACCCAAGTGATTATTCTGCATTCGACACTGGAAAGTCAACTATCCCCTAAATGTATTCCCAGGATCTGTTTTGAGGCACTTACTAGTCTTTGAACTAGAAATTACCTGTAGGTTGTAATTGAAGTATCTAGCAGGCTGCTTGCTAATTAAGATGCTAAAGGTAGTATTATTTTTTACTTTGAGTAATGAACTCTGTCAATTACACAGAGCTGGGGTCATGAAATAAGCATTTTTTTTATATATATATATATATATATATATCCATTTATTTATTTATTTATTTTTGGCTGCGTTGGGTCTTTGTTGCTGCAGGAGGGCTGGGCTTTCTCCAGTTGCAGCGAGCAGGGGCTACTTTTCATTGTGGTGCGCGGGCTTCTCATTGTGGTGGCTTCTCTTGTTGTGGACCACAGGCTCTAGGCGCGCAGGCTTCAGTAGTTGCGGCTCGTGGGCTCTAGAGCGCGGGCTCAGTAGTTGTGGCACACGGGCTTAGTTGCTCCACAGCATGTGGGATCTTCCTGGACAAGGGCTCGAACCCATGTCCCCTGCATTGGCAGGCGGGTTCTTAGCCACTGCACCGCCAGGGAAGTCCCGAAATAAGCATTTTGATTCAATGTTATACTCAAGCTTTACCCACACTTTCATTATTTTTCCTCTAATCAGTGTAAGGTTTTTTTTCCCTGCGACTCTAGTAAGATTTTTATTTTTACCTCTTCTCTGTAGTTTTGCCTCCCTTGTTCATTCTTAATATTGTTGACTGGGGCTAGCTCTCTTATATCTCTTCTTTACTTTCCCCAAGGTTTTCTCTTTTCTGAGTAGTTTGCAAAAATGTAGCTTTGGGTTTTACTATCCACTCTATGTTTTCTTTCCTTTTTTTATTTTCGTGTTTGTTGCTTTCAGTTTTATTCATTTATGTTTTTTATTAATTTGTCTTGTGATTTCCTTGGGTTGATTCTGTTACTTTTAAAAAATGTCTTGACTTGAATATTTATTAATTCGTGAACTTTCAGCATTTCTTATTTTCTGGAATATACATGGACGGTTCTCTCTGTGTCCCCCCCCCCCCCGCCCCCGATGTAGCAGTACCAGTTTGGGTACATGGAACTTTCATGTGGTGCTTTATGCTAAATATTTTGTAATCTATAGTTTTAAATCTTTGACTAGGGAATTATTTAGAATTCTGTGTTTACTTTCCAAATATACAGATGGGGGAGACTACCTTCTTATAAATGATTTTATTCATTTTAGTTAGAGAATACGATCTAAATGGTGACATCTATTATTTGTAAAAAAATTCCTTTTTGTAGTCACTTCATGAAAATGTGCCATATATGATTAGGTATTGTATATTTGTTATGCCTTCAGAAGATGTAAACAACTCAATGATAAAAGACAACCCAATCAACAATGGACAAAAATATTTAAACAAACACCACACACAAAATAGGTATAAATGGGGCCAAAAGGCATATAAACAAATATGCTCGACATCAGGGTGAGGCAAAGTAAAATGACAGAGAGATGTACAAACTATCAGGTATGAAATAAGCTACAAGGACATACTGTACCGGGAATAGAGCCAGTGTTTTATAATAACTCTACGTGGAGTATCCCCTTTAAAAGTTGTGAATCACTGTTTTGTACACCTGTAACTTACCTAATGTTGTATGGCAATTCTACTTCAATTAAAAATGAAATAAATTCAATTAAAAACAGTGAGATACTACCACCCAACCACTAGAATGAACAAAATTTTAAAAGCCCGACAATACCAAGCAATGGATATGGACCACCTGGAATCCTCACACCTTCCTGGGTGGGATAAAAAACAACTACTTTTGAAAAATAAACGTCTGGCATATGAATCAGAAAATTTACCCCTAAGATATAAACCGAGGGGAAAAATGACAGGGGGGGAAAGGGGGATTAGAAAAGAGATTTCTGTACCAATATTATTGCAGTTTCAGGCTAATAGGCCAAACAGGTAAATGGTTATACAAGCTGTGGTCACCACGAGCGTTACGACAATGTTTCAGAGATGTGCACACTCTCATGACACCTGTGCATTTGACATTTCCACCTTCCTGCGGTCTGTACCTCACAGAAGTGCCCCCAGCAGGCGATGAGGCAATTTTCGCTCACCCATTGGATGACCTCACCTGGAGGTGATAGGCTTTTTATTCACACGTTCTAAGCACACCTGGGAGACCTCTAATGTGATGATATATATTCCATAGCTGGGTTCCATGAACCAGGTAGAGCTTTGCATTACAAATCATGACCAGTTCACACGTTTCCACCTACCCGCTCGGTGTCAGATGAGGGTTTAAAACACTAAGATGTGTCCAAAACTGTGTTTCTGAGTGAAATAGAAAAATGCTGGTGTTTGGTGCCATCTAGAGGGTGCGATTTGCTATGGCTCCACCTAACGCGGTATTTCTTGACCATTGACAGAGGGAAGTCGGGGAGCCCTTTTAACACCAATGAAGTGTGGAATCGGCTTTTTCAAAAATGATTGTGAACCGGCGCTCAAAATGTTGACACTTCATTTTTTCTTGTTAAAATAATACCTGGCTTAATAGTGCCAACTGAAAAAGATGCACAAGCTAAAAGTTGAGAATTCTGCTTTATTCGGTGGACTTTCTGAGGACTCAAGCCCAAGCCCTCTCGGATAGCTCTGAGGGACGGCTCCGAAGAGACAAGGGAGGATCCAGACTTATAGGAATTTTTGCAAAAAAACCTAGGTAGTGGGAACATCAAAAGAGTACTGTTAATGAAAGAAAACCAGACATCTCAACGGAACGAATTTTGCGCTTTTCTGTGTATGGGAAGATGCAAGAGTCTGGGGTCATTGAAATCATTCCTTTGGTATGCATCTCAGCTACCTGGGGCCAGTTTCCTGTTTTTCTCCATCCTGAGTCCCCTCAGGGGGCACAGCTGGGGGCAGCTGCAGCGGCTGCAACATCCTTTGTTTACCGAGTTGAGAACCAATGGTTTGGAAGGAAGAGACGCACCCCTCTTTTTTTCCCCCCCTGTTCAAGATTAATTCTAGAATTTATTCCTCTTTAATTCCTCGCTAAGAAATTTTTTTCCAGCTTTACTGATGTACGATGGACACATAAAATTGTATATATTTCAGGTTCACAGTGTGACGCTTTGATCTACACATACATCATGAAACGATCAACCACGATCAAGTTAGTTAACACATCCATTACCTCACAGAGTTAGCTTTTCAGTGTGTCTGTAGTGAGAACACTTGAGATCTACTGTCTTTGTCAATTTCAAGTATAGACCATAGAACACAGGATTGTTACCTGTGGTCACCATGCTACATATTACATCTGCAGGACTTACTGACAAGGTTATTAACTAGCATCTCCACGGTGGACATTAGATCCCTGGGATTTACTCATAACTGAACGTTTGTGCCTTTGACCAGCCTCCCTCCATTTTTCCCCAGAACCCAGCCCCTGGCCACCAGCATTCTACTCTCTGCTTCCATGAGTTCGACTATTTTACATTCCAGAATTGACATCATTCAATACTGGTCCTTCTGTGTCTGGCTTATTTCACTGAGATGAATATCTTCCAGGTTCATCTATGGTGTTACAAATGGCATCATTCCCTTTCTTTTTAAGATTAGATAGAATTCCATTCTATGTACACACCTCCTCGTCTTTATCCAATGATCCATCCACATGCCTCCTTTGAGGGTGATGGGGGAGTTGATGGTGATGCCCTGGGCAGGAAGAGAGTAAAAGCAGAGAAGGAAAGAAATACTTACCTATCTTTTTTCTTTTTGAAATATAGTTGATTTACAATGTTGTGTTAGTTTCAACTGTACAACAAAGTGATTCAGTTATGTGTATATGTGTGTGTGCGCGTGTGTGCGTTGTGTGCGTGTGTGTGTGTGTGTGTGTATTCTTTCAAAGGCTCTGGAAAAGAAATAACCCTTATGTTTTGCCTCATGGTGGGTGCTGGGGGGCAACAGAGGAGATTATTCAGGATGGAACAGACGTTAGTGAGAGATGCTTTTGCCCCAATCCATTCTTCTAATAGCACACACACACACACACACACACACACACACACACTGCCCCTACTTCTGATTAAGCTCCTGACCCTCTCATATCTCCCCACCACTCACTGCGCCCGAAATTTGGCCTCTGTTCCCCAACAATGAATTGAGTCTCAGAGACAGAATTTGGGGTGAAGCAGAAGAGAATAGCTTTCTTGCTTTGCCAGGCAAAGGGGGCCACATACCCTCAAAACTTTGTGTCCTGACCTGGAGCGGGTAGTGAGGACTTTTCTAGTCATGGTTGGAAGGGGGCCGTGGTCAGCTTGTGGTCCTTCTTCTGATTGGCTGGTGGGAGGTAAGCGGCAGCATCATCAACCTTCTGGTTCCAAGCGGTCTGGGGTCTGCGTGCTTACAGGAAGCACACAGTTAACTTCTCCCACCTGCTGGGATTTCAGTGTCTGCAGAAGATCTCAAAGATATTGTTCTGTGTATCCCTTGAGGGGGAACCAGGACCTGCCCCCAGGCTGCACTGTTGTTTTCTTCATTGCTCCTCCCTTGTCTCTGCATCCCCTCCCTTCCCGGATTAGCAACTGTTTGAACCTGCCCGTTGGAACTCAGGGAAGGTCATGGGGGTTGAAGGAAGCCTATTTCCTGTAATCAAGAGACAGAGGATGCGACTTCCCTGGTGGCACAGTGGTTAAGAATCCTGACAATGCACGGTCACGGGTTTGAGCCCTGGTCTGGGAAGATCGCACATGCTGCAGAGCAGCTAAGCCCATATGCCACAACTACTGAGCCTGTGCTCTAGAGCCTGCGAGCCACAACTACTGAGCCCACGCACCACAACTACTGAGCCTGCGCTCTAGAGCCTGTGAGCCACAACTAC